>NC_132862.1:16005168-16309334 GCF_048164855.1 Canis lupus baileyi | reverse complement strand
AAAAAAAGGTTTCTTTTTTACCTATGCTTATAGCTGTAGCTTATTTTTCTTTACTATATATTATTCCATCATATGATGAGTTACTATGCAATGCCATTGATTTATTTTATATTGTATGATGTTGTTGGTTGGAAATTTTGGTGTTGTCTATGAGAGTTTGTTTTTTAAAAGAGGTTATATATATTTTTTAAGATTTTATTTATTCATGATAGAAAGAGAGAGAGAGAGGCAGAGACACAGGCAGAGGGAGAAGCAGGCCCCATGCCGGGAGCCCAATGTGGGACTCCATCCCGGGACTCCAGGATCACGCCCTGGGCCAAAGGCAGGTGCTGAACCCCTGAGCCACCCAGGGATCCCCAGAGGTTCTATTTTTAACCAAAGCCTTAAGCTCTAGTTGTTGACTTCCAGACAATGGCACAAAACAGATATAAATATCCTATGCTGTTGAAAAAATGCTGCTGCTGATCAACTTGCTTGGTGCAGGGTTGCCAGAAGCTTCAATTTGTAGGAACTTTTTGGTTTGATAGATATATCTTCCACTTAATCAGATTCTGTTGACCTATGATGGCTGGTTTTAGTTAGAGCATAACTGACAAAATATTTTTTCAAAAATAAAATCAGTTTTATAATTGTTTGATAAACTGTGGTTCTATAGTAGAAAGAGAGGAAATACTGTCTTTAAAAATAATGAGGATAAAAGACTAAGCAAAATCCGTAATACCTGTGGTATACAGAAACAAATTTTATATATGAGCATCTCATGAATAACTCTGATCATTTCGGTTTTATTGCTGCAATTATCAACATGGGGCCTTGGCCCAGAACACACCTATTCAAAATAATGAATCATGGGTAGTGAATTAAAAAATGTTGAACAGCCTACAACTCTAACAATAAGGAATTTGGCTAATTGCTTGGGTTTTTACAGTACTAGAGTGAATAGTTTTTCAAAAAAAAGATTAATTTGCCAAGGATAGCATTGCTGGAAATGAGCTTCTCTAATGGTTTTCCTGATGAAGAAGAAATTCTTACAAGACTCTGACCCTCAATATAATTTCAAGTAGCTAAAGACAGAACAAATCGATAGCTTTAATTATCTGCCTGCCAAAATTAAACTAAACTCTTGAAAGCAAAAACCCCAGTAGGGGTTTGCTCAAAAATGATTTTAAAACATCTAAATCTGCTAAGTATTCTTGGTTCAGAAAAATTTCTTTGAAGTAGGATATAAATTCAAGACTTGGAAGTGCCTTTCATCTCCCATGAGTTTAGATCTATTAAGCTCTCAGGGGCAATGGTTTTCTTCCCCAGGAGGGAAAAAAGAAGTTGTGTGTGTGTTTTTTTTCCCCCAAAGGAATGCTGTTCTTTAATTTTTAATTATTGTAGACTTTTTGTATCAGGGCCAAAAGTCAATTTATGATGTTTAAAAAATGGTGGCTTTATGGGTAATAAAGTAACGCATAAAAACATTAATTACTCTGTGTGCTTGCAGGATTCCATTAACTCTACTCAGGCAGGAGAGATTTGTTGCAATCTTTCTTGGTGCGTAAGATTGTGTGTGTATGAGTAAGGAGTTCACCCTACCCAAGTAGGTCAATAAAACGTTGTTAGAGATTGGGTAAGGGGATCGGTAGCAGAAAAAGCATGTGCTTCCAAAGTCCTAGCACTTGAAGAAGGATAGTCTGTGAGAAAGGACAGAGAGGTCATCTGTGGTTTGCATGGCTCGGGTAGCATCAAATGGAATTAGCATCTAGACCCCTTGTCTATGTCTGCAATCTCTGGCTATAATCACACTCAAAGACCACATTCTGGTCTTGGATTTCATACTGATGAACTTAGCCATCCTGAGATGGTACAACTGCTTTATTTTTATTTCTATAACTTATTTTATATCTAAAGATTTTGAGAGAGACAGAGATAGTGACAGAAATAGCTAGTGAGAGCACAAATGAGGAGAGGGAGAAGCAGACTTCCCACTGAGCAGGGAGCCCCATGTAGGGCTCGATCCCAGGACCCCAGGATCATAACCTGAGCAGAAGGCAGATGCTTAACCAACTGAGCCAGGTAGGTACCTTTAGATAACTTATTATTTCTTAAAATTCCAGTATAGTTAAATACAGTGTTATATTAGTTTCAGGCGTACTGCTTTCTTTAGTTATACAAGTGACTTTGTAACCCTGCAAAGACTCTAGCTATCAAAGAAATGACATAAATAAAAATAAAAATTTTAATACTTCTATGTACACATAGAGGTAAGTTTTAGAATCGTCATTATAATTTGCCTCCATTTGTTATTTAATACATTTGATAAAATTGAGATCTGGCACTTTTACTTGTGGTTTTATTTTTTTAACTTTTATTTATTTTTTTGGTAATCTTTACACCCAACATGGGCTCGAACTCATGACCCCCAAATCAAGACTCCCATGCTCTTCTGAGCCAGCCAGAGGCCCCTCTACTTGTGATTTTAATTTGATATGTTTAATTAATATCAGTCTTGTGACTTTTATGAGGAAGGTATTTGATTTAGTTTGAAAATAGTATTTGGCTGTGTAAAGGAATTGGATATTTCAGGCCAAGATGCTCAGGTCTCTCAGCACCATTTAACTACTTAGGAAAGTTTAAATATCTGGATCTAACATGATGGGTGTACGGAAGGCCTTGAGATACACTGAAATTCTGTGATTATTATTTAACATGCTTAACTGAAATATAATTAACTAAAGTATTAGCTATTTGGAGTAAATTACTGTTAAACTTATTACAATATTAATCGAAGATCAAGTAAAATTTTTATAGAAAAATTACATTTGTATCGAAAGCAACCAAATCTTTAAGTTGAGCTCAATGCTTAAGAAACACAAATCTTGGGATGCCTGGGTGGTTCAGCGGTTGAGTGTCTGTCTTTGGCTAAGGGCGTGATCCTGGGGTCTGTGGGGATCGAGTCCCACACTGGGCTCCCTGTGGAGAGCCTGCTTCTCCCTCTGCGTGTGTCTCTGCCTTTCTCTCTCTCTCTCTCTGTGTGTCTCCCATGAATAAATAAATCTTTTTTTTTTTTTTAAAGGCCACAAATCCACACAGGTTCATTACGACCTGGGTGCCTTTCTATCAAATAGAGTTCCTGTGGGACACCGTGTGTTAGTCAACTGTAGATGGTTTTGCAGTAGAAGTTTTAGAAATGTTCGTGACCTAAATTAGGCTACTTAATGGCTCTTTTCATTTTTTCCAACTATTTCCTCTTGACATTTGTCAAGAAATACATTGCAGAAAACATGTTCCTCTAGTCACACAGTTTTACAAGGATTGTATTTCAGGTATTACATTTTACCCCCTAGGCAATATGCCTCAGAATGTGCTTCCCAGAGGAAATATGACACCATTAGGTCAAACCTGTGCCTTCCAGTTCCCTCTTGGAAATTTATGTATTTTTCTATTGAGAATTAATTTTACGATGTGGCTGGAGACTTTGTAAAGAGTCTTATCAACAGAATAAATGGATTTGAAGTCCATAATTAACTTACCAAATTTACTTCTCTTTTTCTATATTCTTGCTAGCAGTTTAATCTTCCAGTTGGCATTTTGATTTAGGACCAAAGCACTGTATCTTCGGGTTTGGGAATTTTCTTATTTTGATTTTGCTTTATATAATAGTATCAAGAAGTGATGGTTAGAATTAAGCTTGATTATGAGATATAAAAACTAAAATAATCATAGCTTACATCCAATAAAATTTTCTCTCATGTGTGCAGTGACTGAAGGTAGGTGGCCCAGAACTGGCATGACCAGGTTCCACTGAGATCACTGTCCCATCATACCAGATGGAGGCCTTCATCCTTGTGGTCCAGGCAGGCAGTGTCACCATCCCAGGCAGAATGGAGATAGGGGGAAAGTGAGGGCAAAGGGCACGCGGCCACTGTCTTAAGGAAGGTTTTGAGAGGCTGTGGGATTACTTTACTTACATGCTGCTGGCTAGCATTTATTCATATGCCTTCAACTCAAGCTCCAGGCAGGCAAGGCAGGGAAATGCAGTCTTTACACTGGGCACCCTGTGTCCTGTCAAAAATTCTATTGTGTTGGGGGAAAGTGAGAAAGGATGTAGTGGGGGCAATGAGCCGTTTATGCCACACTGAACTTTCATGCACACATCAAAATTCACTTTGGAAAAGTATCAGAACACTCTAAAAAAAAAAAATCACTTTTTTTTCAGAAAAGGAAAAAAATTTAAAGATTTGATTTATTTATTCATGAGAGACACAGAGAGAGGAAGAGAAGAGAGAGAGGAAGAGAAGGCTCCTTGTGGGGAGCCTGACATGGGACTCGATCCCAGGACCCCATGAGCCAAAGGCAGATGCTCAACTACTGAGCCACCCAGGTGTCCCAGAAAAGAAAATTAAGCTCTACTGTTTGATTGACCTGATGCATTATTTAAATAATAGCACAGATGCCCTAAATAGCACAAATACCCTTCTTGAATAGAAAAACATATTTAATATTTCCACATGGCTTAGCAAGAACATGTCATCTCCTGCTGCAACTCTAGCAGCAAAGGGAGTCTTTTCACTTTGTGCTCCTAGTAGGTTTCCCTGATTTGAGTTCTTCAGGAGAATAGTCTGGAGTGGAAACAGGCAGGCCTAGAGACCGTGGGGTTGTGGATTACCGAGCAGCAGAAGAAAAGTGAGCAGGACTAGAAAGCATGAAGTGGGGCTGGAGGGGGCAGGGAGATTCAGCAGGGAAGTTTCCCTCTGTCTCTCATCACTTCGTTTCATCACCATGAAATGTGCTTTCTGCTCTAAATGATTCCTGGGCCACTGTGAAAAGCAGGGGAATGAAACCAGAGGCATAAGCTGAAGGCTAGGGAACCCCTGGTGGCAGCCAGATCCACAGGAGGTTGAGTGCCCAGGTACCAAGCGTAATGAACATATCAGCTCATTGTATTCCCTGAACAATCCTATGAAGCAGGAATTGTCAACTCCATTTTACCAATGACTCAGAAAGTTAAAGTAAACTCCCCGGAGTCACAAAGCCAGTAAGAGCTAAAGTCAGAATTCAAATCCATGTTGTGTCTACTGGCTAAACTGATGTCTCACTGAGGAGATGAGATTATCCAAACACCTCAGGCTCAGGCCCCATGTTCTTCTAAGATGATCTGGTCAATGAAGGTATCACTTGGGATCCGTAATTACTAAAGGCGAGGAATGGTAGATGTCAAGAAAAGGAGAATGAAAAGAGGCACGGTACTTCTGAAATAATTTTATTCCACCTCTACTGTTCTGCTGAGCATCAGTTTTATCAGCTTCTTTCATTATTCTCCTTGAAATCATGATTATTGGCTTAACTGCAGTTGCCAGCTCTTCCATCATTCTTTAGCTACAAACCCTCCTGGACTTTGTCCCAAATGTGATGCAACAGCTGTGCAAGACAAACTTATTCTTTCCCCGGCATTGTTTGAGACAATACTTCTTTTATAGGCCAAATGAAGTCTGGTTGCTAAAAATGTTGAATTCTTTAAAAAAAAAAATTGAATTTTTTCTTCTCTGAGTGTCCCTACAGATGGCAGGCAATGTTGGTTGACTACTCTGTAGCCCCTTTTGTCCTTGCTCATTAAAACCTTGATTTTGTTCAAGTATTCCCCATCCATGCATCTTGGTTCAGCCTTAGGTGAAATGTGACTGGTTTGAAAAAGGAACAGTAGTTTCATTTTTCTCACTAGGAATTGATTTCAGAATGGACAGCTGATAGAATTCTGGGTAATATGAAATGGGGGATATCTGACGGAAGCCTCTGGGAAATTTTTCTTTACTTATTAAAAAAATGGATGTAAGAAAAGAATGCTTGCTCTTCTGGCCTTTAGACATGGTCCTATAAAGATGACATGTGTGGAGACGTCGTAACCATTTTGTCAACATGGAGAAATCAACTAGGTGACAAAAGCAAAGGTGCTGAGGATGGCAGAGCAGAAAGATTGAAAGAATCTAGACTCTTGGGGATCCCTGGGTGGTGCAGCGGTTTGGCGCCTGCCTTTGGCCCAGGGTGCGATCCTGAAGACCCGGGATCGAATCCCATATCGGGCTCCCGGTGCATGGAGCCTGCTTCTCCCTCTGCCTATGTCTCTGCCTCTCTCTCTCTCTCTCTCTCTCTCTCTGTGACTATCATAAATAAATTAAAAATTTGAAAGAAAAAAAAAAAGAATCTAGACTCTTGATGACTTCAATGAGTTGCTGAAATAACCAAACCTGTGCCAAACTTGGTCTTCCTGTTACATGGAATAAATAGGTTTATTGTGTAAGCCACTTGAGTTGAACTTTTTTGTTACTCAAATGCAAATGAAACATCATCTTAAGTGAGAAACTAAAGCAGGAGAAATAGAACCTTGACATGAGGAAGTGGGTCACTTTAGGTATGAGCCACCAGAAGAAGTAGGAATGTGCTACTTAATACGTTCACACATAATTCTTATAAAAAGCTGTTCAGGCAATGCCACAAAAATAGACTACTTCTATTTTTTATATTAGGAACTGTAAAAATCTCCAATTAGAGCAAGAGGTAAAACAGATTCCTGAGAAAAAAATTTTTTGTCAATTTTCTAAACATTAAAATTTTCACACATTCTTATTAAAGGATATCAATTCTGACAACTCCTTCTGGCTAAAAATGCAGGTATCTTCTTAATAATCCTCTGCCTCTCAGGTTAACCATTTCTTGTTTTCTAAGAGACCTATTCCAGAAGTTCTATATGGGTCTAGTGCTTCCCAACTCCCACCCTATAGGATGCTGAGATTCACTTCCCAGGAAATGAAATGTCATCATTTCATCATTCATCATTTCCTGATAATGCAAAGGATACTGTAAATTGTAAGTGTGTCCATCACAGAGAATTCATTTCACTCAGATCGGTGAGCACTTTCCCATGAAGATGCAGCTCATTGGTCTTCAGCTCCAGAATAAATAAATGTTCAAATACATGTATGTTGAAAGATAATTAAAAGGGGAACCACATCCCCCTTTCTCTTCTAAAACAAAACTCCCAAAGGATTACTTGTTACTGGGGAGAACATATTACAGTTATAGGAAAATCTACAAGTTTGAACTTGTTTTTTATTCCTTGCCAGATGCATTGTATGTTAGTTTACAGGTGAAATCCAGGCCTTGGAGAGATTTAACTGCTTCTTGATGTGAGTTTTATGACAAGGTTTGATCAGCTGGATGTAGGAATGTCTGTTGCTGCCTCAACCTGCTCCTCTAGGTGAATAACTGCCTTCTGAGTTGCCTTCCTGCCTGCAGATTAGCATACTACGGTGGGAATGAAATGAAAGATTCAAGAACTAGTCCTCAATCTCTTGAAATCATTGATTTTCAGGTTTTACTAAATCATGACTAACCCCAGCTATGGTTTCTGAGGATGCTTTCCCTTTCACTCATATTTTAAACAGCTCTTTTACCAACTTAAGTGCATTTTGATCTCTTTCCCAAATATGTCATAAAAAGAGAGCTTTTCTTTCTCATATAGTCCTTACAAGGTTGAAGTTTACTTAAAGAGATGATAACTCTTGGTGCCACTGTCAACTAAAACATTAAATCTAAAGCAGTATTTTATTTTGAAAAGTTTGTTTCCTTATTTATTTTCTCTTCCACAACAAATACTCTAATGCAACAGTTACGGACTCTTAAAATGACTGAATTACAGGGTCATGTTGAGCATTAACTCAGTGAATGACTGCATATTTTTCTCCTCTGTTACTTTAACAAGACCTGCGTCTTTTCTGATGCAAGACGATACTTTAAGGAGGACTTGACCAGATGTCCTCTAAATTCCCCCCTAATCCTCAGATCCGACGATTAGAGGTTTCTGTGATTTTGTTGAAAGTACAAACATACTGAAGTCATCCTCATTCCAAAGCATAATAAGTTCATTACACATTTTAGAGGAAATTTCATTTATAACTATACTACAAATAAAGTATATGTATATAAAGATAGATTTAAATATATATATATTTCCTATTTCCTTTTTTTATTCTAAGAAATTGCTTTTTCAGAGGGTGATTAAACTCACTTTGAAGTGGTTTATCTACTCATGCTGCTTAATTTCCTATTTGACATGTTAATACCCTATCTTGCCCGATAACCCTTTGATTATTTCCATCAGGTATAAACAAATGTTTCCAGGGATAGAAATCCAGGCAGCGACCTCCCATATGCCAGAAAACCATTAAGAATTCTTGACAAGGTAGCAGCCCTTTGGAACAGATAGACAAAATGACCCTGCTCAGCCCGTCAACTCCCTTGGTGACATGGGCAAGGTCGGAACACATATTCAGAAAAGAGCTTTTTGTGTGGACCTGTGGTCAAAACTGATACTCAACACAAGAACCTCCTTCAGAGAAATACCCACAGATAGTAAAGTGGTGAGGTTTTTGGTAAGCGGAATGAACAAAGTAGGACATGGGTATCAGACACAGTCTTTTCTTGTCAGGGTCACAGACCCACTCAATTTACTAAAATCTATCACATTTGTATGTCTCTCCATTTTTCTATGCTTTAGTCATTAGCTAGTTCCACTTTTCTTATAGGAAGTATTTCTGGGTAAAGAATTTAGGGCTTTACGTAGGGAAGAAATAAAAACAAAGTATTAAACCCTTAGAAACTGAAGTTTATAAGGTCAGATCTTCAAATGTCATGTCAATCATACCACATATACCATGATCCACAAATAAATCAGATATACACAGATACCAATGCAGGCAATATTATTTTTGCCTCCTTTTGTGTTTAATATCATTGAAGGTTCTACTAAGAACCTTTTTAATGCCTTAAAAAACACAGAAACTTCTCAAACATCTATCAGTTATCTGGAGGAATAAATCATGTTCCAAATTGTATTCAACAAAATTCTAGAAAAAGATGATTTCTTTTCAGTATTTAAAAATTGGTATCTGATCGATTTCATTTTGAACTAGATTAGTAATCTAAGTCTTCTTCATCAAGCTTTTAAAATTCAAAGAACTTCAGCTTCTAAATACAATAAAGACTTAAGTACACATTCAAATTGAAAATGGGAATTTATTTTCTATTACACTTTTCTGGCCAAAAGGAGTGGAAGGATTTTTTTTCCTTCTTACTTTCTTATAGCAAACATTGTTATATTTAAAAAAAAACGCAAAATATAACAGAATTGTAGCCGAGGAGACTAATTCTATGCAAATGGTATTAATCACAGCTCAGTTAAAAGAACACTTGATATAGATTAGCTTTAACAGATGATGTTAACTTTTCAACATTTGTATTTCTCATATCACTTTTGGGCAGCCTTTGCATATTTTTCTTCAACATGATGTCTTCATATTTTTTGCTCTAGAATTTCCTTGACTTAAAATGCTGGCTTGAGGAAGATTACATGAGATTTATGGGCTCTGTGCTATTTTTTAAATGTTGGGCAAAGTTGGGCTGATTGATAGTGTAATTCATTCAAATGAGCTGTGTTTTCACTCACCAGTTTGAGAGGTTTGGTTCCTTTTGTAGCTAAAGAATATAGAGTCCATTTTTCTACCAGCCCACTGAAATGGCTAAAATAGTCCAGGCAAAAGATCACACTGAATTCTACTATTCAGGAGAGATTCGCATTTCATGGTGTTGTCATAGGGTAGGTATTTCCTTGAGCAATGCTCGTATTTACACGTAGTGTTGAGAGGGAACACTGAATTTCAAAACCATAGTTGCCTTTCTCTAGTGAAAAGATTTTTAAATTTGCTATGATCACTTCGTTTCAATTTCGTTTTCTTAGAGTCATGTACGCTCTGTGATCTAAATTTCTTAAGTTCATTTCAAATCAGAGAGAAAAATTTAAGACTATAAAAACAAGCACAAAATGAACAAAGTATAATTTTGCCATTAAATTTTCTCCTGGATAACTCTGCAAATATTTCTTGTCGTTTCCATTCTGTTCAACACCGCAGAACAATACACTCGTGGCTCAATGGCAAAGCAACGTGCATATGAGTGACAAAACATGGAAACCATTAAAGGAATATAAATGTAAATCAAACTTTTAAAATCCTACTAATACAACCACCTCCTTCTTTATTTTTTGTCAATATTTATTCCACTTGAATTCACATTTTGATTCCAGGAGGCCCTGCGCCATTAGCCCCAATCACAAAGACCACTATCTTTGGAGGGTAAAAGCCTGTTATGTCTATTGGTAGCAAACTTGCAAAAGTTTTCTGGAAGACTAATAAAATTATATTCTGCTTATTTGTTTTCTGGATGGGACCTTGAAAATAGAAAAGGACTAAGAAACAGGGCATGCTTTTTTGAGGTTTCTTGGGCTGGGAAGTAGAAAAATAGGTGTTTTCCTCTGGGACTTTTTTTGTGGCTGACAATGGTGAGGTGGAGATTTCTGAGAGCACTTTGTCATTTTCCTCAGTCCTTAAGGGAGTGGTAGGCTTTGGCAGTCCGGCTGTTGACAAAATCTGTCTTCTTAAATTGAGCCTTTGGAATAAGCAAACAGAGATGTGAAAGGTAATAACATTTTCACATGAGAAAATGCAGTTTTTAGCAATCTCTTACCAGGGGCAGAAAGGTGGGCCACCATGATCTGGATGTTAACTGCTACTCATACCTTTCTAGTGTTCTTACCTTCTTGTAGGCATTATGGAGCTCCGTGTGTGTCCACAGAGAGTAGAGGAGAACAGAAGCAGCTTTACTTGCTTTATTGGAGGCATAACTGAAAAGAGGAAAAAGGCATATTCTGAGATCAGTGAGAACGTGTCAGGCTTCTGAATGCTGCCTTTGGACCTTCTGTATATCTTCTTTAACTGCTGTCACTTGGTGGCTGTCCACTAAGTCAGGCCACTCACCATGACAAGAGAATTAGATAGTGAGCTTTGAAGGCCGGGGGCCATTGGGTTTTAAAAGAAAAAATTACTAAAAAACATTTTTAAGGCCATTAGGACAGGCTAACCAATAGTTTATAGAGTATATTCCTGATACTTATAAGGAATATAGCCTTAGATTTCATGAAACCTTGAATTTATTTAGACTACAATCTGTATATTTATATACACTATTACATTTATTTTATATTAAATAAATAAAATTAAATATATTTATATCAAATATTATATATACACTATAGAAATATATTTGTATGTTTATAATGTGTGTGTATATATACAAAAAAAATTATTCTATAATGAGGTGGGTGGCAGAATGGGGTAACGTTGATGGGCATTAAGGAGGGCACTTGATGCACTGAGCACTGGGTTTATATGCAACTGATGAATCACTAAATTCTACCTCTGAAACTAATAATATGCTATATGTTAATTAAATTGAATTTAAGTGAAAAATGAAACAAAACAAAAAATTTGTCCTAAATTTTCTGTTTCTGGCTAAGGATCTATGCTTACTTAACGCTCTTTCTTTCCATCACCTGAACCAGCACATGGCTGAATTTTTTCATTTAACAAAGATTTCTCGTATCATAGGAATTTATGAACAGGCAACTATGAATAGAAAATACAAAACTGTATGGAGAAGCACATCCTGAGTTCATTCATTTGCTAAAAGCCTTTCTTTTCCATGCCAGTCTTGCACTAAGGGTAAGTCAAATCATCACTTTACAGATTTTTTTTTTAGTACTTCATGGACTTTTTTTTTAAGATTTTATTTACTTATTAATGAAACACACACAGAGAGAGGCAGAGACATAGGCAGAGGGAGAAGCAGGCTCCCTATGAGGAGCCCAATGTGGGACTCAATCCCAGGACCCCAGGATCACAACCTGAGCCGAAGGCAGACACTCAACCACTGAGCCACCCTGGTGTCATGGTTCATGGACTTTTCAGAGTTACTTGCTAATACTGAGGCACTAATAAATCCATGAAAGCAATGGGTGTTTAATATTTAAAATTGAAAAATATTTCTGAATTGCAAGGGTTTTATATCATAGTTTGTTTATAAGTTGGTTGTGTGAAAAAAAAAAGGTTGGTTGTGTGGCACTTGGAAATCATTTATTCAAAGAAAAAATGCTATAAATGGCAACTGATTTCCAGGCTGGCCCCTAAATTACACATCAGCTATACAACACTAACAAGGAAAGGGCAGTGGGCATAACTGGTAAAAGCTCTTTGTTGATTTTTTTTTTTTTTTTTAAGACAGAGCAAATGGACACTCAGGGCAAAAAAAGAATAGAGTAGTACATCCCATGTGTTGCTCAGCTATAAGTAGTTTCCAAAAGTGATGGCATAGGCTCATGCACTTCTTATACCTGAAGACTCAAATCATTAAAATCACATGGTCTTCCTGAGATTTGCTTATAAGCATGGATGACTACTTGAAATAGTCATTTCTGTTCTACAGCAATCATTCAATCTTTCCATAAAGACTGAGCAACTGTTCTCCTCCAGACTATGGGGACAGGTGAATATTCTGATTTGGGGAATTAACATTCTATCTAGTGCTCCTTTTAATCCTAGGATTCTGAATATGGTCTTCCTTTCCTATGAGGTTTGCCAGAGTGGGGCTGCAGAGCACAAGGGCTCACCTGAATGGGGCTGAGGGGAAGGAGATGTGTGTTTACTCCAGGACACCACCGACCCGCCTATGCTTCGCTGTGTGGTCAGGCACACATTGTCTACCAGGGGAAAGTCTGTTTGCTTCACAACTCATCAGAATCAGGATATAAAATTTTTTCTCTTTCTTAGTTATTTACAAAAGTAACTTGTATTTAACAAGTCAAACAATTCAGAATTGTGTAAAGAGAAAAAGATGCCCCCTCTGGATTCTATGCCTCTAAATTAACTAATAGTAATAATTTTGTTACACAATGTTTTTCATTTTCTTTCTTGTCTTCTTTAATGGGGAAAATTTAAAGAGACAGAAACAGGGATGTAGGATGACTTATATACACTAGACCTATTCTCAAAAGGGAATAAAAGATAGAAGAGAAGTGATAGAGAAAACTGAGAAAGCAAGAATTTCTGATTATGTTGGTCTTATTTTATTCTTTTGAGAATCAAATTAATTCACCAGGTTGATAAAAGACTGGATTGTATTACCCAGGGAAGCTATGGAGTTTGTCTATCTGGATATTTTAGAAGAGAATGGGCAACTCTTTGGCTTGAAGAATTCAGTTTTTCACTTGTTTGATTATTAAGGATTGAACCAGACGATCTGGCCCAACTTTAGGATCTCATTTTCTGTCCATGTTACCCATGGTACTCAATGTGTGGACATTCAAAACTAGATTTACATATGGGACTGGAGGTGAGGAATGAGGAAACAGTCAACTGGCAGATACCACAGGACTTACACATCGCCTGAGCTGATGGTCATGATTTTCTGCAGGCCCCCAGTGTTTAGAAGATCCCGTGCATTCTGGTAACTATTTTGGATTACATTGTTCAACGTGTAGCAGGCAGAGGCTGTGGTTTCAATGAGAAGATCAGTACTCGGGACTGTGTCAGGAATTATGGAAACCAAATCAGGTAGAGTTTCTTTGGCTACAAAATGAAAAACAACAACAACAACAATACTTGATTAGAAAGATTCTTTTTTTTTTTTTTAATTTTTATTTATTTGTGATAGTCACAGAGAGAGAGAGAGAATGAGGCAGAGACACAGGCAGAGGGAGAAGCAGGCTCCATGCACTGGGAGCCCGACGTGGGATTCGATCCCGGGTCTCCAGGATTGCGCTCTGGGCCAAAGGCAGGCGCCAAACCACTGCGCCACCCAGGGATCCCTAGAAAGATTCTTAATTTCAAGATCCCAATACATTTTGGGTAAAGAAGGTTTCAAAAAGAAACACAATTGGTTAATAAACATATGGAAAGATGTAATCTATCTGATACTCGGATTTTAAAAAGATTCTTAAAAAGTTGGTTTTTTTTTTTTTTTTAAGATTTTATTTATTCAGGAGAGACATACACAGAGAGAGGCAGAGACACAGGCAGAGAGAGAAGCAGGCTCCTCGCAGGGAGCCCGATGTAGGACTTGATCCCAGGATCACAACCTGAGCCAAAGGCAGACAGATGCTCAACTACTGAGCCACCCAGGCTCCCCTTCTTTTCTTTTTCTTTTTCTTTTTTTTTAAATAAAGATTTATTTATTTATTTGAGAGAGAGAGAGAGAGCATGAGAGAGGGAGGGGGAACGAGATAATCTCCAGCAGATTCTCTGCTGAGCATGGAGCTGGATGTAGGGCTTGATCTCATGACTCTGAGATTGTGACCTGAGCTGAAATCAAGATTTGGACACTCAACTGACTGAGGCACCCACAGGCACTCCAAAAAAGATAATACTCTGTGCTTAGTACATTGGAAGTCTTTTGACAGAAACAACAATGACAGTTTGACAGAAGTGTCAAGAATTTAAAATTTTTCACATTCTTTGATTTAATAATTCCACTTCTGGAAATTCATCCTAAAGACATCATTTTAAAAATAGAAAAAGATTTATGCAGAGACTTTTATTATAGTATTATATACAAGTGAAAAATTATAAAAAGCCTAAATAACTCAATAATAGGAATATGATTATCTGAAACACATCTGCAAAGATTATGTATCTCCAAAATATTTATGAAACATGTATGGGGCACCTGGGTGGCTCAGTGGTTGAGCATCTGCCTTTGGCCCAGGTGGTCCTGGGGTCCTGGGATCAAGTCCTGTATCAGGCTCCCCCCAGGTAGTCTGCTTCTCTCTCTGCCTATGCTGCTGTCTCTCTCTCTGTGTCTTTCATGAAAAAAAAAAAAATACATGTATTTATCTTAAAATAACATGTATAACAAGAAAATATTTATGTTAGTATTCTGTGTGAAAAATCAGTATAGTTATTTATAAGAAATAAGAAAAACATGTATTTATCTTAAAATAACATGTATAACAAGAAAATATTTATGTTAGTATTCTGTGTGAAAAATCAGTATAATTATTTATAAGAAATACATAATGTAACATTAGAAAAGAAAATATACAAAAGAAACATGAGAAGAAATACACTAAAATATTAATAGGACTTGTTTTTCTATAATACTATTATGGTAACCTAAACCTCCGATGAAGAGCTTCCGCAGCTGCTCGGGCTCTTTGGGAGACTCTGACTTAGACATGACGGCGGCGGTGGGAGGGGAGACTTTAAGGATGCTTACTCGGCGGCGTCCAGGGGCAGAAAAGGACCTAAAATTTTTTTAAACAACTATCTGTACTGCTTAGTTTCTTCAATAAACAAATAATACTATTATTTAAAAAAGAAAAAAAACCACTATTTAAAATTTATGTTTTCGTTCTATATGTAAGTTCTTGGTTGTAGGATTTCAATTTGGCTTTTCTCATAATAACAAAAAAGGTATAAATATTTGATAATTTGACTATAACTTGTCAAATATATTGGGATATATTTTAGGCAATATGAATTTGTACTTGATTTCTTGCAATAATTCTTTTCACGTACGTTTCCTTCCTTTTCTCTTACTACTTTGGACTCAAGTGATAGAGAACATGCTCCTATTATTCCTCACAACTCTTTATTTTTTAAAGATTTTAATTATATATTCATGAGAGACACAGAGAGAGGCAGAGACAAACACAGAGGGAGGAGCAGGCTTCTCTGTGGGGAGCCAAATTCAGGACACAATCCCAGGACCCTGGGATCACAGCTTGAGTCAAAGGCACATGCTCAACCACTGAACCACCCAGGTACCCCTGAATATCATATTATTGAGGGAGATCTCATTTAATCCTTAAACTAAATAGCTTAAGAAGCCAAGACATTAATTGGATGTCTGAAAACATCCGTAACTATGAATAGATGGGAATTGAGAATCTCAAGATATATCCAAATACTTCCTTGTGTTATTTCAGCTGATCTTTGTAAAAACACTGTGAGGTAGTGATTATTAATCTCATTCTGTTTATTTCTATAAACCTAAATAAAATGTGAGGATTTCATTCCAAGTCAGCACATGGAAACTTTTAGTCTAGAAGTCTCTCAGGAGAAACACGATTGATGTATTTCAAACTCATTTTCATTTATGCCTGGCTATTAATACTCTGAATCAAGATGGGCCCTTTCACTCAAATTATATATAAACCCAATTTGGAATTTAAAAATTGCATCTATCTTGCGGAAGCCTCTTCTCAATACTGTCCTTAAAATGAGAGGAGCTTTATTAGTGGATCATCTTATGACAGCATGGGACTACACAGAAATAAACCCACAATTATATGGTCAATCTTTGACTAAGGAAGGAAGAATATGCAATGGGAAAATACCAGTCTCTGCAACAAATGGTGTTGGGAAAACTGGACAGCAACATGAAGAAGAATGAAACAGGACCACTTCCTTACACCATACACAAAAATTAACTCAAAATCGATTATGGACCTCAATGTGAGACCTGAAACCATACAAATCCTAGGAGAGAGCACAGGCAGTAATTTCTTTGACATCAACTGTAGCAACATTTTTCTAGATCTGTCTCCTGAGGCAAGGAAAACACAGCAAAAGTAAACTATTGAGACTTCGTCAAAAGAAAAAGCTTCTGCACAGCAAAAAATAACCAGCAAAACTAAAAGACAACCTACTGAGTAGGAGGAGATATTTGCAAATGACATATCTGATAAAGGGTTATTATCCAAAATATATGAAAAACTTATATAACTCAACACCCAAAAAACAAATAGTCCAATTAAAAAATAGGCAGAAGACACGAACAGATGTTTCTCTAAAAAAGACAGATGGCCAACAGACACATGAAAAGATTATCATCGTTGGTTATTATCAGGAAAATGCAGATCAAAATCACAATGAGATATCACCTCACACCTGTCAGAATGGCTAAAAAAACCCCTCAAGAAACAACAAGTATTGGCAAGGATATGCAGAAAAATGAGCCCTCATGCATTGTTGAGAAGAATACAAATTGGTGCAGCCACTGTGGAAGAAAGAATGGAAATTCTTCAAAAAATAAAAAGTAGAACTACCCTACCATGCAGGAACCACAGTACTGAATATTTACCCAAAGAATAACAAAAACACTAATTCAAAGGGATACATGCAGCATTATGTTTACTGCAGCATTTTTTACAACAGCTAAATTATGGAAGCAACACAAGTGTCCAAGGATAGATGAATAGATAAAGAAAATGTGGTATATGTATGTCTGTGTATTATATAGAATATTATTCAGCCATAAAAAAGAATGAAATCTTGTCATTTGCAACAACATAGATAGAGCCAGAGAGTGTTAACACTACGTGAAGTAAGTCACTCAGGGAAAGACAAATACCATATGACTTCACTCGTGTGGAATTTAAAAAACAAAACAAATGAACAAGGGGAAAAAAAGACAAAACAAAAACCAGACCCTTTACTATAGAGAACAAACAGTCACCAGAGGGGAGGTGGCTGGGAGGATGCATGGAATAGGTGAAAGGGATTGAGAGCACATTTATCCTGGTGAGCACTGAGTAATGTATAGAGTTGTTGAATCAGTACATTGTACACCTGAAATGAGTATAAACACTGTATGTTAACTACATTAGAATTAAAATTTTAAAAGTTGCAAAAAAACCCAATAAAGATAATCTTCCTAGAATTTTATGGATAAAAGCCTCACTACGATAACAGGCTACATAAAAGAAATTGAACAAAACTAGACTTTGAGTGCAAACTACTTCATTAGTGAGAGGATTTGGATCAAGCTGGTCACAGTAAACTCTGATGTGACTGTACCATAATGGTCCTTTGGACTTATTCCATAATAAAGGAGAAGGCTAGACCTATTTAACAAAACACTGGTCCTCCCTATAATGGAGGGAGGGCATCATCTACAAGTTACATGGCACTTTAATTAAGAGGGCCACTAGGGCAGCCCGGGTGGCTCAGCGGTTTAGTGCCGCCTGCAGCCCAGGGCCTGATCCTGGAGACCCGGGATCGAGTCCCACGTCAGGCTCCCTGCATGGAGCCTGCTTCTCCCTCTGCCTGTGTCTCTGCCTCTCTTTCTCTCTGTGTGTGTCATGAATAAATAAATAAAAAATCTTAAAAAAATAAAAAAAGAGGGCCACTAAAATGACAAACTGGAATATGGACATTGGAATAGAAATTTTCCTCTCGCTTTCCCTCTCTTCCTTTCTCCCTTCCTTCTCTTTCTTCTTTCCTTTCTTTGTTTCTTTCCACTTTATCTTTTTACAGGCTAGTGGCAAAACACATGTTATATATGTTACACAATGTCACATGCATGCTACACACATGTTACAACAAGGGAAATTATTGGAATTGAGGAAACTAATATTACTTCACATGCAGTTAAGACATTCCTCTAAGTTTGGCCAAGACTTAAAACTCAGGACTGAGAAAAACTTGATGACACATTATCACAATCTCTAAAACATGCCTGAAATGTAATGAAAAATTTATCTGAAGTTCAGTTATTCTACATCACTCAGTTTGCTTTTGTTTTGTTAAAATTAACTCTAATAATTTGTTAGCCACTAGATGTTATATAATCCAATTTTAATATCTTTTATTTATCTTCCTGTTTCTCTAAACTTTTATCTGTCTATAAGCACAGAGAGAGATCTGGAATAATATTCACCTAAGGTTAACAATGGTTGCTTTCTGAGTGGTAAGAGGAAGTTTTTTTTTGTCTTATTTGTTGTGCTTTACTTAATTGCTTGCATTTTTAAAATAGGCACATATCTTTTCTTAAAAAAACCCTGAAGTTGTGGCTCTTTAATAAAACCATCCAAAACGATGATTTTCCATTTATCTAGCTTCTGGTTAAGAGTGACAAGTATGGGATGAGAAGTCACATTGTTAAGCCATTTCATATTAAGAGAAAAAAGAGTATCGATATTATAATTACCCAGGTGAGCCAAAAAAATTTAAGATGCAATGTATCAAAGCCAGAACTCACTCAAGGTAGGCAAACAAAGAAAAAAATAAACATTAAGTATAGTAAAATGCAAAAAATCCCCTTGATTCTGCTAAGGCCATTTCCTGCTCAATTGAAGAATTAAATGTTTATTTATATATAAAAAAAGTAGAGAGTGGGCTACATTTGCATCTTCCCAAGAGTTAGAGGACGGTAGAACATGAGAGCAACAGCATTCCTGCCCTATAGGCACGTGCATAATGCATTGAGTGCAGTTACCTCCATCAGCATTGTTTTAAAGATTGGAGTCAACATTTCCTTTGGGAAAAGAAAAAAAAAGCCAAAGGATAATATACTTGATTAAAGTGCAGCACAAAGTTCACAAAGGACAATGAGGAGAACACTTTGATAATTTTCAGAGTGCCTGTGGCAAGGTTTCTTTTAGATTCACTGAAAAATTTCCAGGGTCTCTCTATATTTATAATGGGCATGAAACCATTGTATGAAACCGCCCATGCAATATTGTGCTGCCGACTGGCTTTGGCAATGACATTATTAAAACATAACCACAGACTTCAGTATCTTTGGTGCTGAAACCAAACAAGAGTTTGTTTATAATTTTAGTGGAAATTTGTGAAAACCTGAATTTTGAGTTGAAATTTGTGAAAAACTGAATTTTGAGTTGTCAGGAATGACTAATTTATAGAGCATTAGGAAGCCTGATTGATTTTGGCATTATCTTCCTATTAACTCATTTTACAGTTCTTTACTTGATTCACAAACATTTATCAGACATTTCTATGTATAAAACAAATGAACAGAACATTATTTGATAGTGTAACAGTTATCTTTGTCAGTACAGATTCAAAAGAGGGAGCATATATTTCATTGTATTCATTTAAAAATCCTCTATGCCAAATTTGTTTTTAATTTAAACAATATTTTATTTAAATTTAACTTAGTTAACATATAGGATATTATTAGTTTCAGGGGGAGAATTTAGCGATTCATCAGTTTTATATAACACCCAGTGCTCATTACATCAAGTGCCCTCCTTAATGCCCATCACCCAGTTACCCCATTCCCCCACCCACTGCTCTTCCAGCACTCCCCATTTGTTCTTTATAGTTAAGAGTTTCTTATAGTTTGCTTAACTCTCTGTTTTTATCTTATTTTTCCTTCCCTTCCCTCTGTTTGTTTTGTTTCTTAAATTCCACATATGAGATCATATAATTGTCTTTCTCTGATGGACTTATTTCACTTAGCACAATACACTCTAGTTCCATCTGTATCATTGCAAGTGCATGCCGAATTCAATATATATTCAGTGACTCCTCCTTTTTGTCTTTTTTGCATGTCCATCCATTTTTTTCTAGCGCAGTGAGGACCAAACCTCTAAAGTGAGGACCGCTGTATGTATATTTTCAATGGTTTGGAAGAGCAGTGCTTAAGCAGGCCACACACAGAGCACTCCCACTTTCTTGACTGCATAACGGAAGTCTGAGAAACATCAGGTATGTTATCTACCTTGTTAATTACATTTGAGTCTAAAATTTCTCTTCTGTAGTAATTAAAACAAGCAAAAAAATGTTGGAAATTAAGAAAAATCCTATTTGAGATCTGAGAACAAAGCCTATCCTGGTGCCTCGGTGCCAGGGCCAGGCAAGTCTCTTTATCGCATTTTGCTCCTTGGTCACATTTTCAGTTCGTCATTGTAGAAA
Organism: Canis lupus baileyi; assembly: GCF_048164855.1. Taxonomy (NCBI): domain Eukaryota; kingdom Metazoa; phylum Chordata; class Mammalia; order Carnivora; family Canidae; genus Canis; species Canis lupus. The sequence continues at coordinate 16,288,743 of NC_132862.1, read as the reverse complement.
ATGAGATAGTTCCACTGCATTTGTATTTTCAGTATGTATTCACGACATCGAGACACATTTGCTGACTCACCAATTTCATTCTGCAGAGAAAGATTCCGAGACAAATTTCTCAGCAGGGAGACTGCTGTCTTTTTCACACTTGGATCACCAACATGCAGCATCTTGCGGGTGTGCTGAAGGCCATTTTCCTTCTGGACAACTGTCTGAGCTACTGATGTCGGCATCTGTCGCATGAAACATGTCTTATCAATACTATTGCACCTGACTTCATGCTAATATTAAATTTCTGTAGGTTACTAGAGACTGAGAAAGATGTTTTGAAAACTAGGGCTGTGATGAACCTAGTCTGAAGATATTTCCTTTATATTCTTATGTTTTCATGTCTACCTTCAGTTCAGGTCATGATCCTGGGGTTCTGGGATCAGGTTCTGCTTTGGGGGCTACCTGCTCAGTGAAGAGACTGCTTCTCCTTCTCCCTCAGCCCCTCTCCCTGCTCATGCTCTCTCTCTCAAATAAATAAATACAATACAATAAATGAATTCTTTTTATTATTTTTAAAAAAGATTTTGTTTATTCATGAGAGACACACAGAGAGGCAGAGGGAGAAACAGGCTTCCTGTGGGGAGCCTGATGCGGATCTATCCCAGGACCTGAGGACCATGACCTGAGCTAAAGGCAGATGCTCAATCACTGAGCCACGCAGGTGCCCTAATAAATGAATTCTTAATATGTTTTCAATTTTATTACAGGATAAAAACAGCTTATTTGGTGTTTTAATTTTTTTATTATTTATTTATTTAAAGATTTTATTTATTTATTTGAAAGAGAGAGCAAGAAAGACCACAGGTTGGGGGAGGAGCTGAGGGAGATAGAGAAGCCGACTCCCCACCGAGCAGGCAGCCAGGTTCAGGGCTTACATTCAGGACCTTGGGATCGTGACCTGAGCCAAAGGCAGACACTTAACTGACTAAACCACCCAGGTGCCCTTATTTGGTATTTTAAATTAATTAGTTAATTAATTGATTGATTAATTTTTTAAAAATATTTTATTTATTTACTCATGAGAGACACACACAGAGAGAGAGAGAGAGAGAGAGAGAGAGGCAGAGACACAAGCAGAAGGAGAAGCAGGCTCTATGCAGGGAGCCCAACATGAGACTCGATCCTGGGTCTCCAGGAGCATGCCCCGAGCTGAAGGCGGCCTAAACCGCTGAGCCACCTGGGCTGCCCTATTTGGTATTTTTAAATAGAATATTGGATTTGGGTTATTTACTATATTTTTGCATGGTTATAAATAAAATGGGCCTTTTTTTTCCCTTCCTCTTTATTCACATTTTTAAACTCAGCACTTTGGAAAGAATATAAGGGTGATATTTTAGAATCAAACTCTAGCGTCATGCAATTAGTTGCATAATGTTTTCACTTTTTCTATTTCCTTGAACTATTTGTTTAATACAAGAATAATCCCAACTTTGTGGGCCTGGTGGAATCTAGCTATAAAGACAACTGAACTGAGAAAAATTTTAAAGGGAGATGTCTTTAATATTTCAGCATATATGCTAGCTGTTGCCTTGGTCACCTTCTTGTTCACATTTTGGCATTTTATATATTTTAACAAACTTACTCGTTTCTAAAAAGCCAGCTTATTCTAAAGGAGATATTGGGCTTTTAAAGAAAAGAATGTATGGCTAGTTAGATTACTCTAATTTTATGCTCTCAATCAGAGGCTGTATGTGCAAATCTTATTTGGAATTAGGTTGGCCACATACTTTCAGGGGGTCTGAGTACTGACCAGAACCTTCCTAGCATCAGTAAATCTCTAATACTGGGGTCTCGGCTGTGTCTACAACTTTATAGATTTTTTTTTTAAAGATTTCATTTATCTGTTTATGAGACATACAGAGAGAGGCAGAGACAGAAGCAGGCTCTCTCAGGGGAGCCTGATGTGGAATTTGATACCAGGACCCCATGATCATGATCTGAGCCAAAGCTAAACCACTGAGCAATTAAGGTGCCCCACAACTTTATAGATTTGTATTTGAAGCTAACTTGAGGCCACCTGCCAGAAATGCCTATAATTCTTCAAGGTGTCTATCTTCTCTGTTTATCTAAACACTGCTTATTTGCCCCTCCCTCCTGCAGACTGCTCTCCTTACATTTTCCACTATCTTTTTAGAACAGGGGTTCTTAATAGAGGGCCCAGGATAGGTTTCTGGGATGCGACAGGAGGTCCTTAAAACTATTTTTGTGTTGGAACACCTGGCTAGCTAGTTGGTGAGCCTATGGTCTTAATCTCGAGATTGTGAGTTCAAGCCCCACATTGGGTGTGGAGATTACATAAAAATAAAAAAGATAATAAAACAAAACAAAACAAAGCCTATTTTTGTATTTATGATAAACTTTCTCAGGGCAAGCATTTATAATTTCTATTAGATACTCAGTGTCCATGTTTCCAAAGTTTAATAATCACTACTTCAGAATGTTTTATTATAAACAAGTTATACTTCGTCTTTCACTAATTTGCAGAGCACTCCATTAAACTATTTGCTCCACTCAGAAGAATCCTTCCTCTGTAGCCACACAGAGAGGAGGCTATTTATTCTCTACCACTCCTGTGACTTGGGTACAAAGGTAGGTTAGCATTCCTTTCTCTCCCCAATAGCCCATCTAGATAATGTCTTCTTCCCTCACATGCAAAAATTCTGCTCTTCTGAGTCACTGTTATCCAGCTCTATCACTGCCAGAGAGTTTTGTCATCTGAAGGCCTACTGGTTCTTTCCCAACATTCATTCACTGGAGGCTCAGGGCCTGGCTCCTGGCTCAGAGCCTTCTCCACCTCCTATTCACTATAGATGACCACATTAATTCCATCATAGTTCCTCAATGTCACTGACCTTCATCTCTCCCATATATCAGCTATTCACTTCCATGGTCATCCAGAATCTGTATTCACCGCAAAATGCTTAGATTCCGAAAACCTAAACTCCAATGTTAGACTCTGAACATAATTTCCTGTTCTCTTTGCTCTCTCCCCCTCACTCCCACCATATTTCTTCTTCAGCTTCTTTAGCTTCAGTGCTTTCCTCTCAACCTCTACTCCCCACACCTCAAGCTGTTAGTCATCTCCTGCCTTTCCTTTCTTTCTTATTTAGATTAGGGTACAGGAGCCAACACATCAAAAACTGTCTTTCAAGACCCTTAACTCTCATCATTCCAGCTTCTTTCCACCTACCCATTAAAACTGCAAAACTAGGGATCCCTGGGTGGCGCAGCGGTTTGGCGCCTGCCTTTGGCCCAGGGCGCGATCCTGGAGACCCGGGATCGAATCCCACATCAGGCTCCCGGTGCATGGAGCCTGCTTCTCCCTCTGCCTATGTCTCTGCCTCTCTCTCTCTCTGTGACTATCATAAATAAATAAAAAAAAATTAAAAAAAAAAAAGATTTAAAAAAAAAAAAAAAAAAAAAACTGCAAAACTAATTTTATACTTGGCCACTAAATACTGCTAGACTAAATACTGCATTTGTGGATTGATATTTCTGCAAATTTATGGTCTCCAGTCTTCACTAGGAACCAAATGTTGCCAGTCAACTTACTGCCTTTTAAAATGCCTACTGGAGATTCAAAGCCTTATGCCAGAACGATCCTCCTAAAATTTAATCTAATTATGTTCACCTCACATTTAAGCCCTGTAATGACTCTCCATTGTCTCCAGGATGATGTTCTATTGTCTTCATATGGGCTGGCATCTACTTTCCTCTCTTTCCTTATCATTAGTCCCTAATTCGTGAGGCTACCAATATACTAAACCGCTATCTCTCCTATTAGAACATAAGTTCCTTTAAAGGAGGACATGGATCTTATCCATCTCTTTTTCCCTCCTCAGGGCCTTCTATGGTGCCCAGAACATGAGAGGTCCTATGTAAATGTTTACCAAACTGAATTATATGAATAAAATGTTATCAAGTTTTCCTAAAGATTTAGTATCATCTCAGGAGATGATCTTTTGATTGTTAACTTGATGAGTTTTTTAATATTTTCTAGACCCTAACCTTTGTTACATACATATGTTGCAAACATTTTTTTCTACTCTGTGATTTGCTTTTTACTGTCTTAATAAATGTCTTCTGAAAACATAACAGCCTAAGTTATTATTTTAATGTAGTCAATTTATAAAATATGTACTTTATAGTAGTACTTTTTGTGTCCACTTTAAAAATATCTTCCTCTCTTCCAGGTCATGAAGATATTCTTTCATAAGCTTTACTGTTTTGTCTTTCTTATTTAAATCTCATTGCTGTTAGAACTTGTTTTCTAGTAAGGTGTGAGGGTAAGGGATATGTTTTGTTTTCTTCCAACAGATATTAATTAAATTAAATAGTTTTAAAGTGTTTTAGACATTTGAAAAGTGCTTATTTCAATGACTTTTAACTTTGATTATGTGATGTTTAACTTATTTCTATTGATATATAACTGACACATAACTAAACTAATACAATTAGTTTTAGGTGTAAAACGTAATGATTTGATATACCTATATACTGCAAAATACTTGTCACAATAAGTTTAGTTAATATCCATCACTATGATCACAATTTTTTTCTTCTTGTGATGATAATTTTTTTTTAATTTTTTAAATTTATTTTTTATTTTTTTTGTGATAATTTTTAAGATCTACTCTTACAGCAACTTTCAAATATATAATATAGTATTGTTAACTATAGTCACCATTCTGTGCATTATATCTTTAGGACTTATTTTTATTTAAAGATTTTATTTATTTATTTATTCATGAGAGACAGAGAGACAGAGAGAGAGAGAGAGAGAGGTAGAGACACAGGCAGAGGGAGAAGCAGGCTCCATGCAGGGAGCCTGATGCAGGACTCAATCTCGGGGCACCAGGATTGTGCCCTAAGCCAATGGCAGGCGCTAAACTGCTGAGCCAACCAAGGATCGCCTGGACTTACTTATCTTATAATTCAAAGTTTGTACCTTAAATTTTTTTTTTTTTTTTGGTACCTTAATCTTTTAATTTATAATGTACTTTTAATTCATACCGTACTTAGAGAGTTTGTAACTGGGTAAATTTTATTAATCCTTTCTCTTTCCTATTTATTATTAGAAAGACCACTATATCTGGACCAATAAAGTTTATTAATGTAGGTATACTGATTAGAAATTACTGTAGTAATTTTATACTTAAATGACATAACCTATCTTTTAGGAAGCTATTTATTTTAGTTTAGGTTCTTTCCCATTTCAGGCACATGGCCATCAACTGCTCAGTACTCTCATTATGAACACCAGGTTAATGCACTGGGTATTTTCTGAAACTATTTTAAATGCCTTGCTTTTCACATTTTCCTATTAAGTGAGTCTTCTCAGAAATTATAAAACAAATATTTTTTATCATACCATTTAAGTATAATAAAATTAGGAAAAGTAATAATTAGAAAGGATATATTAATAAAAAGCATCTTGTAATTTAATAGAACACATTCTTGTTCCATCGTGCTAATGATTTTATTCTATAAATCTCTAGTCAAATTAAACTCTAACAACTTTGAGTATAGATTAATACTAGTTCAGTGTAGGCCTCCTTTTAGGGGACCAGACTGGTCTAATGTTAGATAGGATTTTCAATGCCTTGAAACAATTAGGATAATTATGAAGATATCTCCAATGCTTGGATTCCTTTTGGACTTGGAACCTTCTAGTACTTTAAATTTCTGTTTGTTTATCCCAGTTAGATTATTACTGCTATGTACTTAGCACTAGGCTAGTACCTGCTATATAGTAGGTGCTCAAACAATGAATGGAAGAACTTAAGATCTAAGTTAATAAACTACATATTCAGAACTTAAGTGGCACAAATATTTCTGTATCCATCCTCAGGAATATGGAAAAATCTCTGGACTGTTTGTATGCCATGAGAGATCTTGGAATGGAAGAGGCTAAAATCCAGGCTTAAAGGGTTAGCTCATATTGAACCATACTCAGGGCACAGTGAACTCAGATATCCACACACACACATGCATATCAAGTTAATTCCTAACATTTTCTTTTTAGTTGGCTGATGGTTAACGAGAGGGCTTCCACAGTTTGGGAAAGTGAAAGGAATGGTTTTGGGAAACTAGCATGGGAAAATGGGAAGGTAAGATGTCTGTGCATCATTCAAGGCTCCCTGGCAGTTTTCTTGTTTCTTCCTTTTTGTGTACAAGTAAATTTTGCAGAAAATCAAAGAGATTATAAAGTTTGGTCATATATATGCATTTTTAAGATTTTATTTTTAAGTAATCTGTACACCCAACGTGGGGTTCAACTTACAACCCCAAGATCAAGAGTCACATGCTCTACTCAAACTGAGCCAGCTGGGTGCCTTAAGTTTGGTCATATTTTTTACCACAGTGCTAAGATAAGAGACATACTGGTTTTAGTATTTCACAATTTTGTTCAAAACAGAGCAACCTTCTGTGTAAACACATTAAAGAATGAACATGGCTTCTCAATTAAAGAATAAATAATATTTTTGTTATCCATAAGAGTACTCTTCTCTATGGGGATGGATAATTGGAAACTGGACATATACTGACACACTATTTTGTGTGTGGGGCGATTAATTCTAATAATTTCATGATCAAGACAAAGGATACAACCTTAGTTCAAATAACTAAATATTTATGGAATCCCTAACCATGTGCAAAATACATAGGGAAGGGAATAAGCCTTTACTGTTTTATGTATTTTGACTTAGCTGGTATAAAGGAAGTGCATCAGGAAGAGAAGCAGCTCTTTATTTTGTGGGTAAATTTCTGGGACATAAAAGCACAGATGTCCTTTCCAACTCCAGACACAGTACACATGTGTTGTTTTTGCCTGACCAGAACTCATTTTTCCTTCTGGTAATGAGCCACTCCTTTAGCACTTCAGACCACAGAGTACAAGTGGCAGTGACCCCTGCCTGCTCAAACCCACACCCCTGAAATTCACAGGTGGGCACGTTACCCAGATCTGGCCAGTCAGAACATCACAGGCTCCTAGCCTCAGGTACTTATTCAGATATGGGCAAGTGAGACTCATTTCTTGAGTTCCAAATGGAGCTATTGAGAAAACAGTTTTTTTTTTTGTTTGTTTGTTTGTTTTTTCCTGTGAGGACATTGGGCTGGATAAAATGCAAGTCTGAAATCATCAGTGACCTTTGCTATCATGTGAAAAGAGCCTTTTAGAATAAAAAAGGGGAAAAGAGAACCCAGAGATAGAGTTATCATCACAATTGCTGGGGTACCTATCTGCCATGACAGAAAGAAGACCTACCTTGATTTTTCAGTTAAATGAGCCAAGAAATTCCTCTTTTTTTTTGCCCTGGCCAGTTTAGGTAGGATTCTGAGACTTATAACTGAGAGAGCTCTAATATAAATATCTAGGAGTCTTTCACTCACCGCCTGACTTGGCTCTGTAGAAATTGAAGCTGAAAGTCCTAGAAAGCTGGAACTCTTGCTGGCAATTACTGAGAACTGTCTTGACTGAAGGGAGAATACTTCTGTTCTTATTTCTCTGTCTCATCTCTGAATCTAATGTAGGTATGTCCTACAATGTCATTCTTTTTAAAAAGCAGAAAAACAGCGGTGATACTCACTGGTCCACTTCCTGCAGTGAGATTCTGCAGAGCTCCCAAAGATGCTTCTTGAGTGTAGTTTCGGACACTCTTGGCAATCAAGGACAAGTACATCCGTATCACGATGGAATGCCACAGCCATTCCACACCCTTTGGGTTGCTCTTTTCTTCTGGCATTGGCATGTCCTGATATTGCTAACCACATATACAAAGAAATCCAGAATTAATGCCTTCAAGTGACTTCTACAATTCCACACCCAAACTAAGGGACCAGAGATACCATCTAGTCTACAGAGACTGGTAATTTGCATAATAACAAGCCCCAGAAATGGAAAAACAAATGTGTATGATTTCCAACCAGTTAACTTTTAGCTCACAACGACTATTTCTCCTTAACAACACTCCGGAGGCTCCCCAACTTTACATGTCATAGTGAGAAAAACTCGAAAATTAAACATGAGCTGTACTAGAATAGTTTTCAGGCTGCTGTTAAGCTAAAAGCTAAGTTAGTCACAACCACTGTGAAGATAAGAAAAACAGGCCTCTTCCCTCAGTCTTGTGAAGTTGACTAGGATGACATCAGGGTTCTAAGTTTAGCAGTTGCTCTCCAAGTGTACCATGATAGTCTGAGGAATAGGGGGGGTTACATTCTTCCAGTTTTCATGAAATGCCAGTATAGACAGTATTTCTTCAGATGAATGTACTTTTAGGCCAAACACCAGGTTGCTTTTAATGTTAAATAATTTATACATCATTGGCTATGCTGTATTAAGCTCATTTTCTTTCTTTTTTTTTTTAAATACCTTTTTTTAAAAGATTTTATTTATTTATTCATGAGAGGCAGAGAGAGAGAGAGAGAGAGAGAAAGACACTGGCAGAGGGAGAAGCAGGCCCGATGTGGGACTCGATCCCAGGTCCCCAGGATCACACCCTGGGCTGAAGGCGGCGCTAAACCGCTGGGCCATGGGGGCTGCCCTAAGCTCATTTCCTAACTTATTAAGCATACAGCAGTATGATATAGTGGCTAACAATGCAAATCTGGAGCCAGACTGCCTGGGATTGAATTCCATCCCCTCGACTAATTTTTTGGATTTTTCTGGGAAAATTAACTAACCTTTCTGTACTTCTGCTTCCTTGTCAATAAATGAGGATATTAATAATACACACCTCATACAGTTGATGTAAAGATTAAAACAACTTTAAATTGTACTTGACATTTACTAAGTACTCAGAAATACACACATATACACTTTTTCTTCCAAAGTCCTCCCAATAGGGATCCCTGGGTGGCGCAGCGGTTTGGTGCCTGTCTTTGGCCCAGGGCGCGATCCTGGAGACCTGGGATCGAATCCCATGTCTGGCTCCCAGTGCATGGAGCCTGCTTCTCCCTCTGCCTATGTCTCTGCCTCTCTCTCTCTCTCTGTGTGACTATCATAAGTAAATAAAAAAAAAAAAAAATTAAAAAAAAAAAAGAAAAAGAAACAAAGTCCTCCCAATATACCTCTTTTATTTTCCTACTTCGACTGCCAAAACACCCAATACTTTTGTTGTTGTCAGTCTGGATAGTCCGGTTTTGAATATAGATACTCTGGGAGTATCTATCTGGGAGCTCTGCCTCCAGCTGGTAGGAGAGGTTATGAAGAATGCACACACAGTTTTCTGTGGCCTGAGAAAACAGGACATGAATATTAGTCACATACATATAGACATCTCTTTGTAGGTATGCTATCCACAGGATTTACTACCTTCAAACCTTACAGTTTACTGGATGCAGTAGGATGTACTTGGACTGTGTCCGGGGGAGTGGAATAAGTATGGCTAGATCATGAATGGTCAGGAGTGCACTGCTAAGTAGAGGCTGAATTTCTTAAACCACTAGAGAGCCTTTCTAATTTACTTTTGAGAGTGTGTTCAGATAATTCTGTATTTTAAGATACATAATTTAGTAGCCACAAGGAACTGGGAAACAATTGTTTGTAGGACTGGTTAGGAGGCTATTGAAAGAAAGGCTATATGAAAGATGCATCAGTAGCAGCATGAGGGAGGAGTGGACCAAATAGGGAGCATTTTGAGGTGGAATGCACATGGTTTGCTGCCTGATGGATACAGGATGTGAGGGAAGGAAGGCAGTCAGAGATTACTCAGATTTCTGCTTTCATTTGATGGGTGATGATAATTATTAAGAAAGACTATTCAGAGAAGGAGCAAGTTTGGGAACAAGGGAAGAGATGACTTTAAGTTCATTATTGCACATAGAGTGCTTGAGCTCCTTTCAAATATCTACATAGAGTTGTTAAATAGGTAGTTATAAATTTGGGTCTGGAAAGTAGATAGAAAAATGGGGCTAGGTAGATTTTAATATTTCTAAGCATGGATGGGAAATCTTAAGCTTAGCAAATGAGTTAATGAATAAAACCCAAATAGCTACTTCCAGAATACTCTGCAGTGTCTTAGTAAGACAAAGTAAGTAACTAAAGTGAGAGATATTTAACACATGAATCACCTTGTCATCTGGCTGGTAGTCTGCAATGGTTCCTCTGACATAATGGACCAGTGAGTCGATCAGTCCATCACACCTTCTCATCACTTTCCTCCCGTCAGGGCCCGCCGAACTCATGTTTCTATCAGGAAAAACAAACAAACATAAGACTTGAGCTCTGTTATCCAATAGGCCTTTGTTTCAAAGCTTTATTTGATTGATGCTTCTTCCAAGTGTTTGGAAAACTGACAAATCTATAAAAGCGTGGCAGACATGTCCTGGGGTCAATTCATTATCAATTGTCCAGTGGTCATCAAATCTGGACACAAACTCTAACTACATTCATATAATATGTCACCATGTCAATAACGGCTTTCTGTCTACCTCACTCCAAGCACCAAGCCCACAGCGTCACTTACTTAATTCACAATCTATTTTTGAGAGGGTAGAGATGAAGCAAACACCTTGCAACTAAAAGAACAAATGGCATAGTCGACATAACAGGATACTATATGTCTAAGTCCCAATCTGTTCTGTATCTTAACTCTAAGTAACTTAAAGTGACTTAAATTCTCTGGACCTCAGTTCCCTCATTTGTGAAGACATGATGTTGGACTCTATTATTTTGGGGTTTTGTAGCTTTCAGTGTTAAACAATTATTGACAAATGTCAAACCAGATGTTCTAAAATGTGATGATTCTATAATTAAAATGGCAGAGAGATGTGACAAAAATGTGAAGTTCTACAGTGTGTAAGACCTAGGTCAAAAGCATGACCTATAAATATCTTTGCACTTAGTCTATTTCTAATTTTGTGAGGCCATGACACCTTTCTATAAACAGTGACTATATCTACAAGTAGAGGTTGCTTCCTTATAGAGAACTGAAACTTATCAAATACAGCAAAGTAATTTATTTTGGGATCAAATTTCAAATTCAGATCATGGTTATATTCTAGCATTACTATTATTACCATGTTCCTTTGGATTAAGATTTTGTCAGCATTAACATTAAAAATTTTTTCCCCCAAAATGTTAATACCTCTGTTAACAAAAATGGTAAAAGAACAGCACCTTCAGATTTTTAGAATTTTGAGAACCACCCTTACTTATTCCCTTCTGTTAACTTTAATTGCAAAGAACTATAAAATTTATCAGACCAGTTTTTTTCTTTTTTCTGATAGGTAGAGTATCCGATGTATACTCAAAGGTTTTTGTTTATACTGTCTTTCATCCTGAACATCAAAAGAACTACAATTCTGAGAACTTTTTGGGTCTTATTTTATTCATCTTTAAAATATATATTGCATTAAGTGATTCCAAAAAGGCTTTCTGCCCCCAAATACTGATTTCAATACATACTATCAAAGAACAAATGTACCCAGTATGGTATCAGGAATTAAAAGAACAAAAACAGAACACACAGCATTGTACCCTGCTCCCATGAAAATCACATCTACAGGATGAAATTGATGACACAAGACTCTTTTTAACCCATAGAAATGCAATTTCATGATTCAGTTTAACAGTTGAGAGGAGACTAATATATATAAAACTAAGGATATACTTAAAATTTAATGGTTGTTCGATTGATACAATGAATTTTCAATTTTAACAAAGTCCTTTCTGTGATTTCGGTTTGATACAATGAATTTTCAATTTTAACAAAATCCTTTCTGTGATTTTGGTTTTCATTGAAGTATTCCAATTAATATTTACCTCCTGTTTAATTTTTACTGTACCTGAAAACTGACACTTCGTCCATTAAAAAAAGATAATGTTTTATAAATTATAAATTGAACCATTTTCACTATAGTTTTTTTCTCCAGAAATGATCATTTGAACCAAGATCCTGTATCTATTCTCTGAAGAATCCTGATAGAAACTGAAAAAGTGTCTTTTCCAGTCATCTTATTTTACACATGGAGAAACTGAGGTCCAAAGAGTTTAAGTTACATTTCCTGGTGACAGCACATGAGTGGTAAGGTCAGAATAGGAGAGCTATTCTTTATTCTGTTCTCAGGGGCGGCTCCAGAAGAGAGCACATCTCATCAATATTCGTTCACTCTGCCATTTGCTTAGCAAATACCATATGTCCCCCAACTCCAAGACAACGTTATCACTTTTTAAAGCTTTCCCTTGACCTTTTCAACCTCTGGCTTGGAGAAATGGCAGTAGTTTAAAATTGCTTTGACAAATCAAAAGGTTTTTCACTAGCTATCCCACTACATACCTTGCAGATGGATGACCTAGCTTTGTTAAACTTCAGGGTGTTTATTTTGGGTGAGAATGGTAATTCACTTTGGCAGTACCGCCAGTTCACACGCAATGACTCTTGTCTTGTAGTTTGGTATTATCCAGACTCTACTTGCTTGAAATGGGACTTATCAGGGTTTTCTGGCAGTTGATACCTTTGTTGACAGAAAGTGTAACCCCACTGCTTCAGTATTTGCTCCTGCATATCAAAAATAGTTCCTATCTTACTCAACTACCCAGAAATATGAACGATAAGGGTGGATTATTTTATAGTGCTATATCCATGAATAGAAGTCACTAGTCAGAAAGGAATTTGTTATTGTACCACTCTGAAAATAAGCAGTAATTATTAAAGTGATATATTTATCTTAAAGTACTAAAATATTTTTCTCAACAGCCAATACTTAAGTTTGTGGGAATCAGAGAATTACCAAGGCTTATCTTAGGCAGAATGGAAGCTTTTACAATGTATCTCCCGAATCCCACAAAGTATTTATTTATAACTATTTCCTATATGTAGCCCAAAAGAGGTTTCATATGAAAAATACCCCAAAGTTATGAATGAAGCAATATTAAATATCAGTATATTGAAAGAGAATGAGCATACAAATACACTACTCAATAAAAATTGATTAATCGAGTTACCAATGACTTTATTAGAAATGTTTACCTTAGTATCTATGATTTTAACTCAATTAAATGATGGGTTTACTTTCCCTGGTATAACCTAGCCAAAGTCTGAGTAAATATGTGGGCAACTTCCAGGAAACTATATGCTCTTGTACACTGAACTTTAAATACCAAGTCCTTGGACTGGGCATTAGAGGTTGGTGGCCAGGGTCTCAGAAGAAGGGAGAAGTGGGGACTATAAACTCTTCTCACAAACACAAGGTTGTTTTGGAGCTCTTCTCTTTCACTGGGCCAGAATGGGAGGACACCAGTTTGATTGGTTACTTGTGCTTGATATTAAGAACAATTTTTCTGGCAATATGACTTGTAAAGGGTGGAAAAAATGGAATCTGAACCTCTGTCTCTGAACAAAACTTTACATATTTAGGAAGATTCAGGTGTTTTATCTAAAAGCAAATCGATGATTCATGACTCTCTAGGACCACTTATCTCATACATTCCTGAGTATTATAATGAAAAGGAGAAAAGAAATCTAAACATCCAGGACCTTGCTAGAATTAAAAAAAGAATGGTATGTCTTTGTTAAGATTGATGACAGGGTGACTAAATCTTAAATTCATATGGCAAACCAAAGAAGAATGGACAATGTCAAATGATAAGAAGAACTGCAATGTAGTGTGTGTGATGGATGTGATAGTAGGCACTTTACAAATACTGCTATCTGTAATTGTCACAATATTCTTTAAATTATGGCATGACAAAATCTCACTTGGAATCCTGACCTGTGACTCTTGTTTAAAATCATAATTACCTCTTTCTAATAGGGCTTTTATTGGCCCTTCCATAAAAAGTTATCTGTGAGTGGCTACCTGCAGATATGCTGTTATAGCTAGTTTGCCAGCACTGAAAGAAGGTTTGTTACAACACAGAATGTCCAAAGCTTGGTGTGTGGTGTACGGACAACTAGCTTGGGGAAATGAACACTGTGTGTTAACTATACTGGAATTAAAATTTTTAAAAAAAATTTTAAAAATAAAAGCCTATAATTACTTATCAGATAGGAGAATGGTAGACAACACAATAATATGGTCATGTGAATTTTTCAAGATACTTAGAATTACCAAAAAGTAATTCTAAGAGGCAGAAATTTTTTTAAATGGGGTGATATCTACTGATAATAGGTGTAGTCTCCTACTAACACACAATTTTTATGTGTCTCATAGGCACATAAACATCTATGGGACCAGCCTTCAAGGTCTAACTAGCCTACTGAGAGTGATAACATGAATGGTTTTATAAATATTGTAGGTACATCTTCACATTCACTAACAATTATAGGATTTCTAATATCGTGTATCATAAACTGTGCAATAAGGCTCCAGTCCACTAAGCGCTTGGTCAGAGTCCATTCTAAGACCCAACAGGCACTTGATAAGAGATTGGTAGATAAGGAGGCGTCCTTCTTCCTCTTGTTATTTGAGATTTAGGTCTGGGCTTTTGTTTATCTCTCAGCTGATATATATCAAACAGTTGGGCCTTGTCTGTGATTAACCCAGAGAAAGCAGCAGAGGCAGCTTGTTATTGCACAGAACAAAAGGGGAGCCTCATCTGAACTGGCAGAGGGACAAAAACTCTTTGCCAAGAAAAGGACTTGTCTGTTACCCTAAAGTCAACGTCAACATCAGTTCCTGAAGGTATCTGCAAACATCAGCCAATGTTAACTGTTTGGTCTGCAAACAGAAGCATCATTGGGAGGTAGAACAAAGCTCTCCCATCCACACGTCTTGTTCCTTCCAGGACAAGGAACATTAACCAAACCAAGATATGTCAGCATCTATTACACATCAAGGAAGCAGAGGCAGAGGAGGAGAAAATCTAGCCTTAAAAATCCTTTAGTTTTGCTTTCTTATATTTTTTGGGTCCTCCAAAAGTATTCTGAATAATCAATGTAGCCAGTAATCATCTGGTTGATAGGTAACAGTTATTTCCATCAGATTTAGCTGGGTAGAATGCCAAATTCCTTTTCAAATCAATTATAAACAGCAAACTAATTTTTAAAATATGCCTAGGCGGGGCACCTGGGTGGGTTAGTCGGTTAAGCATCTGCCTTGGGCTCAGGTCATGATCCCAGGGTCCTGAGATCGAGCCCCACATTTGGGCTCCCTGCTCAGTAGGGACTCTGCCTCTCCCTCTGCCCCTTACTCTGCTTGTGCGCACGCGCGCTCTCTCTCATAAATACATACATACATAAAATCTTTTTAAAAAATGCTCAAGAGCCACTGGAACTTCAGTAGACTTTCTTGATACCTAAAGGTGTCGGACCAGGACTGATGAAGATCTCAAGACTTGGAGTAAAATCATATGATGCTCAGATAGTCTCCACCTCCAAGACAGGCATAGATTTTAACTACAGGATAGCAACAAAGTTATCGACTACTTTATCCAAATATACCAACCTGGGCAGCCCAGGTGGCTCAGTAGTTTAGCGCTGCCTTCAGCCCAGGGCGTTTTCCTGGAGACCAGGATGGAGTCCCATGTCAGGCTCACTGCATGGAATGGAGCCTGCTTCTCCTTCTGCCTGTGTCTGTGCCTCTCTCTCTCTCTCTCTCTGTCTCTCATGAATAAATAAATAAATAAAATCTTAAAAAAAAAAAACCCAAATATATCAACCTGCTCATTTTTTATAATAATAAATTACAAAATTTTTAATAGCAGTTCTGACTATGATAGTCAAGTTTTTTAGAAAAGACTTTCAATGACATAAGATATAATTAGTAAGAAACTACTTCCAATTTAAGCTATACACAGAGTATTTTTTAAACATGAGGATGCTAAGAGAGTAAATAAAAGGTCTCACACAAGAAAAATCATCTTTGTTAACTATGTAAGGTGACAGATGTGAACTAGACTTACTGTGGTTATCATTTCACAATGTATACAAATACCAAATCATTATGTTGTAACGAAACTAATGTGTCAATTATACCTCAAAAAAACAAGGAAACAAACATAAAGGATGCTTTAAAAAAATCCCTGAGAACAACATTCTTGGGAATTGTTGTTGTTCGGGACTCAAGTCATACACTGATATAGAAAGGCAAGCAAATATAATTCTTTTTTTTTTGTTTGTTTTTGTTTTTTTTTTTTTTTAATTTTTATTTATTTATGATAGTCACAGAGAGAGAGAGAGAGGCAGAGACATAGGCAGAGGGAGAAGCAGGCTCCATGCACCGGGATCCCAACGTGGGATTTGATCCCGGGTCTCCAGGATCGCGCCCTGGGCCAAAGGCAGGTGCCAAACCGCTGCACCACCCAGGGATCCCCTTCTTTTTTTTTTTTATAATTCCTTTTGATATAATAAAAATTATTCTTCTGTTTCCTTCATTGATTTTTCTTCCTCCATATTAGTCCTTTTCATGTATCCTTAATAATTATCCCAGGGCTGAGACCAAAGCAGGTAGTCCGTATTTACGAGTTGATTGATAAGAATAAAGAGCTTCCCTGGCAAAGAGGTCTGTCATTATAATCATTGAGAAGTACAACTCTTAATCTGGGCCTATCTGCTAAAGGCACGAATAGGACAGCAGAAAATTTAGTCTGAAGAACTGAGACCTTTGCAATGGTTGTAGAATTGGACAATTCTAATGCAACCTAGTCACTTAAGAATACTGGGTTCAGGGATATCAGAGAGGGGTGACCAGATAAGCATAGCCATATTTGTGTGGTTTGATGTTTGATTTATTTGTTTTACTAACTTAATTACTATTGAGAGATTTCAAACTGATCATTTAAAACCCCTGAGATTTAGCTTATTAAACCAATCACTTTTTAAAACCAAGATTTTATATATCTATTTAAATACCATTTACATCTTTTAAATTTACTTGAGAAGTTTACAAAATAATTAATTAAACTAGACATTTGTCTGTATATTATTGGGGAGCAAGAGTTCCTGTCCCCTCTGAGGTCCTTCTAGCTGGACTAAAAATCAAATTGACATGAGACAGAGGAAGAGGGGAAAATCAAATAGCATATGTACAGAGAGTTCAAACAGTCATGGAAATTCTAAAGACAGGCAAAATGAAGTATATATGTTATTCTAAACTAAGGATAAAAAAAAAATAAAAATAAACTAAGGATAAAGGGGCAAGGGTCTGGGACTTCAGAAGAAAGGAATGTAATTCACAGGGTGAAAAAAGAATAGATGTTTGGTAATGAGATATCTGTCCTGCCATATAGATGGGACACTCAGATAAAATTTATCTCTGCTAATAATCCTTACTCTGCGAAAGACTCCCAATTTAGAGTTTTTTATGTAGTTAATGCAGAGGCAAAAGTTTCTCCTGAGCCCACAGGGTCTTGATTGCCTTTAGCTCAAAATAATCTTCATGTCAAAGTATCGAGTCCCACATCAGGCTCCCTGCATGGAGCCTGCTTCTCCCCCTGCCTATGTCTCTGCCTTCTCTCTCTCTGTGTGTGTCTCATGAATAAATAAATAAAATCTTAAAAAAAAAAAAGTCACCCATCTTAGAATGGCCTATCCTTGGCCTCCACAATATCTAAAATATACAACATATAAAATACAATTATGACTGATAGTATAACATTGCTAGAAATATTGCCAATTCCATTATTTATGGTGTAGGGGAGTCATTTTTTGCCACTTTGACATATTATTTTAAGCTGGTTGTTTTAAAACAACAGCAAACACAGGAGAAGTTCTGCAAACCTAGTGAAAGTTACTTTTTTGGAAGAGACATTTACATTTGTAAGAGAAATCTCCATTTGTAAGGGTGTCTCTCTGCTATATCACAAAGAAGGGGGAACATTCTAAATCTCTAGAAATGTATCAAAGGAGAAAGCATGGATTTAAAATGGTATAAGGGCCTTATTCTTGTTTACTGTGCTTTGCCTGGTAACCTCCCTTAACTGACTCCTTACCCCCAACATCTTTGTCTTTAGCTGATGGTGATATTTAAGGTGATGGTTTTAGCCATTTTGGGAAATTACTCAGTTTTCCTGGCTTCTCCCATGTATATAGGAAGTATACATATTATTAAGCTGCTGTTAGAGTTTCTCCTGCTAATCTGTCTCAAGTCAATTTGATTATTAGAACAGCCAGAAGAACACTGAAGGGTAGAGAAAAAATGTTCTTCTCTAACAACAGACTTCATATTGCTTATGTTTACACATCAAAGGAAGAACTTTTTTTTATACCAGACAAGACAGAAGTATTTGGATATATTAAAATTTTACATGGAGACAGTTTTTTTCCAGAGAGTGGGTATATTGATATTCAAGACCCCTCTCCCACCCCATGACATTACTTTTAACCCTAAGGCTAATTAGGAACAAGACTGATAGATAGTTACAGCTTTTCTTTCTAAAGGTATTTTGCTTCCTCTGACCACTCAAATCAACTCCAGTTAGATTTATAGTGCTAAATGACAATGGAAGTTTCTTTTAAGACAGTTATACATTTTAGTACATATGCATTCATCAAAACACATTTACCGGGCAGCCCCGGTGGCGCAGCGGTTTAGCGCCGCCTGCAGCCTGAGGTGTGATCCTGAAGACCAGGGATCAAGTCCCACGTCAGGCTTCCTGTATAGAGCCTGCTTCTCCCTCTGCCTGTCTCTGCCTCTCTCTCTCTCTCTCTCTCTGTGTGTCTCTATGAATAAACAAAAATCTTAAAACAAAACAAAACAAAACACATTTACTACACCATGATGTAGGGAAAACTGACATTTAAGTAACTTGCAAGAGAAATGTATTACCAATTGCTTTTCTTCTTTAACTGGTATCTATAGGCACAAAATACAAGAAAAAGAAAAATCATCCTAAACAAAATGGCAAAATTCTAGGGTGGCCTTTGATTATGGCAGTAAGATGAAGGTGCCAATTTTATATGCCTTTCTCATTATGACAATACTGAAAAATGATACAGATGAATCAGTAATAGAATGAAGAGCTGAAGATAGTAACATTCAAATACCTACTTATCCTTTAACAGCTTCTTAAATGTGATTCTCCAATTAATTTTTCCCAACCCTCAGGCAACAACAGTTAGGCAAATGAATGCCTCCAGAAGAGTCTTTCATACCTATTACACTTCTTATCAAATGGATTGTGATTTTCTCTTCAGGTCCCTGTCTCTCCCACTAAACCTTGAGTTCCTCCAGGGCAAAGGTAGGTAGGTCAGAGTTCCCTTTGAAATTTCAGAAATTTAAACAGTGCTTTGATTATACCAGGTATTCAAGAAACAAATACAGCGTTAGATAAGAGGAGGAGGAAAGACAGACCAAGTGGTAAAATACCAAGAAAACTGGACCAGTTTCTTTTCTCAAATTTCTGATAACGGTCTGTAATTGTGGGAGAGTCACTGTCACTTAATTTCTTCAAGAACGAAGGAGACTGCTAATAGAGGCTGTGGAGATATGTTTGTGTTTAGCCTGAAGTGTCTTCCAGAACTTTGAATCTTCCTGCTTTTGGAACAAGTATATTTTCTCCATTCTTTACTGACAGCTTCAACCAATCCCCATGGCATTACACCTGTCCACCCACCTAAGTTCAATCAGAACTCTAAAGGCCCTCTAATTTCTGACCTCTAAGTTGTTTCCACCCCTTCTACTTTAAGAGAAACAAAGACCCAGGGAAGACAAGGAAAGACAGGAAAGAAGGAAGGAAGGAAAGAAAGAAGAGAAAGAAGCCATGAGAACAACATGGAGGAATGGAGAAATAATGATAAATCTTTGGTAGAAATTTCAAACTTCCTCCTGATAATGATCCTTAGTTTTATTTGTCACAATCAAAGGTTTTCCAAAAGTGTGCCAATCAGTGAGGGGGAACATACTGATTTGACAGCCATGTCACATCAATTCCTAAGAAGTTACCCATACTAAATAGAAAAGCAAGGGCTCACCACAATGAGTGTGCACGTAGGAGGGGTGTTAAATCAAAGGTGGCAGCTAATGCTTTTTGGTAATTTACAATTCTATGATTGTCACATAAGTCTGGTAGAATCTGAAAATATCTGAAAGAGCATTCTACTGACTGCAATAAATTATCAAATATCAAATACTGTTACACTTTTCACCCTAAGTAAATGAAAACAATTTGAAAAAAAAGGGGGGGGGCATTTTAGCATGTTTTCTTCGTTCCAAAAAAGGGAAAATGCTGAGGTTTTGTAATACCTTCCAAGAAAACAAAGGAATTGTTTCTTCTTTGAGAAGGGTTGTGTATTAAAAAAATAGGCTTATACCCTAATTATCCACTTTTTGATGTTAATTAACTAATAGAAATTCAGTGCCAGTGGTGTGCTAGTACACGTTTATTTAACAATCAGCTTTCAGGATGCCCGGGTGGCTCAGTGGTTGAGTGTGTCTGCCTTTGTCTCAGGTCGTGATTCTGGGGTCCTAGAATTGAGTCCTGCATTGGGCCCCCTGCAGGGAGCCTGATTCTCCCTCTGCCTATGTCTCTGTCTCTCTGTGTGTCTCTCATGAATAAATAAATAAATAAAATCTTAAAAAGAGGACCACTCTAAACCAAAACAACACACAAAACCATCAGCTTTTTAGGAGCAAGGGAATGAGGAGACCTCTGACTTGTAGCATGTGCCAATTTCTGTGGTGTAAATACAGCCACCATGTCTGATTTCAAGCTACCAACATGATGTCACTGCCCGTGGAGTTATGAAGAGATGTTGACAACTGCTTTTGCTGGTTCTAGCACATATTGGAGGGTAT
The DNA here is from genome assembly GCF_048164855.1 of Canis lupus baileyi. Lineage (NCBI taxonomy): Eukaryota > Metazoa > Chordata > Mammalia > Carnivora > Canidae > Canis > Canis lupus. The sequence goes on along the minus strand of NC_132862.1, from coordinate 16,268,022 downwards.
CATTTTATCCTAACTTGGATTTTACTACTCATTATTGCTAGGATAGTATTGATTAAGGAAAAAACTCTGAAACTTGCATGAACATATTGTTTTACTCATTGCAAAATTTGTATCACCTTTCAATGAGTAACTTCAGTCATGAAAAGTATGTTAATTCCAAAGGGACCTAAAGAAAGCACCAAGGCCCATGCAGACAGATGCTAATCCTGTAGATAAATGATCTGACACCTGACAAATATGCTGTACCTGACAGTGTTGGTCTTTTTGAAGGATAAACTCTGCATGTTCTCCTATGTGAATGCAATTTCACTGTACCAGCTCTGGGTATGCAGAGCCAGAGTCACTGCTGCAAGTTCATTAACAAAGCAAACATCTCACCTGCAGAGCAGATTCATTCTACACCATTGTTATGTGCAGACCAAGCGAAGTCCCTCTCAACTGATCTCAGTGTCAAGTTAGTAAAGGAAAAAAGTCACTGGTGTGTGCAGTTTTTCTCCAAAGTAGATTCAAAAAATTTAGGTACATTAACCTGAGTCAACCACAGTGCCATGTTACTGCTCATGTTGCCAATTCGTTGTTGGCTCTACACCCACTGGAGGGAGAGAATACTTCAAATATACTTAGAGCATTTAAGATATTTGCTAACATTTATGACCTTTTTATTCAGTAAGATTCACTCTTGTTAGAACCAGTCAGCACCTGTCTTAAAATCTTTTTAGAGAAGCTGTTGTCATAAATAAACAACTACTTGGCAGATACCTCTACTGTAATGGAAATTGAGACTTTGATCTCAGGTTCCTTAGAGGTCTTGCATTCTTTTTTTTTTTTTTTTTAATTTTTTATTTATTTATGATAGTCACAGAGAGAGAGAGAGAGGCGCAGAGACACAGGCAGAGGGAAAACAGGCTCCATGCACCGGGAGCCCGATGTGGGACTCGATCCCGGGTCTCCAGGATCACGCCCTGGGCCAAAGGCAGGCGCCAAACCGCTGTGCCACCCAGGGATCCCGAGGTCTTGCATTCTGCACATCATCTCCTAGTGGATTTTATACTCATTGTGACAACATCTACCCTGACATTGCCTCCAATGCCATCTCCTCTCCTGGAAATATCTCCCACTTCATAGGCTTCATCCTCTGTATCTTCTCTGTTTAATATGAAATGCAGTAGAGTTTTATTTGCATAGAATTTCTGAAACAAAAACAATGAGACACAGATGTAATGCCCTTAACAACACTTGAATGCGACTGTAAATTGGCCTACCTAACCCTGTGTGAGGCTGCAAGTCTGTGAAGGGCAGAGGTTTTATCCACACCAGCAAAGTCTGCAGAAATGGGACAAACATGAGTGTATGAATGTATTTGGCTTTGGAGACAGGCTTCCTGGATTTGCATTCCAGCTTTGTTTCTTACTAGTTGTATGATGTTGGGAAAAAATCACTTAATCTCTCTTAACCCCTCATATATAAAATGGGGAAAGCTCACTTTACAAGGGCTGCTGTAAGAATAAACTGAGAAAAATTCCCATAAAGCATTCAGAACAGTCTAGAACATAATTCACAATAAATGTCAGCTATTATTAATTGCAAATTAGGTGAAATAAGAACAGATATTTAAGGATATACTATGGCATCCAATTTTGTAGATATTTTGCTGTAATCTGCTTCTTAAAGTAGTTCAAATCAGTGGTTTGGCCTTGCTTTGCAAGTGCTATTTGAAATGGTGTCATATTGATGGGAATGTAGTCAGCGATTACATCTTCTGGAAAATGTGTGTTAACCAAAGTATTGCTTCACTTAAATTATCCAAGTCTTTTATTCCTCATTCATAATGGGAAATGGCAGAAAGAAATTTGTAACATTTTTGTCTTTATTACATTATTCAACACACCTTTCCTGTTAATATTATAATTATTTTTCACACAGAATTTATCATCTTTCTATCCTCCTAACCACTAGTCTTGCTTACAGAAGAAAAAAATTAACTCCTTAATATGACCTTCAAGACCCTCAACAATCTGGCCTTCACCTATGTTTCCAATTTCTGATTACTTCCCGTCACCAATTTGATATTCTTACAAGACGTTATTATTCACCCAGCTTGTCATGTATTTTCATTTGCTCACTCATTCATTTACTTTTTTTCATTCAAATACTTTATCCTTGCTTACTATATGTATGTCAGAAATTTTGCTAGGTGTTAGGGATTAAAGATAAAAAGAATGCAGAGGCTTGTTTGCATTTGTAGAGAATGAGCCCAACATGTGAGTTAGAAGAGCAAGCAGAGAGGAGATACAAATTTAAAAACAGAGTGAGTCCATGGATGCTGAATTTCTGTCATAATCCTTGAGGTCATAGTTCCTGGTGCACTTCCTTCACTTCCACAAGTGACTATCAACATCTCATCCACATGAGCCAATGAATCCCTACTTGGCTTTAGCAAGAGTTTGAGTTGAATAATTCATTTTGAATTGAAAGAGTCCTGCCACTTGAAGAACTCTGATGTAATACGGTGAGGCAATGGGAGCTACAGAGAAAATTTTGAGATGCAAAATACTTTTAAATAGATCAAAATGTGTTATTAGATCAAAAGCACAATGAAAACGCAGTTCTAGTGAACAGTACAGAAGATGGATTCAAAGAGACCATTTAGGCACCTCTTCTGCTGTTCAAGGAGTTAGTCCTTAGTCCTTAGAGAATTTCTGACTATTGAAATAATCCACCAAGGCCTAGTTCATTTGGCACCTAGTCTGTAGTGTCTTTCTGATCCCACTCAGCGGGCATGAATGGTTCTTTGTTCTGCATTCCTGCAGCACTTCACTTGTACCTCTGACATCAGGCCTCTCACAATTCAGCTGCATCAGAATCACCTGGAGGGCTTGTTAAAACTAGATTGCTCAGCCCCACCCTGAGAGTTTCTGATTCCGGTCTGAGGTAGGACCTGAGGATCCTAACAACTTCTAGGTAATGCAGATGTTAATGCTTCAGGGGCCACTGCTCTAACATATTTCATTGTAAGCTGTGTTCTAGTTCCTTTGCTCATCTGCATCCTCTGCTAGGTTAAAAGTTCCCTAAGGATTTTCTTACTCATCTTTCTAAAATTCTCAGTACCTAATATAAAACTTTATGCAAAATTAGTATTTGATATGCTGTGTGATTAAATATGGAAATAAGGCAAACATTCTACCATAATAAATTCTCTCAGTTACAGTCTAGATTTCTTCAAATAATGAACTGTAACTAGAAAAAAAAAAGGCAGAATATATTCTGACTTTTCATGGGCTGCCTAATTTTGATTACACCTATTTTTAAAATTTATTTTTAATTAATTTATTTTAAATTTTATTTATTTATCTGAGAGAGAGAGAGCGTGCACGCATGTGTACACATGCAGCATGCACATGCAGCCCGATGCAGGGCTCAATCTCATGACCCTGAGATCATGACCTGAGCTGAAATCAAGAGTCAGACGCTTAACTGAATGAGCCATCCAGGTGCCCCTGATTATATCTTCTATTTGATTTAATCTTTGCACATAAAGTACAATGATTATTTTCAAATATACGAAAGCTTCAAATGCATGATCTCAGAGAAGTTAGGACTAGGATTTTCCTTCCTCCTGCATGTATTTTTATTTCCTCTCGATTTAGCTGGCATCTGACAGCCCAAGGGAGAAAACATTTCAAGTATTTTTTCATCCCACTATTAAGAAATGCTGATCAAACTAACTTATTTTGTAGCTGTTCTTATGGCAAAACATTCTGTCCTTTAGGCTTTGTTGCCTTGCAGCTACTTTAAAACATCTAGAAGTAACTTTTAATTACGTAGGTAAAAGACCTGTATACTAACAACAATAAGACACTGATGAAACAACCAAAGATGTAAATAAAGGGGAAGATAGATCATACTCATGGATTGGAAGAATATAGTTAAAATGTCCATTCTACCCAAGGCAATCTACAGATTCAATGCAATTCCTATTAAATTTCCAATTGCACTTTTCATAGAAATAGAACAAACAATTCTACATTTTGTATGGAATCACAAAAACCCTCAAATAATTAAAGCAGTCTAAAGAAACAAGAGCTAAGCTGGAGGCATCACACTCCTTGATTTCCAATTACATTACAAAACTAGAGTAATCAAAACAGCAAGTGATACTGGCATAAAAACAGACACATAGATCATTGCAACAGAATAATGAGCCCAGAAATAAACTTGAGAATATATGGCCAATTAATTTGCAACAGAGAAGTCAAGAATACTTGTGGAAAGTGGAGAGTGGAGAAAGGAAAGTCTCTTCAATAAATGGTGTCAGGAAAATTGGACAGCCCCATGCAAAAGAATGGAACTGGACCATTATCTCACATTAAACACAAAAATTAACTCAAAATGGATTAAAGACTTGATTATAAGACCTGAAACCATACAACTGCTAGAAGAAAACATAGGCAGTAGGCTCCTTGACATCAATCTTAAAGATTATTTTTTGGATTTGACACCGAAAGTTAACAAAAACAAAAATAAAGTGGGATGGTATCAAACAAAAATCTTCTGCACAACAAAGAAAACCATCAACAAAATGAAAAGGCCACCTATGGAATGGAAGAAAATATCTGCAAGTCATATATTTGATAAAATATATAAAGAACTTATACAACTCAATATTAAACACAATCTGATTAAAAAATGAGAAGATCCGAACATTTTTCCAAAGAAAGCACATGAAAAAATGCACATCACTAATCACCAGGGAAATGCAAATCAAAACCACAAGATATTATCTCACACCTGTTAGAATGGCTGTTATCAAAAGGACAAGAAATAACAAGTGTTGGTGAGGATATGGAGAAAAGGCAAACTTTGTGCAGTGCTTGTGGAAATGTTAAGTTGGCATAACCACTATGGAAAACATTACATAGGTTCCTAAGACAATTAAACATAGAACTACCATATGATCCAGCAATTTCACTTCTGGAATATTTATCCAAAGAAAATGAAAACACTAACTTGAAAAGACATATGCACCTGTATATTCACTGAAGCATTATTCATAATAGCCAAGAAATAGAAACCAGCTAAATGTCTACTGATAAGTGAATGGATAAAGAAAATCAGGTATATATATAAAGAACGAAATATTGCCACTGACAGCATCATGGATGGACCTTTAGGGCATTATGTTAAGTGAAATAAGTCAGACAGAGAAAGACAAATACTGTATTGATCTCACTTATAAACGGAATTTAAAAGAAACACAACAAAACAAAAACCAAGCTCATACGGGCACCTGGCTGGCTCATTCAGTAGAGCATATGACTTCTGATCTTGGGGCTGTGAGTTCAAGCTCCATGTTGGCTATAAAGATTACATTAAAAACAAAAAACAAAAAACACCAAAACCAAAAACGAAGCTCATAGATACAGAGAACAGATTGGTGGGGCTGTCACAGGCAGGGGGGGCAGGCAAAATGGTCAAAAGGTACAAACTTCTAGTTATAAAGTAAGTTTACAAAAACCATAATGGGGATAAATTTTTGTCTGCCACAAACAAACAAACAAACAAACAAAATTAGTCTTGGGGAGGTAATATACAGCATGGCAACCATAGTTAATAACACTGTATTATATATTTGAAAGTTGCTAAGACAAAAATCTTAAAAGTTCTCATCACAAGAAAAAAAGTTCTGTAAAACTATGCATGGCAATGAATGTTATCTAGACTTATTGTGGTGCCTATTTGCAATATATATACAAATACTGAATCATATTGTACACCTGAAACTAATTTATGTCAATTATGACTTGATAAAACATAAACAATAAAAAAGTAAAAACATTGGGCTTAAAATTATTTTTTTTTAACCATGTCATTAGCTTCTTGTGAATTAAAAAAGCATGAAGCCTACCTTGAACCTTGGGAGATAGGAAAGGCCAGTTTGCATTGAATTCTGGGTGTTCAGATCAGATGTCTGTTTTCTTTATTGGAACTGACATCCTCTCTCTTGTGAGCTAATGTGGGTAGCTGCTAAAATCAAACATGCCTAGAAACAGTACTGTGTTCTTTACCTTTCTCACTGTCTTTACATGGTTATTTCTTGTATTCAGAGTGATTTTTATAATTCTTATAGCATCTCCAGGTAATGGGGTAGAGTTTTTAATGCAGTATGTAAGGTATACAGAGAAAAGATTTGTAGAGTGGCGTTACCTTAAGCATCCTGTGACGTTGTAAAATATATCAAAATCAAGCAAACCGTTTGCTTTGGGGTAGTCTCCTTCTGGCCACCCAGAGAAGGGAATGATGATATTCTCAGTCAGGATGAGCAAGGCTTCTGTTATCATGAGATTCTTGAGTTTGTCATTAGATGACAAATTCCACAGCAAACCTAGAAAAGCAAAAAGTACTACATCAAAACAGCACCAGGATGGGTCAAATGACTGCTGAAAAGATGAGTTAGGGCAGCAGCCCTAGGGCTGTGGCTAGTAGTGTAGAGAAAAGGGTGGCCCCTTTTCCGACTGAAAGAATCAGTTTAGAGTTTGTTAGATGGCAATGAAGCTGATCCATAATAGAGACACACACACACACACACACACACACACACACACATACACACAGAGATATTATGATATAAAATTATACAGCTTTTAAATTAATCAGGAATGTGAATGAAAGTTAGAAATCCTTAAACACGTATACTGTTTCTCTTAAAAGATCCTACCACTAAGCTGACCTCACTGAGGTAACAAATTCTGGTCTCACCAACACAGAGGCTTGAAATGATCCTATTGTAATAAAGACTTCTATATTTTTATTTTTGTTTATTTTTAAAAAAAGATTTTACATTCTTTTAAAGTGATCGCTACACCCAACCTGGGGCTTGAACTTAAAACCGAGAGATCAAGATTTGTACACTCTACCAACTGAGCCAGTCAGGTGCCCCAAGGCTTCAGTGTTTTTAAAGGGTCATCTTTTTCTCCTGTAGTTGCATGGGGAGAATATCTCCCTCTGCCTCCTGCTCCCCACTACCTGCAACTTCCACCTGATATTTGCTGCCCAGTGACAGCAGGAAGGGCCGATTGAAAGCCTTTGACTGTACCCCTGCCTGTCACCGGTAGGCTGATCAACATCACCAATTAATATTTATTAAATCCTACCCAATGATAGACTTTCTGCCCTCCTGGAACTTATGTTGGGTATCTCATGAATTTCCTATATTATAGTTTGGCAGTGAAGGAGGTACAAGAGTATTTAATCTACCTGCCAACACGCATGGCCTAAAGCACTGGTCTAAGCATTGTCCTCATTTAACTTTACCTTTCCTCTTGAAATCTCCCCCTTGACCCACCAGTAAAGAGAAAGGCCATATAAGCCAACTCAGAAAGAAATTCATAAGATAAGAGCATACTGTACTTTTCAGGGCATTTGTGAGACAGAGCCTGAAGCTGGGTGCCTCAGAGGGAATACAAAGTGGCACACACATTTAGGATTTGTTTTTCTTACAGATTTGGCATTCAAATACTTCCGATTCAGTGGAAGAATAGCTCTTGCTTGCTATTCCAGTGACTCCCAGCAGGTGTAAAGCTGCCTTACTTTCCTTCTTTCATACCTCAGGAAATGACTAACTCACTATCATCCAGGAAGGCCGAGAGCAGAGAAAGAGAAGTGATCTTCGTTTTCTTCCCTATTCATTCCCCCACCACCCAGTCGGTAATTCCCACTTTTAAAATTTTTTTTTTTTTTTCCACTTTTAAAATTTACTGCTTTGTCTGCATAAAAGAAAGAGGAAGCACAGGTATACAGAACAGTCTACGTTGTGAAAAAAGGAAAGGTGCTTTTTTTCGGGGGGGGGGGCTGAATTCTGTGGTGGTGTCATCTCCCCTGATTTTAATGACTGAAATAATTGTCTACACAATTAAAGCTTGCTAATTATTCAACCATACTCATATCTGGCCCACCATTTAGAACACTCTAGGCCAAATGCAGTCTTTTGGCCTTAATCAGTTTACTTTGGCTGTGTACCAGTAAGTCATTTCTGAGACCATAACCGAATCCCCACTGCAGTCTACGCAGAACTTCCATCAGATACAGCGACACTGGGGATCTGGTGTCTGGTGAGAGCTCGAATTCTGGCTTGGGAGTGGGGGGATCTTTTCCTGATCAAACTAGCCCTGGGGATTTAGGCAGGAGCAGTGTCCCTCAGCCACTGGTTTTGCAACACAATGACTTCATTCCTCCCACTTAGGCTTGAGGGGCCCTCACGGGGGTAGAATGACAGAACAGAACTCCAAAGGTGGCTGAAAACAATGTAGAGGCAGGTCTGAGGTTGAGTTGTGTTTCCTAAGCTACTAAAGAAAGCTAAAAAGAAAAGAGAGAGAAGGTGGGGAAAAGCTTCCTGTTTTAAATAAGCAAACAAATGAACAGTCCCTGCCTGCCAGAGGCTTAAAAATGTAAAGCATAATGACATTTCCTCTTTTTAGAAAGGACCACACAGGGCACTCAAAGGAAAAGTATACCTTACAATAAAAACCAGAAGAAGATTAATTTTAAACAAAGGAAGTGAGATTTTCCTTCAACACTTGATGTCCTTTATAGCTTGGCAAGCGGTATTATTTCTATAAAAATATCTGGTTTGGGAGTATCAGTATAATTTTTGAATTCTTAATATAGGATATCATATAGAAATGTCATGCCTACCAAATTTTTGTATGGCACAAAGCTAGGAAGAAGCTTAAGTGTTCACTAGAGATTTGGGATTATACACAGACACTCCCCTAACATGAGCATACAAAAATCAATAAACAGCCAATTACAGATTGGGAAAATATGTATGGCAATACAAGGTTAATATCCCTAATATATAGAGTTCTTATAAATCATTATAAATTCAATTGCTAGTAGAAAAATTAATCCTAGCTAAAAAATATTAGAATCTACTACACATAGGAATGCATTTTCTTGGGATCCCTGGGTGGCTCAGCGGTTTAGCACATCAGCCCAGGGCGTGATCCTGGGGCTCCCTGCATGGAGCCTGCTTCTCTCTCTGCCTGTGTCTCTGCCTCTCTCTCTCTGTGTCTCTCATGAATAAATAAATAAATAAAATCTTAAGAAAAAAAAAAGGAATGCATTTTCTCCAGTAATGAAAGAAATGCAAATTTAACAACTAGATATCATTTTTTGGTGACTATAAGACAGCAAAACCAGAACTAATGAGTGGAAATTCAAGGGAAAGAGATTCTGGCTCACTGAAAATATCAGTTTCTAAGAGAGCTTTGAAGAAAACAGATCTGTTTGTAAGATCCAGCTCTATTGCTGCAGCTGATAAAAATGAGCTCCTCCTTTATCAAAACATTGACAAGGAGATTTTATCTCAAAGCTAGAGTGTTACACTAGACCAGCAGTTTCCGAATGAACCTCGTGGCATATCAGAATCATATATTCCTGGGCCACATCTCATACTTACTTGCCAGAATCTCAGGACAGATCTTAGGAATTTGTATTTTAAAAAATGATTCCTGAGGCACCTGGCTGGCTCAGTCAGAACACGGGACTCTTGATCTCAGGGTCATGAGTTTGAGCCCCAAACTAGATGTAAAGATTACTTAAAAAAATGATTCCCATTTCTGGCACTGGGAAACAAATGGGCCAGAAGACCCTTCATAGAACTTCCTTTCAATGACTTGATTCTGGATGTTCTGAGATAACATTAGGGTTTAGATTTTCACTGGTCTCACCTTTAGCTTCTAATCAACTTATTCATAGCGCCTAGGTTTCTATTATTATAGTTCTTTGTTGCAGCTGATAAGCCTGTAATTTTCTATCACTAAGTTCTCATTCAAGGCAAAAAGAAAGAGAAATGGATTCTGGTTAGGGATATGTTTTGAATAATTAGCACTTAGAAGAGAGATAATAATAACTTCATTATCTAGAAATTTGTTGCCAACTGTGATATTTGCAAAAAATACCTAACTTTAGTAAAGGGATCTTATAAGATATTAAAATCCAGTCCGCCCTTGAGGACTAGAAATACAGTTATTTAACAAAGTCTAAATGACACTTAGGTGGTAAAAATTGCGAGTAGTATGATTAAATGAATCCCTATTATCAGTACAGAGGGAGAAGGAAGAGCAGGAGGAAAAAAAGGAGAACCGGTGTGTTTTAACCTTGTTTTGCAAAGTGATCACAAAACAGAGGATTTTTTTTTTTTTTTTATAATTTTCCTTGTGTGGATATACTCCTTTCACCTAAGTTTTGTAAATCTTATCTGCGATACCACACTATTGCAAAAGCCGTTTAGTCCAAGTTATACATGAACCCAAGGTAACCTGTTGCATATTACAAATGCAGAATAAAATAATATAGAATTATTTTTAAAGGTGCATAATGAATATTTTATAGTAAAATGTTTCTGCTATTTTATTAAAATACAGCAATTCAATTAAATATTTCCATAAAATATGCAGAGGTCAATATGCATTTTCAACAAATCATCGACAAACATGACCCTTCCCTATGGCTTCCTTATGTAACACGCAGAAGGACAAGAATCTCTTGCTTCATTCTTACTAAGCCAGAGCCCACTCATTTCTGAAAGTGTTCATTACTCAGTGACCCTGAAGATGAACCTCTGAGATCAGTATGTACTGTTCTCATTTCAATTAAAGTACACTACCACGCTCACTTGGTAAGGGAGGGAGAACAATCTCAGAGGGAGTCTTTGATCCTGAAGCCTTTTCATCTGGAAAGGGAAGAGCTTCCCTCTGAGGCTGGTACTGAAAATGCTAGGAAGGTCAGTGAGTTGATGTTTTCTTCCAGCAAACAAAGCTCTGGTACTTATATTATACATATATAGATATCAAATGGTTAATTGTTTTATATCTTGGCCAGAAAAATCAGGGTCCTATCTGAAAACACACTTGGTTCTCTTATTTGTGTGTAATCTGGATATTCCCAGGTCACAAGTCTTTTTTTTTAAAGATTTTATTTATTTATTTAGATTTTTAAAAAACATTATTTGAGAGAGAGAGCATGAGAAAATGAGCATGAATGAGGGGGGAGGGGCAGCGAGAGGGAGAAGCAGGCACCCCACTGAGCAGGGAGGCTGAGGCAGGGGCAGGATCCCAGGACCCTGCAATCATGACCTGAGCTGAAGGCAGATGCTTAAATGACTGAGCCACCCAGGTGTCCCAAAGATTTTATTTATTTACTTGAGAGAAAGTGAGTGGGACAGAGAGGGAGAGAGAATCTGAGGCAGACTCCACGCTGCGTGCAGGGCCTGATGTGAGGCTCGATCCCACCACCCTGAGATCATGACCTGAGCTAAAACCAAGAATTGGATGCTTAATTGACTGAGCCACCTGGGTGCTCTCACAAGTCTCTTTCATATGTTCAATCAGAAGTCTCATTTGAGAAAATAACAAATAACTGTTGTTATTGCAATAAATATACAGGCATAAAATAAGTGGCATCCTAATATTAAAGGATGCAAAAGTAGTTCAGTGGAAGCCTTTTCAAAACTCCACTGGGGGGAGGGTGGGAGACAGGGAGTAAAGTATGGAAAGATGGCATCTGAAAATGCTTCAAAGGAAAAGACACCTATTGAAAGATGAGAGGGTTCACCAGATGGTCAAGGTGTGGAAAAAGATTCTAGTCCAAGAAACAGCACAAAAGATACCAAGATAGAAAAGAGACATGGAACAGACCAGCAAAATCCTCGAGGATTTCAGAACCTGAGCTGGAAGGGTATGAGAGGAGACACTGGTTGCCTATGGTCACCAAGTTCACATCATAAAATCTTAGTATGGCATACTACACAGCATGGACTCTACCTTATAGTTCATGGGGAGGACAATGGGCAGAATTTTCATATTAGAAAGAAATCATTAGGAGCAGAGTGGTGGATCGAGTGGGAATGTGCAATACTGAATCAGAGGGGCAGTAAGAAGCTACTGCAATAGTAGACCAGGGGTGTGAAGAAGACTGAATCATGTCAGTGGCAAGTGGAGAGAGAGGAAGGCTCAGAGAAGAATGAAAGAGCTCTCTGATCTGAGATTCTTAAAGATAAACCCTTTCCCAAAGAACTGTAAAAATGAGTCACTCTCTGCCCCAGAAACAGTAGGTGAGAGCCACTTTCATACAGCAGAACACGCAGATAAAGCTAGGTTCAAATCTGGGCCTTGTGCTCTGCCAGTTGTGTAATCTTGGGCAATCTACTTACCACCCTAAAGTGTCACACTGATCATGCGGAAATCAACAATAATGCCTTATGGAGATGTCAAGGGGAACAAAGATGAAAAATGGAAAGTCCTAATTTAGTGGCAAGCATGTAAAAAGAGGCTCAATAAAAAGATGTTCACCAAATAGATAAGATTCACATGTATGGTTGCTCGCTTTGTGTTTCTAAACAAAGATATAAACATGTCTACATTAAGTCAACAATTTATTTCTGAGGCCCCGAAAGCACTTATTTAGCTGTTCTATTAATAGAGCTAAAGGAAGTTATTTGGAAGGATTTGTATCAAACATTCAAGTATTAACTCAATTCAATTAGCATGTAATGAGCACCCTCTGGTAGGGGTGAACAAGCCAAGTTCTAGAAATCCTGAGAATTGCACAATAAACCTCCATTTATCAGCTCTGTAGATTATCTAAAGATAACTGAATGGTTTCTATGGCATTAATACCACAGAATGTTCTCTGACTGTAGTTTCCTATTGCCTAAACAAGAGAAGAGGAAGCGTGGTTCAATGGATTACTTCCCTGACACACACCACAAATCCTCCCAAGTTCTCTGGCTACAATACACACTAACCTCAATACTCTATTATCAAACTCCCTCTACATGACCAGCAGCTTCTTTTTGCTTCTTTGCTTTGCTAATGATGTTCATTTTGCTGGGAATGACTTTCATTCTCCCTCAAAACACCAGTTCAAAGTGTATCCTATCCTTCTTTTAAAGTCCAGAATGAAACATAATCTCCTTCGAGAAGTCATTTGACTGTAAAACAGTAAAAAAAAAAATTATCTGTTTGCTATTCTCTTATGGTTGTCATTACTATATTTTAATGGAGGAAATGTTAGGTTTTAACTATGAGGTTTAGTCTTTTTTTTTTTTTTAAGTGCCAACCACCACATAATTGTTCATGTGTTAGCAGAGGGAAAAGAACATGTACAGCCTCTCCAGACTGATTCCCATTGCTTGGCACTTGAAGGCAGCCCTGTAAATGCTGGCTGAATGAATGAATGAATCAATGAATGTGTCTGATCACTCTTAATTTCTGTAGGTATTTTAATATAAATCATAAAGATGGAAGGAAACTTCCCATGGGACATAATAGGAAGCTGGCAGAAGGGCAGCATGGTATCACTCTTCATATAGTTTTATAAAATTAAATATATTAAGATAGAAAAATATGTGATTGTTTTAAGATATAAATGGGCAGAGAAGATAGAATGACATTTCTACAGAAAAAAGGGCCGTATGGTAAAGTGGACACAGCGGAAGTACAGAATATATTCAGTTTAAAACAACATTTGTGAGATACCTCCTTTTAAGGTGAACTGAGTGGAAAAATTAAAGGGGGAGACAAACCATAAGAGACTCCTCACTCTGGGAAACAAAGGGTAGTGGAAGGGGAGGTGGGCAGGGGGTCGGGGTGACTGGGTGATGGGCACTGAGAGGGGCACTTGATGGGATGAGCACTGGGTGTTATGCTATATGTTGGCAAATCAAACTCCAATAAAAACAAATGTAAAAAAAAAAGAACTTTTAAAATAAATAACACTGTCAAGATTTATTATTTACAAATACATTAAAAAGGGTTAACTTCTTTGGACCCTACTTTCCTCATCTGTAAAATTGAGATTTAATCACCCAATAACACCTAAAAATATCTCAAAATCTTTTCATGATAATTAAATTAAAAGTGTACGTTTACTACCTGGGCCACTGAATGTTCTTAATTTAAGTTTCCCCAGGGCAACCAACACTACTGACAATTGAACTCAGTAATGCTTCTCGCACTCTGTAAGGTGTGCAGGGAGCGTCAGCACGGAGCGGATGGTGAGGGCAGGGAGGGCAAGCTTGAACATCAATGAACCATTTTCTCCTCTACTGTATGTACTATTCATTTAAATGAAACTAGGTCTGTCTTCTCCATGTTTCAAGGATTACTAAAACTGTTGATTTAATTCTATCAGATTATTTCATCTTTTTAATCTATTGGACAGAAAAACAGTATTTACCTATGCAACTCAGTATTTTGAAATATGAAGTAGAGAGCTAGAAAAAAAAAAAACCACATCCAGCCACTCTCATCTTTTTTTCTTTTTTTTAGGGTGCAGTGATGGATGGGCTAGGGAGCAGGTATTTTGAGGTGGACCGGTCCAGGCAATGGAAGGATTAGAAAACCATATTTCTTGTATTTTGACTATTTGGTTAAATTGATCTTTTTTTTTTTTTTAAGATTTTATTTATTTATGATAGTCACAGAGAGAGAGAGAGGCAGAGACACAGGCAGAGGGAGAAGCAGGCTCCATGCAGGGAGCCTGATGTGGGATTCAATCCTGGATCTCCAAGATCGCACCCTGGGCCAAAGGCAGGCACCAAACCGCTGCGCCACCCAGGGATCCCTAAATTGATCTTCTACATTAGGACACTATTTGACTCCCTGATTTGCTTTCTTTGGATAGATCCAGGGAGTGGATTATTGAATAAATAGTAAAAATAATTGGGTGTGGCTCCTCTTGAGTCTCTTCAGAATGAATGCCTTGGACACCCAAGGCAATACTGAAAGCTCACACATCCTCAAACCATAGAGTGGCTGTTAGTAAACTGATGCGGATTTCCATGCAGTGAGTCTTGCAAAGTTGTTTTAAAAACATGTAGTCAAAGTCACAGTTTTTCTTATGTGTACTGAGCAAAAGCCTCAAAATAACTTCCCCCTTTCCAGAAAAAAAAGGAATTCAAACTTCACCTGAATTCGAGGTCTAACTCAGCAAGGTGACAACGTTCCTTGAAAGCCACCTCTCAGATAATGATGAGCCCATAAAGCACTGGGTGTGGGAAGCTTAAGAAAAATAGAGAGCATAACATACCCAGCTGGGGTACCCTGCTCTACGTCCTTTCATATTCTATGAGCACTACCTGTTATTTGCTTTTTAGTCTCCAAGTCTCTGGTTTGCTTCAGCACCTGGAGTAGCCGAGGTACCCCGTTGAGTTCAGCTACCTCCAACTTGTTGTCATTATCTTCAAATACCAAGTTTCTCAAAGCCCCACACACGGCTCGCTGAACATCTTCATTCTGAACTTTCAGGAGCTGCAGAAGCTTGGGGATGCCACGAAGCTGATTGACCTGGGGAAGAAGTGGATGCGTATTTCAGGTATTTATTCTGATGTGCCATCAAAAACGTTCATTGCAATATGAATGAACACACAAAGTTCAGCACTGTGGATTAGAACCCCCCATCAAATAATAAAGGAGACATAGCCTGAGACTCACAGCATAAGGTATATGCCTACCATCTCACTGAGGAGCTAACAATAAATTTGAGAAGACTGAAACCTGTGAGATAATTGAAAGAGAAAGTTAAAGTGATAGAAGGTGGGTAAGTGATAGCTTTGTGAATGAAAAGAGTTAAGTTATAAAAGCCTTGAGCATAATGAAGATGAACAGACTTGGGAATGTGAGGAATAAAGAGTTTTATGGAAGAACAGCACATATTACGGGAGTATTTTTTTTTCCAGGACAGAACTTTACAGTCAATATAAACAAACAGATCTCACTTCATTAATGGTAGAAATAAAGATTCATTTACCATGGCGACGGTAGTAGCAAAGCAAACTAATCCTAAATGCCAGCTATTTTTACGATCAATTGCTTTGGGTACTTAAAGATTTACATAAAAATTATGCAAGCAATTTAAGTAAATAATGTAACTTTATACTTTTTGATATGCTATTTTTAAATTTTATTTCATTTTATTTTATTTTTTTTTAATTTATTATTTATGATAGTCACACAGAGAGAGAGAGAGAGAGAGAGAGAGAGAGAGAGGCAGAGACACAGGCAGAGGGAGAAGCAGGAGCAGGCTCCATGCACTGGGAGCCCGATGTGGGATTCGATCCCAGGTCTCCAGGATCGCGCCCTGGGCCAAAGGCAGGCGCCAAACCACTGAGCCACCCAGGGATCCCTGCTATTTTTAAAATATTGCTTTCTCCTATCCAAATATGCAAGAAAGAGTGTGCTGTCTGTTAGAGCCAGAACTAGGAATAGAAACATAGATGGCTTAGATTCTGAAATGTATGGTTGTTTAAGAAGAGGCAAATAATGGCAATCTGAGCAAGGTGATTTTATATTTCAGGCTGCAAATATTATCTAAAAAAAGAAAATCAAGAGGTGGACATGGGCTGCTAAAGAGAAATGTTAAGTTGCAGACTGAGGGCTTTCTTTCTCATAGTCTTCCACTGGCATCTGATGTAGAAAAATTTTGTTTTTTAGAGAGAGCAAGAGAGATCGTGAGTGGGGAGGGACAGAAGGAAAAGGAGAGAAAGAAATCCCAAGCATGGTGAGTGTGGAGCCCAATGCAGGGCTCGATCTCACAACCCTGAGATTATGACCTGAGCCAAAATCAAGAGTCCGATGCTATTCAACTAAGCCACCCAGGCACCCCCAGAAAATTTTAGTAAGAACTTTTGGTAAAGATCTCAGTCACTTTCTCAATCTTAATGCAGACATTTTTAGGATATAACTGTGAATGAGCAGGAGTTTCCCTTTCAGATGAAGTTCATCACCTACAAATGATGCCCTAACTGCACAACAGTTCATGCTCCAGGGCCCAGTAACACCTTTTCATATTTTCTACATATCATCAAAATCCAGTTTCCTGGGGGATCCCTGGGTGGCTCAGTGGTTTAGCACCTGCCTTTGACCCAGGGTGCGATCCTGGAGTCCCGGGATCAAGTCCCAAATCGGGCTCCTGGCATGGAGCCTGCTTCTCCGTCCTCCTGTGTCTCTGCCTCTCTCTCGCTCTATGTCTATCATAAATAAATAAATAAATAAATAAATAAATAAATAAATAAATAATCTTTTTTAAAAATCCAGTTTCCCTTTCATAGACAGATAAATGGTATTTAAGACATAATTTTCCAATATGACATCTTCCTTTGCTAGGATTGGGAAGAAAACTAGCAAGGCAAGAATAAAAGCCAAGGTTTAAAAATAATAACTGTGATAATAATAATAATAAAACACAGATAATGACTCCTCCACCCACTTCCAGGTGTTGGCATAGTATTAAGAGTTTCATATACATTATCTTATTAATAGCTTGTTAAGAACCTTAAGAGAGAAGTACTCTTAGGGCGCCTGGTGGCTCAGTCACTTAAGTCCATGTTGGGCATGGAGCCCTGCTGAAAATTCTCTCTCCTTCTCCCTCTGCCCATCCCCCTTCCTTCTCTTGAGAGAGAAAGAAAGAAAGAGTAAGAGAGGAGAGAAGTAGTTTTTTGGTCCGTTTAAGGTTTCACTGGTAGTAATGACTACTACTACTACTACTTATCACTCCCTTCAGAGGGGACATTCATTTGCAGAACAGGATACAATTGGTAGACTGGTCACAGCAATTTGGTTGGGCTATGTCTACAGCTATTTTAATATATTTGTGTGACAATGCTAATGAGAAAGATTTCTTCACTATCAATTAATTCTGGTCCCACAGATCATTATTTGATCACTTCATCTATTCCCATTATTACACTTCCTTAAAAGCAGAAAGGCACAGTTTATTTTAAAAACAGTCTGTAACTCACAGGTTTCTCTAATTTCATCAATTTCTTTTTTTTTTTTTAAAGATTTATTTATTTATTTATGATAGACAGAGAGAGAGAGAGAGAGAGAGACACAGGAGGAGGGAGAAGCAGGCTCCATGCCAGGAGCCCGACGTGGGACTCGATCCTGGTACTCCAGGATCGCGCCCTGGACCAAAGGCAGGTGCTAAACCGCTAAGCCACCCAGGGATCCCCCTAATTTCATCAATTTCTATTTCATAGTTAGGTTTTAAGGTGGTTAAGTTTACACTCTATCAACTTCATAAATGCCACCTATACTAAATCTTCGCGCTAGCAGTATAAACATCAGACACAAAAAGAAAATCCTGTTTGTCCTGAAGGTACTTTGCAAACTTAAGAAATATTTTATTACTTAATTTATAATTTATAAGTTGCCTTCTTCAAAATATGTGAAGTGGCTTACTGGCCATATTGCATTTCCAGATGCGATTATGGAATTAGCCAGAGTAGCATGTGGAAGCCTCCACTGTCCTGACTGAGGTGGGAGGGTGGGGGGCTCAGAGGGCAGGTTTCCCTTACCCTGTCACCTTTATCCCTTTGGCTTTCAGCACTTGCTCTAGCCCGGAAAGAAGGAATTGCAGACACACCATGCTCAGATAAAGGCTGAAATCTGCCACAGCTCTAGTTACTGTAGAATTTGACTCCCTAGTGTCTGGCACCTATCCCAAATTTAAAAAAAGACTTTGGTTTCTTTTATCCATTTTATCAAGCAGATTGATACAAAATCAGTATCAAATGCAAGAAGTTGATGATATTTTCCTCACTGCATATAACTAGAAGGATGGTTGGTGATGGATCTATATGTACTAAGACCAATGTCAAATGTACTGTCCTTGCGCCTTTAAATTCAGGGAAGCAGATGTGGGACCAGAGAGGTTGCCTGTGTTTCCCAGTTATACTGAATCCTCAGGGGATTTGTTCTCCCTCTGGGTAAAGGAAAAAAGATACAGACTAGCATGAATGTCTCAGAACTTCAAGAGAGCTTTCATTTGAGATCATTTCTAAATATATGGAAGGGCTCTATTCTGATTCTCTTTGCTGCCAACTATAAAATAAATAATGAGGATTTCTGGTGGCAAATAAGCAGAGGGAACAGACTGACTCCTTTGGGGCAAGGGCTCCCTTGTGCCCTGTGCCTTTGCTCTCTCTCTCTTTCCTGTGTAGAATGTTCTGACCACTATGCCTCACTTCTGGCAAAGCCCTTCTCATCCTGCATAAGCTGGCTCAAATGTCACCTCTGTGAAATGTCACTCCTCTTCTCTCTTTTCCTTACCATTAGAATTAGTCACTCCCTGTAAATTGGTTTAACATTTCAGGAAGAAAATTGGCAATATGTGTCAAAAACTTTAAAAGTATTCTCTTCTAGTAACCTTCACGAGGAAATAATTTGAAATGCACACACATGTAATCGTAACTACATTATTTATAATAGTGAAAACTTTAATGAAACCATAAAGGTTCAACAACAGGGAAGACTGGTTAATGATTGTCACACATCCTTATGTTGAAGTTTCCATGGGAGAGGCAGAGCAATTTTAGAACTGACCTATATTTTATAAGTCATTACAGTTCCCTCACCAGTCAAATGGAGATTATCTAAGATTAACAATCTGCATGCTAGGTATATAGTACTCGCTCAACACATAGTAGTTATTACTATCACCATTAATATGCCACCATTAATATGAAGTATGCAGAATATTGCTAATGTTATGAGAAAGTGCTTAAGATACAGTGTTACTTGGGGGATCCCTGGGTGGCTCAGCGGTTTGGCGCCTGCCTTCAGCCCGGGGCGTGATCCTGGAGCCCCGGGATCTAGTCCCGCATCGGGCTTCCTGAGTGGAGCCTGCTTCTCCTCTGTCTGTGTCTCTGCCTTGCTCTCTATCTGTGTCTCTCATGAATAGATAAATAAAAAAAATCTAAAAAAAAAAAAATACAGTGTTACTGAAAAAAAAAAACTGTATAAAATATCTATGTATTTCCATTCAAACACAGAACATAAAGAAGGAAATGAAATTAGTGAGCTTGAAACAAATGATGGGGGGATAAGTTATGAAAGCAGCTTGTTATTTTGTATTTTTTTAAACAAGCATATATTTGTGCATGTTTTTAAAAATCAAACAAAAATATCCCTGCAAACAAAGCTACATATTCAATTTGATTACAGCTATGTAAATACATGCATTTAAAAAGTTAGAGAACAAAACCAAAATGATAACTATAGTGGGAACTGTGGGTATGTTTTTTCTTCCTTTTTTTTTTAATTTCTCAAATTCTGAGCAATGAGTTTATAGTAAGATTCTCCAAGGCAGTTACGGCAATCAATACGTCAGTGATGGGATCTGAAGCAGGCATGGAAATAAGGCCAGTTTTAGAAAGGTCTTGCAGATTAAATTAAGAGGTTTGTCCCTTCTCCTACAGGTAGTGGGGCAGCTATTGGAAAGGTCTCCCTTGGTGCTGTAAGGTGACTGTATCAGAAGTGGTTAAGAATGGAGGAAGATTAACCAGGAAGCAGCTAGATTAACAGAAAACATCGTGATAGGGATGAGCATAGTAGCACTGAGTGGGGAGGCACAGATGTGGGTAGGTTCAAGACACTTTTAGTAGCAGCACTAATAGATCTTAAAAACTGCATGAATATGAGTAATGTTGAGAGGTAAGAATAAAAGAAAGTTCAAAGTCTCTGTTCAAGTTTTTGTGTAACAGCATCTGGGTGAACTACCACTCACCTACGCAGGAAATAATATGTTCTGATTCATTACTTCGGGGCAGGCATTGTACCATTATCCAACTGCTCTGACTGCATTCTCACAATTCTTTCTAGTAGGACTATTATTCCAACTTTAAAGGTAGGAATGCCGAGGCTCAGAGAGGTTAAATATCTTGCCCAAGGTCACTGAGGTAAATAAAATAGGGTGCTGGGTTCACCCTGTCCGAGTGACTCCTGAGAGCTAACATTCAAACCACCAATGGTCCTGCCTTTCAGCCCAGTAGGAAGAACAAGTTTCGAAGGAGGGTTGGACACTAGAGATGAAAAGCAAAGGAAGATAATGTGTTCATTTTCTAAAAATGCTGATGTTGAGTCCAGTGGGATGTCCAGGAAACAGATGGATGCATGGTTTGAAGCCCAGGGCAGGGATATGGGCTGGAGATGCAGTGAGTCATCAGGATCTTTATCACATCGGAATGGAAGATGTGCGAGTGGATGAAGCAGGTCAGGAGATGGTGTCAAGTAAGAAAAGTCCCAGGAAAGCATCTAAGGGGCTGGAACCCACAATCCCAAGATCAAGCGTCACATGATCTATTGGCTAAGCCAGCCACGTACCCCTGTAATGAATGGTCTTTTATACATAAATTTAAACACTATAGCACCATGCTTAATGTCAGCAGGATTGTGTTAATGTTCTTGGGTTATAATTCTTAATTTTTACTACCATGCATATATATTTTTAGGTTTCAGTGTGATTTTCACGTTTCATTATTCTCAAAACCAGTGTTTATCCTAGCCTTAAAATAAGAGCCAAGAAGGCAAGCACAACATTAATCCTGTATGTAAGCAAAATGATATTTATAATCAAATTAGTAACTTAAGAGATAGTAGAAATCTAGCTCAACTTGAGTAACAAAAGAAAAATTCAAGTATTTCCAGATTAGAAAATGAAAGCATGCATAATAATGCCAAGTTTTTTTAAGTTGGGAATAAAAAAAGATTTAGGGGTGCCTGAGATGGTTAAGTGTCTGCCTTCAGCCCAGAAATCACAGAGTCAGGAGCCTAAGGTCCTGGGATTGAGCCCTACATCAGGCTCTCAGGCCCTTGAATAGTCTTCTCCCTCTGCCTCTCCCCCTACTCATGCTCTCTCTCTCTCTCTTAAATGAATAAATCTTTTAAAAAATTTAGACATTTATCTGATTTAGGCAGAGAAAGGACTAATTTTTAGGCTAATTCTCTTCATCTGTATGTATAAAGAAAATTCATTACTAGTTAAATATATAATTTTTAAAAAATCCTTACTTATTCTTCCCATGGAACAAACATAGGCAAAGGGGCATTTAGAAATACCCAATAATTATATAGCTTTTTTTTTTTAAGATTTTATGTATTTATTCATGAGAGACACAGAGAGAGAGAGGCAGAGACAGAGGCAGAGGGAGAAGCAGGCTCACGCAGGAGCCCGATGTGGGACTCGATCCCAGGACTGCGGGATCACGCCCTGGGCCGAAGGCAGATGCTCAACCGCTGAGCCACCCAGAGATCCCAATAGCTTTTAAAATAAAAAATATTCTAGAGGCGGGAATAGGTTTTTTAAAAGCAATACCTAAAATACAGATGCCATGAATAAAAATATTGACAAATCTGACTTCAGAAGAATTTTTAAATCTTGCATGATGAAAGATGCCATAAGTTGCATAACACTGGTTTATATATAACTTGCACAATAGATAAAGAAGCCCTACAAATCATTAAGGAGATACAGATCTAGGTAGAAAAAAATAGTCAACAGAACTCTTTTGTCTGACTCTACTTAACTGATCTGCAGGATCTACATTCTTTATTCCCTCCGTGAACCCTATGGATACTCTGAGTACTATCAAAGCTGGTAGGTTACTCTAGGTTGGGCTTTGCACCCCTATTTCTATTAGTTGAATTACATGTTTACCAAGGATAACTTAGGTATGTTTCCCAATGTATTTAGTTCAGCTGTACTTGTAACTGTAATCATTTAATTTATTTACCCGTTCTGAAAATGAATGAAGTGTGAAAAGAATTCTGTCTCTCTGAAAACTAATCTGTGTGCTTTGGAAAGACTAGATAAAGGTAGGTGGCTTTAAAAAACCTCAAATTATTTTTGGATAAAATTAATGTAAAAGACTAGGAAAAATGTAAAAATCCAGAAAGATTTGAACTCAGGTGAATTAATGTCATTAGGTTCTCATTTCACTTTAATCTTTATTTTTTTTTTTAAGATTTTATTTATTTATTCATGAGAGACATAGACAGAGAGGCAGAGACACAGGCAGAGGGAGAAGCAGGGTCCACGCAGGGAGCCCGACATGGGACTCGATCCCGGGTCTCCAGGATCATGTCCCCGGCCAACGGCAGGCGCTAAACCACTGAGCCACCCGGGCTGCCCTCACTTTAATCTTTAAAGTTATAGATGATACGTAATGGGCATTGTTTATGAAAGATTATGACAAACGCTGTAATTGTGTCTGTGTGTGTGTGTGTGTGTGTGTGTGGTATGTGTGTATAATTAAGTTTTTTCTTTGTAACTCTGATTAAATGACCAACTATTAATCTTGATTTCAAAAAACAGGAAAATTTCTACCATAAAGAGATAGCTTTTTTTTTGTCATTAGATTAACAGAAACAAACAAAAAAGAATAATCTCGTGTTAGTGATGGTACATATAAGACACAATGCTGATGGAGTGTAAATTTACACAATTTGGGGGAGAATTTATTAGGGAATTATTTATCAAAATTGATAATGACTCAACAATGAGAAGGACTGGATTTGCCTTATTACCTGAAACAATTTTTAAAAATACATAAAACATGCAATGGTTTCAATAATTGGACATGTAGCAATGACAGATCATGATCCCTAAGGGATGGAAAACAAGCAAGGTGAGCCCCACTGCTGTCAAAGGTCACGGTCTTGAGAGAGTTCTCAGGCTATAATGTGGCGAGGGAAAACCCAAATGGAATTCAATAAGTAGAGTTGAGGAGACAGAGTACAGAATTGGGGATTAAGTAGTCCTAGAATAAATCCTGCTCTGGTCCCACCTAACAAATCTCAAAAGCAAGATTTGAAAGGATCAAACTGTTCTCAAGTAACTGCATCCTAGAACCAAGCTCAAGCATGTTTACAGAAATATAAAAATACTCAGCATCCAACAAGGTAAAATTCATAACATTTAGCATTCAATGAAAAATTTCCAGGTATGCAAAGAAGAAATGAATGCAGATATCAGAATTAGCAGACAAGGTCATTCAAGCAGCTATCTTAACAGTCTTTTATATGTTCAGAAATCTTGAGGAAGGATGGAACATGTTAGGTAGAGAAAGAAGATATAAAAAAGACTCAAATTTAACTTTTAAAGGGGAAAACTATAATTTATGAACTAAAGAAACCCCAAATGAAACTAATGGCATATTAAACATTGCAGAAGAAAGGATTTGTGAATTTAAAGCACAGAAGCTAAACATATCTAAAAGGAAGCATACAGGAAAAACTGAAGAAAAAGAATAGAGTATGGATGAACTATGAGATAACTTCAAGTGGCCAAATATGTATGTAACTAATTCCCAAAGGAAGGACAGAAAAAATATTTGAAGAATTTGTGGTTGAAAATGCCAACCAAAACTCCAAAATGTGATGAAAAATAAAAGTTTGTAAGTTTAAAGAAGCTCAGTGAACTCCCAAGCCCAAGAAACCTACAGAAAACTACATCTAAGCACATTGTGACCAAACTGCTCAATACTAATGATAAGGAAAAAAATTTTAAAAGCAGCTTGGGTGGGTGGAGAGAGAGACAGTATGTACAGAGGAACAATAAAGATGACAGATGATTTCTTGTCTGAAGCAACACAAGTGAGAAGACTGTGAAGCAACAACTTTGAAGTATTAGAACAAAAAACTGTCATCCTAGGATTCCACTGCTAGTGAAAATATCTTTCAAAAGCAAAGACAAAATTTCTTTTCAGACATACAGAAGTTAAAATAGTTAATCACCAGGAGACCTGCACTAGAATAAATGTTAAAAGAAAATTCTTCAGGCAAAGAGAAACAACATACAACATCTACACAAAGAAATTGAAGAAAACTAGAACAACATAGATGAAATGGACAAAATCTTTGAAAGGCACTAACTACCAAAGTTCACTAGGAAGTATACATAGCCCTAAGAGCCCTGTATCAATGAAAGAAACTGAATTTATAGTCAGTCAGGAACCTAGTTAGCCTCCTTAACACAGCAGGCAGTGTGTCAGTCTCATGATCTGAAGATAGTTAATCTCTCACAAGAAAACTTCAGGTCCAACTAGCTTCACTGGTAAATTCTACCAAACATTTAAGAAAGAAATAATACCAATTCAATCAAACTTTCAGAAAATTGAAGAGGAGAGAACACTTCTCAATGTATTCTATGAAGCTAATATTACTCTCAATCCAAAATTGGACTAAATCATTACAAGAAAAGAAAATTACAGATCAATATCCTTTACAAATATAGCTGCATAATTGCTTTCACAGAATTTTAGCAAATCTAATTTTAAAAAGTAACAGTACATCATGACCAAGTGGGATTGATCCCAGGAATGGGATAACATTTAAAAATCAAAGTAATTAACCATATTAGCAAAATTAAGATAAAAACCATAGAAATATTTTAATGAGCAAATAAAACATTGGATAAAATCCAATAACCATTCCTGAGTAAAAAACCAAAACAAAAACTGTAAAATTAGGGATAACATACAGATGGCCGACATACAGAAAACATGCTCAGCATTCTTTTTTTTAAAAAAGATTTTATTTATTCATGAGAGACACAGAGAGAGGCAGAGACATAGGCAGAGGGAGAAGCAGGCTCCTTGCAGGGGAGCCTGATACGGGAATCCATTCCAGGACCCCAGGATCATGCCCTGAGCTGAAGGCAGATGCTCAACCACTGAACCACCCAGATGCCCCTGTGCTCAGGGAAATGAAAATCAAAACAGTAATAAGATATCACATCATGCCTGTCAGAATGGCTATTACCGAAAAGACAAGAAATAGTAAGTATTGGCAAGGATGTGGTAAAATGGGAACTCTTGTGAATTGTTGGTGGGAACAATACAACATTCTTGTGTATTGTTGGTGGGAACATAAATGGTACAAACACTCTGAAAACATTATGGAGGATCCTCAAAAAATTAAAAATAGAACTACCTTATGATTCAGTAATTCTGCTTCCGGGATATTTCAGAAGGAAATGAAAACATTAACTCAAAAAGATAAATGAACTCCCATGTTTACTATGGCATTATTTACAATACTCAAGACATGGAAACAACCTGAGTACCCATTGACAGATATACACAATGCAATATTATTCAGTCATAAATAAGAAGGAAATCCTGCTATTTGCAACAATATGGATGGACCTGGAAGTCCATTTCATTATGCTGAATGAAAAAGACAGTGAACAAATACTGTACGGAATCTGAAAACAAATAAACAAAAAACAAAATCAAAGATACAGAGAATAGATTGGTGGTTGCCAGAGGTAGAGGGTTTGACATGGGTGAAATGGGTGAAGGTGGTCAAAAGGTATATACTTCCAGTTATAAAATAAGTCATGAAAAAAAAAAAGTCATGAAGATATAATGTACATCATGATGACTACTTATTAATATTGTATTGTATATTTGGAAGTCCTAAGAAAATAGATCTTAAAAGTTCTCATTACAAGAAAAAAATTTATAACTGAATGATGTATGGTAACTGGACTTGTGGTAATAATTTCACAATATATTACATACATCATATCACATTGTACACCTGAAAATAATATAATGTTATCTGCATTATTATCAATATAACCCAATTATAATTCAATTTTTAAAAAGCAGGAAAAAGAAATGGTGTTAAAAATACTAAAATATAAAACTTTTTCCTTCCTTCCAAAAAACCACATAAAAATCCCTCAGATTAAATTCCTAAAAACGAACAAAAACTTACAAGTTGCACCCTACACAATAGTGAAAGAATAACGAAATGCTTCCCCCTATGATCAAGAACTGGACATGTCCACCCTCACTTCGTTTTAACATTGCATTAGAGGTTCTAGCCAATACAAAAAGAAAAACTATGTAAGTCATCCAGATTGAAAAGGAAGAAACAAAAAGAAACAAAACTGTCTTTATTAGTAGATGGCATGATCTATGAATAAAATCTGATGAATCTACAAATATGCTACTAGAGCTAAGAGTCATTTCACAGTAAAATTACAAAATATTGCTAAGAGCAATTAAAGAAGACCCACTAGGGATCCCTGGGTGGCACAGCGGTTTGGCGCCTGCCTTTGGCCCAGGGCACGATCCTGGAGACACGGGATCGAGTCCCACATCAGGCTCCCTGCATGGAGCCTGCTTCTCCCTCTGCCTATGTCTCTGCCTCTCTCTCTCTCTCTCTCTGTGACTATCATAAATAAATAAAATTAAAAAAAAAAAAAAGAAGACCCACTAAATGGCTAAATATACCATAGTCAGGCGTCAGAAGACTCAATAATGTTTAGATGAAAATTCTCCAATCTTAAACAAAATCCTATCAGTTTTTTCATAAAGAAATAGATTCTAAAATTCATGGGACTGCAAAAGAACTAGAATAGCCAAAATCACTCGAAAAAGAACAGAGGACTAACATTAGCAAACTTCAATATAAAACTATGTAATCAAGACAATATATTAGCATGAAGATAGACCAATAATATATCAATGAAATAGAATAAATACATAGTGCAAAAACAGACTCACATATATGTAATTAATTCCTTTTCAACAAAGGCACAAAAAACAGTTTAGACTTGAAATAATAGTCTTTTCAACAAATGGCACCTAAACAATTGCACATATATCTTTTAAAAGGAACTTCAGTCCACATCTTGCAATATATACAAAAATTCATCCCAAATGGATCATAGACCAACTATAAAACCCGACACTCATAAAACTTCTAGAAGAAAATATAGATTATCTTTGTGTCCTTAGAGTAAGTGACCAGAAGAATTTCTTGGATACACTATGAAAAGCACAATCCATAAAGGAAAAAATTTATAATTAGACTCCAACCAAATTAAAAACTGTTAAAAAATGAAAAGACAAAATACAACTAGGAGAAAGTATTTCCAAATCATGTAACTGAATAAAAAAGACTTATACCCAGAATACATAAAGAGCTGTCAAAATTCAATGACAAGAGATCAAAAACACAAATAAAAATGGGCAAAAGAACTGTAATGAGCTATCACCTCATACCTGTCAGAATGGCTAAAATCAACAACACAAGACACAACAAGTGTTGATGAGGATCTGGAGAAAAAGGGACCCTCTTATACTTCTGATGGGAATGCAAACTGGTACAGCCACTGGGGAAAACAGTATGGAAGTTCCTCAGAAAGTTAAAAATAGAACTACCCTACAATCCAGCAATTGCACTACTAGGTATTTACCCAAAGAATACAAAAATACTAATTCAAAGGGGTACACGGACCTGGACGTTCAATAGCTAGACTATGGAAACAGCCCAAGGGTCAATTGACTGATGAATAGATAAAAAGGATGTGGTATATATACACAATGGAATATTACTTGCCCATAATAAAGAATGAAGTCTTGCCATTTGCAATGATGTGGCTGGAACTAGAGGGTATTATGCTAGATTCCATTTTGGTGTGGTCTGTCCTATAGAACACTTATGCCAGGGTGCCTGGGTGGCTCAGTCAGTCAGGTGGGCTCCTGATTTTGGCTCAGGTCATGATCTCAGGGTCATGAGATTGAGCCCCACATCAGCCTCCACCTTCAGTGCAGAATCTGCTTGAGATTCGTTCCCTCTCCCCACCCTCTCCCAAATACAAAAATTTTTTAAAGTCTCTAGACTTTAAAAAAAATTAAGTTATTTAAAATTGACCTATAATTGACATTTAACTCAATAAAGATTTTTAAAAATTTAAATAAATTATTGGTTTCAGTTTACATGGCCACCATAACAGATGCAAAAGCAAGATAATTTTAAACTGGATTTAAGATGATACTCACCCTTTTCCGTGCTTCAGATTTCTGGAAGCACTCGTGCTGTATGAAAGTAGCTGCAGCAGAAATTCTGGGTGGTGGTGTGTGGTCTGCATCGAGCATACTCACTGCTCGCTCTAGAGTCATCTCCATGTCTGCATTCCTAGACAAACAGTCACAGATTCAGCTGAATTCCAAACCTGCTCCCTCTTGCCTACCAATATGATCCTCCAGAAATGACTCGACTAATATCCTAAAGCACCTAGAATATCTGAGCCTTGGTTTTTCTTTACTCAAAAGAAATCAGCACCTGAGATCAGAAGGTATAGGCAGCCAGCAGTAAAAATATTCCAGCTCTGGTCAGAATGGTTTCTGAAAATGTCATGGAATTGAGCAGAATTGTAATATATACCAAAGAAAGAAAATCAACTGTTTAAGATAAATATGTGTGTTGTATGATAATTACATATTAAAAGGTCACTTTAAAGGCACAATAAGGGATGCCTGGGTAGCTCAGTCAGTTGCTCAGGCCTAGCATGAAGCTGCTTAAAAAAAAAATAACAATAAAGATAAATAAATAAAGGCACAATAAAGCTTTACATGGACTTTAAAATTTTTTATTTTTTAAAAAGATTTTATGTATTTATTCATGAGAGACAGAGAAAGAGGCAGAGACCTAGACATAGGCAGAGGGAGAAGCAGACTCCTCACAAGGAGCCTGATGTGGGATTCGATCCTGGAACCCTAGGATCACGCCCTGAGCTAAAGACAGACACTCAACCGCTGAGCAACCCAGGCGCCCCTTTACATGGACTTTAAAATAAATTTGGTGTTAGAAATTAAAAATTATTTCTACCATGGTAATGTTATACCCGTGGATGAAACACTTTCCCTCAATAATCATTAGATATTTTTCAAAGCTGCTCAGAATCTCTTATTTCACCTAAAAATGAGTTTTAAAATAAGCATTCAAAAAGTTTTCGTTTTTTTTTTTTTTTTTTTTTTTTTTTAGATTTTATTTATTTATTCATGAGAGACACAGAGAGAGAGGCAGAGACACAGGCAGAGGGAGAAGCAGGCTCCACGCAGGGAGCCCAATGCGGAACTTGATCCCAGGACCTCGGGATCACAACCTGAGCCAAAGGCAGACACTCAACCACTGAGCCACCTAGGCGTCCCCAAAAGTTTTCTAATTTAATAAATATAACAGTATATAAACAGTAAAAGCCAGGGAAACCAAGCTTTTGTTCAAATAAGTCATGCTGATGTCACAGAATTCATCAGGAAAGGTAATGATTAAGCATAATTATAAATACATTTTTTCTTAAAGAAAACAATTTTATACACATTCTGTTGCCATTTGCTTTGCCACTGCAATGACATTTGGTTTATGTCTATCTAGTAGCATACTGTTTTTTGTCCTTTACTAACTATGGTATGTATAGTGATGATGAAGTCCGATGCAGTTTGACACAAGAGAGGATAATTTATAGAGGACAAATAAAATTGCTACTTGTAAACAATAACTCCCAAATGCCTCATTGAGCTGGGTTTTTTTCCCTTTTATTTCTGCCTGGAGGGTAACTAGGTTGGGCAACCTATTATCCCTGTGGATGTTAACACATTCATGCTTCCTTAAGCATTGACTCAGAGAAAGCAGACTCAGGATGGCAACATCTTAGAACTGTGGCTAAAGACATGCCTTAAAGGTATCCTAGGACTTTGGCCTCAAAGAGAGTTATACCTGATTCATTCCTGGTAATGGAGAATAAAAAGACAGCTTGGCAGGGTGTTTTCCAGTATTTGCTAGCGAGCACAATGAATACAGCCATACCATATTTAATTGCACCTTACTCTACCATGCTTTGCAATATTGCTTTTTAAAAAATATTAAACTTGTGGCAGTCTTATGTCAAGCATGCCTATCAGAGCTATTTTTCTAACAGCATTTTCTCACCTCGTGGCTCTGCATCACATTTTGGTACTTCTCACAATATTTCAAATTTTTGCCATGGTGATCTGTGATCAATGATCTTTGACGTTACTATTTATTTGGCAGGGTGCCAAGAACCACACCCACATAAGTTGGTGAACTTGACTGATAAATGTGCGTGTTCAGACTGTTCCACCAACCGGCTATTCCCTCACCTCTCTCCCTCTCCTCGGGGCCTCCCTATTTCCTGAGACACAGATTGAAATTGAGCCAATTAATATTGAAATATTAATTGAGTTAATTAACAACCCTACAATGGCCTCTAAGTGTTCAAGTGAAAGAAAGAGTTAGTTGTACATTTCTCACTTTAAATCAAAAGCTAGAAATTATTAAGCTAGGTGAGGAAGGCATGTTGTTGAAAGCCAAGACAGGCTGACAACCAGGCCTCTTGCACCAGTTGGCTAAGCTGTGAACGCAAAGGAGTTCTTGAAGGAAACAGAAAATTCACTGCAGTGAACACACAAATAATAAGGAAGTGAAATAACCGGGTGCCTGGATGGTTCAGTCCATCAACAGAGTCTGCTTCTCCCTCTCCCTTTGCCCCTCCCCCCAGTTCAGGCTCTCTTTCTTCTCGCTTGCTTGGTCTCTTGAGTAAATAAATCTTAAAAAAAAAAAAGGGTGAGACAATCTTATTGCTGATATGGAGAAAGTTTCAGGGGTCTGGATAGATGATCAAACTAGCCACAACATTCCCTTAAGACAAAGCCTAAGCCACAGCAAGGCCCTGACTCTCTTCAATTCTGTGAAGTCTGAGAGAAGTGGGGAAGCTGCAGAAGAAAAATGTGAAGCTAGCAGAGGGTTGGTTCATAAGGTTTAAGGAAAGAAATCATTTCCAAAACATATAAGTGAAAGGTAAAGCATCTTTAAAAAAATTTTATTTATTTGAGAGAGAGAGAGTGTGTTATGTGTGCATGCACGGGGGCAGGGAGCTGGGGGTACAGGGAAAGAAAGTCTTAAGCAGACTCCTTACTGAGTGAGAGCCGAAGTGGGGCTTGATCTCACGACCCTGAGATCAGGACTTGAGCTGAAATCAAGAGTTGCATGCTTAACCAACTGTGCCACTCAGGTGTCCCTTAAGGTGAAACACTTTTAAGGATATATAATTTTTAATTTTTTTTTATGAGAGAGAGAGAATGTGTGCAATGGGTGGGGGGGGGGGCACAGGGAGGGAGAGAATCTCAAGCAAACCCCATGCCCAGTGCAGAGCATGATACGGGGCTCGATCTCACAACCCTGAGATCATGACCTGAGCCAAAATTAAGAGATGGACACTCAGCTGACTGACCTACCCAGCACCCTTAAGTGAAGTACTTTTGTAGAAGCTACAGCAAGTTATCCAGAAGATAATTAATGGAGGTGGCTACATTAAAAAACAGATTTTCAATGTAGACAAAGCAGCTTTATATTAGAAGATGCCATCTGAGACTTTCATAGCTAGGGAGGAGAAGCGCTTTTGTTAGGTACTATCACAGCTGGTGACTCTAAGTTAAAGCCAATGCTCAGTGACCACTTCCAAAATCCTAGGGCCTTTAAGAATTATGCTAAATCTACTTTACCTGTGCTCTATCAATGGAACAACAAACCCTGGGTGACAGTACATTTTTCTGCAATATGGTTTACTAAGTATTTAGCCTACCATTGAGACCTTCTGTTCAGAAGAAACAGATTATTTTCAAAACATTACTGTTCATGGACAATGCACCTGGGTCACTCAATACATCGGATGGAGACATACAACGAGATTAATGTTGTTTTTATGCTTACTAAGATAATATCCATTCTGCAGCCTATGGATCAGTGAGTAATTTTGACTTTCAAGTCTTATTATTTAAGAAATGTATCACTTTGACAGCACATACACTAAAATTGGAACTATACAGAGAAGATTAGCATGGCCTCTGCAAAAGGATGACATGCAAATTCGTGAAGCCTTCTACAGTTTTTCTAAGTCAGGAATAAAAGGCACAGCATAAGTATAGTCATTGATACTATAATAGGCTTGTATGGTAACAGATGGCAGCTACACTTGTGATGAGTATAAGCATAATGTATAAACTTGTTGAATCACTATGTTGTATACCTGAAACTAATATAACACTGTTTGTAAACTACACTCAAATAAAAAAAAAAATACACTGCATAAAGCTGTAGCTTCCATTGATAGTAATTCCTCTGATGGATGTGGCAAAGTAAATTGATAAAATTCTGGAAAGGATTCACCATTTTAAGTGTCATTTAAAAGCATGCCTGATTCAAGGTGTCTGGCTGACTCAGTGGAAAGAGCAAGTGACTCTTGATCGCGAGGTTGTGAGTTTGAGTCCCATGTTGGGTGTAGAAATTACCTAAATAAATAAAACTACTTAACCAACTAAAGAGCGTTCCTGATTCATGGGAAGAAGTCCATATACCAACATTAACAGAAGTTTGGAAGAAATAGATTCCAACCCTCACGGATGACTTTGAGGAGTTCAGGACTTCAGTGGAGGAAGTAACCGCAAATGTGATAGAAATAGCCAGAGAACTAGATTTGGAAGTGGAGACTTAAGATGGAACTGAATTGTTGCCATCTCATGATAAAAATTTATAGATGAGGAGTTGCTTCTTATGGATGAGCAAAGAAAACGGTTTCTTTTTTTTTTTTTTTAAGATTTTATTTATTTATTCATGAGAGACACAGAGAGAGAGAGAGAGAGAGAGAGAGGCAGAGGGAGAAGCAGGCTCCATGCAGGGAGCCCGACATGGGACTCGATCCTGGGACTTCAGGACCATGCCCGGGGCCAAAGGCAGGCGCTAAACCACTGAGCCACCCAGGGTGGCTCAAACCAAGAAAACGGTTTCTTGAGATGGAATCTACTCCTGGTGAAGAAGCTGTGAAGATTGTGGAAATGACATCAAAGGCATTAGAATATTACATCAACTTAGTTGATAAAGCAGCAGCAGGGTTTGGGAGGATGGCTTCCAATTTTGAAAGAAGTTCTGTTATGGGTAAAATGCTATCAAATACATCACATGGGACACCTGGGTGGCTCAGCGGTTGAGTGTCTGTCTTCGGCTCAGGGCATGATCCTGGAGTCCCAGGATCAAGTCTTGTGTCAGGTTACCTACGGGAAGCCTGCTTCTCCCTCTGTCTGTGTCTCTGCCTCTCTCTCTCTGTCTCTCATGAATAAAGAAATAAAATCTTAAAAAAAAATAACATCACATGCTACAGAGAAATCATTCATGAAAGGAAAAGTCAATCAACGAGGTAAATTTCATTGTCTTATTTTAAGACATTTCCATAGACACCCCAACCTTCAGCAACCAACACCCTGATCAGTCAGGGGCCATGAATGTCAAAGTAAGAGCCTCCACTAGGAAAAATCTACCATTCTCTGAATGCTCAGATGAAAGCTACCAGTTTTTAGCTAGCAATAAAGTATTTTTAAATTAAGGTACGTACATTGTTGGGCACCTGAATGGCTCAGTTGATTGAGCATCTACCTTTGGCTCGGGTCATGATCCCAGATTTCTAGGATCAAACCTTGCGTCGGACTCCCTGCTTCTCCCTCTCTCTGCCTGCTGCTCTCCCTGCTAATGCACACACACTCTCTCTCTGTTGCTGTCAAATAAATAAACAAAAATCTATAAAAAAAGATATGTACTTTTTTTTTTAGATATAATGCTATTACACATTTAATAGATTCTAGTGTAAACATAACTTTTATATCCACTGGGAAAACAAAATAGTCACTTGACCCATTTTATGATGATATTCACTCTATTGTGGCCGTCTGGAACCTAATCTATCATACCCTTGAGGTATGCCTGTAAATTCTCTCTTATATCAGGCTAACCCACTAATACATGTATAGATGTGAGCATGTGTAATGTTGTGAATGGTGAGTTTGTGTGTGGGTGGGTGGGTGTGACACGGGTGAGGAGGTAAGAGTAATGGGACTCATGACTAAAAGCAATACCCAACACATGTTCAAACATACCAGAGTTAACTCCTAGAATATAAGGGTATTTCGAATGAGGCAGAACAGTTCTGGCATCTATACTGAGAACTATATAATGATCTCATATTTTAAAGTTGTGCCTCAGGAATCAATTTAATGAGTAAAAAATGTGGGCTATTACTATTTGAGTCACTTTTATTTAGTATAAACACAGTTTTTAAGAGATGGAGGGGCGCCTGAGTGGCTCAGTCAGCTCAGGTCATGATCTCAGGGTAAGCTCCCTGCTGGGCGGGGAATCCACCTCTCCCTCTCCCTTGGGCCCTCCTCCCACTTGCATGTGTGCATGCGCCTGCTCTCCAATATACAAATAAAATCTTTAAAAACAAATAAATAAATGAGATGGAAATGTTTCACATGCATGGACTCCACCACCTTTACAGAGAAATCGACACTCTGACACTCTCAATCTTGTGGCAATTTTAAGTTTTTACCACGTAACACTACAGGTGTTTTAACTAATGAAGGATCACTTATAAGAATAACCTTCTGTTCGATGCAGCTTTTTTTTTTTTTAAAGATTAAGCCTTTAATCCACTTCATAAGTCATATATGACTCAGGAAAGTTTGAATTTCCCAACACTCTAACACCCACAAATAATTCCATGACTCTAATCCTTTATTTTCCTGAACATGATTCACAAAGAAGCTCTGCATCCACTTGTAGTCAACCCAGTGCTACTTCACTTTATCATAAAAACAATTCCCAAACTGAAGGAAGACTTCCTCTTTAAGAAGGTCTGCTACAGCTGTTAGGGTATCAACATGGCATACATTCTGACCCCAGTCTGGCTCCATCTCCTTGCCATAATCACTTTCTCCCTTCCCTCCTGTGACTGCCCCATCCTCCAACCATGCTGAGCTTTAATCCTTTTCTAAACACTGCATGCCTCTTTACAAACTGCTCTTGATTTTTCTAGAAAGCCCATCGTTCCACTTCATTCTTATCCATTCTTCACAACTCAATTCAAATATCAACAGCTCTGTGAAAGCTTTACTGTGTCCCTAGTCCCACCTAGAGCCTTTCTGAATTTCTTCCTCTATTCTCCTATAGCATTCCTGCCCTCCTTCCCTCTCTCTTCCTCCATCCTTCCTTCTTTCCTTCCAACTCAACCACAAAACACTTCTTAAAGCCTGTGGAAATGTGGCTTGGGAGATGGGGTTCAGGAAGAGTAGTTGCCCCTGGCCCCACTATCACCTGAACCTGTTCTCCTGAATTGAGTCTTTTTAACAACTTTAGACAATGTTGAAATGATGTAAATATAAATGGAAAATGCACAAGGAAGCAGCGTATAATATCATTGGTTAGAATATGAGATGATAGAGGAAAATAAAAACTGGCACTTTATGTGTGTGATCTTTTAGCAACCAGCATCCCTGCCAACTAACAATGCGGCCCTGACCCAGGCTGGTTCCCAGATAGTATATATATTAATAGGGCTACCCCTTAGAGGGCCAAACCAACGTGAGGTGATGAATGGAAAGCTCCTCTCCTGGGTGTTGTTAGATGCTCAGGAAACACAAATTCCCCTGCTTTGCAGAGATTTAAGTGTTATGAAAGCAGTGCTTTTGGACTATGCCTCTTGTGTGGGTATGTATTCCTAGAGACCACCTGAAGGGATCTACCTAGAAGCGTCTTAGCTAAGGCAATAAAGCCTTGAACTGGGCCGTTAAAAATGGAAATGGAAATAAAGATACAGTTGAAAGATACTTGAAGAATCAAAGAACTAAAGACGTCGGTAATTAAGAGAATATGGAAGATCTTTTATGCTCTGTGCTGCTCTAGGTCAAGAACTTGACTGGTAATCATACTAGAGATCCAATCTCTCTCCACAGGCTCCATCTACTAATCTCAGAGCACAACACTCTTTTGTTCTCTGAATTCTCATAACCTAGCACTTGATGATGTATCTTATTTTCTTTTTCACTCATCCTAGACCTTCCTATAGACCGTTCCATTTTCTATCTCTGCAGTGCTGGGTACACTGGAGGAGCCTCATACTCATTTATTTGCCAAACCACCAGTCCCCCACAAATACAAAAACCATAGTTTCAGAAAAATAGATCTGGAATGTAATTTGGTAATTAATTTTGGTAATTTCTCCCCCCCCCCCGACTTGGTAATTTCTTAGACCTTTTTCATCAGTCTGATTTAGACCAGATATTGACTCTCTTTCATGCCAATGTCTTGGTTTTCACCTGCATTAATAACTGACCAGTTATTAAAAACTCTTTTCTTTTGGAAAGAAAGATCCATTGTTTAATACTTTATTTCATTATGTAGGTTTACAATTTTACCTACCTACTCTGTAGGAATGTTTCATATACATGAAAGGACTCTTCTTTATATGTGAGACTTTCACTAGACATAAAAAAAAAAAGTAGATTATAAAAACAGAGGCTGGATAGGTTTGAAATGGGAGAGAATGCAGGGCAAAGGAGAACACAGGGTGTGGTTCCAGAGCCAGAACTCTCAGGAGGTGGCCTGGGGAGCTGAAATGCCATGGGGCACACCTCAGGAAGGAAGAGAAATGGACACCACTGACACAGGCATCAGGCGTAGATACTATCTTGAGGGCTTACTTTCCTCATTATAGGAAATACCTCTGACTCCCTTCTTTTGCACAGAACAAAATTTCAAGAAGTATTCATTTTTATGAATTCTGGTCTCTAGAACGGCAACTTTGGGAATCATCAAGAATATATTTTTTACCCTTTAGATTTCTTCACCCCAAGTGTTCCTTCTATCCTTTGAAATAGGATTAATCATTTATTTTTAAAATTTGCCCTGTCCATTAAAACAATAACCCAAAATAGCAGTTCATACTTCTTTTTTTTATTTTTTTTTATTTTTTTTTTGTTTTTTTAGCAGTTCATACTTCTTCTAGAACCTGAGCAACAAAAGAACTTGGCAAAAAGTACAGGGTTTATATTTCATTTCTTCCTTCCTTAATCCTTTTATTCTCTCACCATGGATTTATACAGTGCCTATTATAGGCCTGCCTCTGTTTTAGGGTACTGAGAATAAAAAGATGATTAGACACTCACAAGAAGTTCAAAGTCTAGAGGGAAAGAAGTGAGAAATGAATAGCCACAATGTATTATTCTGGCAAAGACACCCACACAGTGCATCTATCTGGGGCACCTAGATTGTGAGGGGAGTGATCAGGAAATAGGCAGTATCTGAGCTACCTCCAGAATCATGAGTAGCTGGGCAATGACAGAGCTACTGGGGGGGGGGAAGAGATAGAGACAGATGGATATAGATATAGAGAGATGGAAAAAAGGAAGGTAAGGGAGAAGGAAGGGAGAAAGGAAATACACAAATGCATATCCATTAAGTGAAGAGGTTCCAAGTGGTTTCTTTGCATAGGGGGTGCGTGTGGAATGGTGATGAGAAAGAGGGGGAGGAGAGTGGGGCTGGAGTGATAAGCAGAGGTGGAAACATGGGTTAGGCCATGTGTGCCATGCTAGAAAGCATGAAAACTTGGTGGAATTATGGAAAGGTTACAATCGAGACAGAGAATAATCATATTTGGGAAGATCATTCTAATGCTCAGAGAACAGTTCTTTTTTTTTTTTTAATTTATTTATTATTATTTTTTTTTCAGAGAACAGTTCTGAGTGGAGCAAGACCAGAGGGGGCAGAGAGATGCATGCAATGGAGATGGATAGGAAGGTAAAAATGTAAGGGCCATTAAGGAGGTTGAAACATGGTGATAGGCCTGTGGAGGGCTGAAGATAAGCATGACCTCCAGGTTTGTACGGGGCAGGACTTCAGTTTGAGGAGACAGGAGTAGACAGTAGGGGGGAGCTTATACTTTTAGATTTTGATACACTGGGTTTGGGATGCCCTGGAGGTTGCTAGAAATACATGCAAGATGTTGATGGCATTCAGGATAGAGGACAGTTCTGAAGAAAAAACTTGGAGAATCACAAGGATTCGAGTGTCGCAGATGGGCCTCTTCGGGAGACCACCCAGACTCGGGAGAGAAGAGCTACCAAAGACGACTGCTCTGGGCCTGCAGACAAGCTGCACACGGGGAAGTCTAAGACACAGCTTGAGAAGCAAGTGGAAAACCGGAAGAGGCCCTAGAAACTGAGGGGAGAGAGAAGTTCACACGCAGTGCTGTCAGATGCTGCCCAAGGGCTCAGTAACATAAGGACTGAACGCGTGTCTGCTTTGGATGTAGCAAAAAGGTGGTCACTGGTGCATTTGTGAGGACAATGCTTCAGTGAAATGGTGGGGATGGAAGCCAAAGTGCAGCAGAGTTGATGAGAGACTGGGAAGTGACAGGGTGCCTCCAGAAGCATGGAGGCACAGAACGGGGGAAGAGAAGAACACCAATTATCGGAGGATGTGTCTTGAGAGTTCTGTGACTGCCAAAATCGCGTTGCGAAAATTGTGCCAAGCACAAATCCTAGAATATAGCAGCCCTTTACTAAATTTTTTTTTTTTGCCCTTTACTAAATTTTTAAACATCCATTTGAAGGCCCTGATTAGCTTTTTCCTCCATAAATAATGACCTCATACATCTTCTTCTTTGTAAGTATGTTCACAGTGACAAAGATCTACATTCTATAAGAAATGTTAGAAGTCTCATGCTCAGTTTTGTTTTATAAAAAATGTCCCCTGGGGTGCCTGGATGTCTCAGTTGGTTAAACTTCCAACTCGGCTCAGGTCATGATCTTAGGGTTGTGATCCTAATCAGGCTTTGTGCTCACCAGAAATCAGCTTGAGATTCTCTCTCTCCCTCTGCCCCTACCCTTCCCTCACTTCATCCCCGCATGCTCTCTCTCTCTCTCTAAAATGAATAAACAAATCCTTTTTTTAAAAAAAGTCCTGCTTCAAGATGAGTCCTAACATCTTTTATCACCAGTGCCTGCCCAGTCAATGAATATACTGTGCAATTTCACTTGTAGGGATGATGAGAGGTAAAAGCTTCCATTAAGCAACCTTAGAAATAAAACAAAAATAATGCATTTAATGTTTTACCATAATGATATTACATCACTATTTCAGGAATTATTGATTTAATAATCAATTTTTCAACCTTTCTTTTTAGTAACTTCCTCAGTTCATGAAATGTGTACTCCAGCATTAAACCTAAATATTAAAAAAACAAACAAACAAAAAAACCCAAAAAACAAAAAAAACAAACAAAAAACCCCCTGAATATTACTTAGGTTCCAAAGACCGGAGTGGTCAAGCTAGACAGTCAACATGAGGGGAAAAGAATGACTTTTGAAAATTTGGTTACTTTAATTATTGGGTATTGCCCAAAAAAATACCCTCCAATCACTGCTGCTAGAATAAAAAAATAAAAGCATCAGGCATCAAAGGAAGGAAAGAGACCCCTAGAAAATTAAGCTGCCTTTGCTTACTTAGCCCTCCAGCTCTCCACCTTTTTTGCGACAGTAGTTATCAAAACAGTACGTGAAGTTCACTCTTAGCACCAGCAATGAGCATATTTCCCCTTCCCTTATTTTGAAGAATGTTTGAGAAAATGCATGTAATTACCGATTTCTTGGTTTACTCTGGAATTAGCTCTCGCTCAGAGCAGATCTGCACATGGCCAAGGGGTGGTCATCCCTTCAGCCAGCAACTAATTTGGAACAGACGGACTAAATGTCATATTTCCCTACAAAGCTGCCATAGGAACAGGTTAGCTTGGCCCCTGTCCCTGAGGTAAATAGGCTAATCTGTCAATTAGGCAGCTGCCTGAAAAGTCATTATTCTAATCACTTATCTCTGGAAGCCTTTCTTTGCAGCCCCAGAAGTGCCAGCTCACACACTAAAGGGCTGTGGGAACAGAATGTGCTGGCACGGACTGTCCCGCAGACCTAGAGAAGACTCACCCGAGCTGGGCGTCGGTCAAAGTGCTTCTCTCCATGAGCACGTTGCCACTTCCACATGCTGCCACTTGGCCAACGGTCATGTGCATCCTCCTGCCGCCCGCATCCACGGTGACACTGGGCCCGGCTTCCCTCACCGTGCGGGCGCTGTGGAAGGAGCTCTGATGCCAGGAATGAGAGGCCCTGTTCTGACCGGCAGCCTGCAGGGGCACCAGTGACCGGATCTGCCCCGAGGCAGGCCCCAGCGTCAGACAGTTCTCCTTCTCCAAGAGGTTCCCCGTGCTGTGACTCGTCCCGGGCCTGGGGTACGTGAGCACCGCTGGGTTGGCAGGGGCACTGTCAAAAACGGTGTCATTCACAGAGCCGTACCGGTACTGTCTGTGGTAAGTGTCATAGTGGCGATGTCGGCTCATGGCCCCGGAGTGAGTGAAACCAACGATTTCTGAGCGAGCATATCTGGGTGGCAGAAGAAGGGTAGACCTCCTGCTGTCTTGGTGCCGCAGAGTGTGCCCGGCCTGGCTTCTCTGGCCGTGCTGGTAATCACCGTGTGAGTAATGAATCCTCTCAGGGCTGCTGTCTGGAGAAATCTCGAGTCTCCTCAGAGGCTGCCTCAAGGATCTTTCTTCCACTGACTTCTGCGAGCTGTACTGTGCAGTTCCTCGCCCCCAGCGGCTTTCATAAGTGGCAGTGGTGCCTGTCTGCAGAGAAAGAAGGTTGAAATGAGGCATAAATCAGTTTTCATCTTTGTTAAAGACCAAGGACTCCAGGCCTATTACATAAGGTGCCCATTTCTCTGAATCACATGAAGAAGTTGGCCCCTTTTCTTAAAAAAAAAAAAAAAAAAAAAAAAAAAGAAGAAGAAGAAGAAGAAGAGGGACTAGTTATTTGTACTAGGATTTGATACTGCTTAAAGTCCCCAGTTTTTTTCCTGGTCTCCACACAAAAATCAACAAAAATCAATCTTCACATAATTGATCTAGGAAATGGCAATATTTGGGAAAGGTAAACATTAAAAAAAAAAAAAAAATCTATGGAAGGGCACCTGGCTGGCTTAGTCCCGTGGTGCATGTGACTCTTGATCTCAGGGTCATGAGTTCAAGACCCATGTTAGACATAGAGCTTACTTAAAAAAATTAAAATAAAAAAGTTAAGATCCACACAATTAAAAAACTATGGGAGTTTAAAAATGTTTTCACGGCAATCTGATAACTACAGTTATTCTCTTTAATATCCTACCTTTAGCATGTCATAAGTTTTAGTACCAGGCGAACGCCCACCGGTAAAATCATTTTCAACCAAGTGTAGGTTATAGACATACTCAGGAACACTGCTGGTTCGGTGAAGATTTCCTGCAATCAAGCATACAGTAAAATAAAGTGGGCCAAACAGTAAAGACTATATAACAACCGTGTATTTTAAATTTAAGTAATTAAGACCAATAATAAGTATTAGGTTTATATTAGTGTTTTTAAGTGCTGGCTTAACATCACCCTGGGGTGTGGGAAAGGACCAAAGGTTATCACAACATTCTTCGTGAGATTTCAAAATAAAAGTTGAATTAAGAATAAAAATATATTAAAAAAGAATAAAAATATACTTTTAAAAATTAATTTTTGGAGGGGGGTAAGAGAAAGGAAGAATGACGAGAGAAGATTTTCACAAAGATCCAAAAATGCTTGTTATAACCCTGAGGAATTTAGGGGTCACTTATTGGCTTAGGTGGTCCCTACCATAAACATTCTGTTTCTGAAGTTGGAGGAGGAGAGAGCTCCATTTCCGGGGTGAGAATTCAGAAGCTTCCTAAGAAGGATGTAGGTGTAGGCATAAATATAATGATGACAAACAGAAGAATGACTCAACACCAGTAGATAAGACAGCTTGTAAAAACAGTAAGGTAGGTCAGTGTGGTCAAAGAAAACATCAGCTTGAAAGGGGCCAAGCCTGGGGGTGAGGTATTTGGCACTGAGAGTTAGGCAGGAAAGGAAACCATTCTCTGCACTACAGATGAGTGCTTTTGTGGAATTAGCAGGATGGCTCTTAGTCTGGTGGTCTAATCCAGCCCACTCCCTTACAAACACTGAGTAGGAGGCAGCCCTTCCCCTGCTCAGCTCTGCGGGGTCTGCAGCTCTTAATGGATGCATGCCTCCAAAAACACTGCTTTTTGAGGAGGGGGGTGGTAAAAGACAGAGTGGTAACCCTCTTCTACTCCCTTTATCCTTCGCTCAGCTTTCTATTTGTTCTTCTTTTCTAATCTCCCATTGTTTTACAAAACAAACAACTAATCAAAATAATCACAGAGCTCTATCTCAAACCTAAGTAATTTCCAATTCCCTGATTTTAACCAAAATTTCTTTTTCCTTTAAATATCAGAGGAAAAAATACTCAATGAACTCTCCCAGGTTTCTGACTTGCGAAGGATGTGGAGGATAAAACAACACAGGCAGTCCCCTTCCCAACACAATTGGAACATACCAACATACTCTCCCAGCAAGGTTGTTATAGAGTCAAAATTTCAAAAGCTAATAATATTCACATTTTTAAAAATAGAACCACATATTTTGAGGGGGAGGGGGCATGGAGATGGTTGTTGCCAGAGAACTAAAAAGTATGAATCCATCCCAAATTACGTTTGTACATGTGTCTTGTTTCCTGGAGCCAAACAACCTGGTTGGTAAACAGTGTCAGGCCTCAGAGTCCTGGGGGTGGCAGGTTTGTAACTGTCACCTTTCTATAGATCGAGGAAGTTGAGGTAAGCCAGGCATCTTGTTTCTAGAGGCCTGATTTCTCCATAAGGACAGGCAAAAGGGAAGGTAGCCCCTTAATTTTTAATCTCAATGACAGAGAACGTCTGGAACATCCACACTGAATGAGGGAAAGGAATTCTTTCCAACGCCAGAGCAAAGGCTGCAATGCCTTAAGGACTCAAATCTCCATGCCTGCGTGGGGCTCCTGCCCAGCTTGCCAAGGCCCCAACTCTGCCCTCAGTGATCCTTCTGTCACCTTGAATCCCCACCCCAGGCTATTGGAAAAGCAGGGCAGCAGGCCACACCTGCTGGTGGGGAAAAGGAGGCTAGCTGGGCAGGTCCTGGCTCTAATGCTGAAGGGCCTGGGGTCTAGGGTGCTTTCAGCACTGGGGATGTAGAAATCAAATTTATGGTCTCTCAAAAAAGTCATTTCAAAATTTTAAATTATCTGAAAATTAAATATATGAGTCAGGGACAATCTAGAATGGGAAAATACTAATGACATATGTGGATGACTAATCTAGAACTATTAATTCTGGTGATACAGGAGATGATATAAGGAAGGATGCAATTTAAAAGACCCATGAAAATGTCTTTCCTGCCCCCTCTAGCTCATCATCACCTGCAGCATTAAGTAGTACCCTTGCTCTACTTCCAGGAGCAGACTGACATTCAGGAACAGTTAGTAGGGGACTAAGTCCGTTTTCCAGCTGAGATTCCTGCAAGGGTTTTTTTTTTTTTTTTATGTGTTAAGAATCTTTGGAAAAGATCCAGTGAAACAATGTATCCTATCAAAATAGCTAATCAGTGAGATTTATAATCAGGCCTACTGAAGTAAAATATTTAACTCACATTGTTGCTGGGGGCTATCAGACTTTTTAAAGCAACTTATATGAACTCCTTATATCTCAATATTACTTCTTTAAGACTCAAATTATTTTATATGTTTCTTTCCCATATTCTGTGATGCAGAGCCAGCTCCTATCATCTCCTTTATAAAGAGGGAAACTTAATTACTTGCTTTAAATTGCAAAGCAATTTTGTATAATGTTTGAACTCCGGGTTCCTCATTTTCAGCAGTTTCTGCTGTTTCACTGCATTGTAGTTTTTCTGAAACAGCCATTTACCAAAGCTCTAGAGGGATGATCATCATAGGTTTTGATATGAAAACCAAAAGAAATCATTCTATTTCCTCTAGAATCTTCACCTGGGCAACTCCAAATACTCTGTAACTATTAATTCTTTATTTGCTGGCATTAAGTCCTTATAAGGAAGCTTCCTCCTCAGTTTTCAGATGAATGAACTGAGACCAGTTTACTGGTTCCCAAAATAACCACAACACAGTTTGGAAAAAGGAATAAAATAAGCTTGGATCTGT
Organism: Canis lupus baileyi; assembly: GCF_048164855.1. NCBI lineage: Eukaryota > Metazoa > Chordata > Mammalia > Carnivora > Canidae > Canis > Canis lupus. Next base: position 16,223,444 of record NC_132862.1, on the reverse strand, counting down.
AAACCACAGACTCTCTTCCTGTGATAGAAAGGTTGTGATTCCTAATACTCAGCTTGCAGGTTTCTCTAGTAAAGAAAAAGCCAATCTCAAACAACAAGCAATGCAGTTTGATTTGCCTAGGCAGTCATGAGTTTGCCATTAGTAGAGTGGTTTAAAGATGAATTAACAGTGTATTCTAAGATTCTAAAGAAATTTTGAGCTGGGCAGAATTTTTGATAAAAAGATATGTATTAATTAGGATGGAAACTAACCTCTTTAAAGCAAATCTTCTGTTCAGAGGATAAAAATATATAACTACTAAACATATGTAATAACTCAGCCATGCCTTTTCTCCAAAACAGAAAAAAGAAAGCAAACAAAACCACAGCATACTCAAAAGTACATTCTGCTTTAAATAAACCAACATGAAAATTCAGATTTTCTAATATGGAAAACTAGGGTATTATTATATTTCAAAGAATTTGTTTCACAAAATGAGGCAGGTATCTTCCCTAAACAGAAGAAATCTGTAGACTTGGCCTGGAGCCTTCATTCCACTATTTTCTGTGTATCTAGACAAACCACTTAGATGGCTCAGTTTCCCATAATTCCAGGCACTAACAGAGTTGCTGAGAGACAAGTTACCTGAGACAGCATATATTCAAAAGTGTTTAAAATTGTAAAGCAACATGCAAAAATAATATACAGTTTTTAAGATAGAATTTGGGTTACAAAAATTTGTTTTTTACCCTTTCTCATGAAGTAATCTGTTCTAGAAAGAAGGATTAAAGTAGAGTGCATGCTTTAATTTACACTGTGTTGTATCTCAGAATTTTTATTCTGATAAATTTACCAGTGATCTTGAATTTAACGTTCTCTGGTTATTTGTGATTGACCCAGTCACTGAGGATCACAATGATATCATTGTGGTTTTCCAGCCATTCATTTCATTTGTACAGTGTGCAAATGTGCTTCTACTGTTTCCTAAAGAAGGTAATGATTTACAGGAACTTTTTCAAATTAGTATTAATTGGGCAACATTATCCTTACCTTTCCGTCTAAGAATGCCAGAGACATTATATGGAGTCCACTTTTTAAGGGAAATGAAGAAGGTAGTTATAGCACAACTTTAAACTCCACCTCCGCAAATTACAAACAATTCGGGTCAAAGCAATGGTAGAGCAGCGGTGAGGTAATGGGAGTTGGTTTTGATGGTGGAAGGATTCTAAACTGCTCAGAAGATTGCAGAGGTATAGACCTCACAAGATAATATAATTTTCTCTCTTTCCTGGTCTGAATGTGAATCTGAATGATAAGACTCCCTAAGCAGCTATTAGGAGGAAAATATCTTGGTTTCTGGTTATGTATGCCAGTATTGTCCAAAATAATGGATTACTGTTAGGGTTAAAAATAAGCTGACTTCCATAATCAGTTTTTTGTTTGTAAAAAAAAAACTGATTTTTTTGAGCAGGGTTTTGTGAGCAGCAAATTTAACCTAATTGGTTAAATTTAATACATTATAAAATCAAATTGACAAGCGTCTACTGTGACTCTCTTACCTCTATTTGAGTAGGTTTTAAAAAGCGACTACAGCTTCCCTTACGGTAAATACATGATTGAGAACTGCTAAACAAGCAAACAAAACCTTTAAAACCCTGCTTCTAATACCGTAGCATTTGCATTCAGAAAATCATCTTTTCTTTCAAGCTTCTAGTACTTTCTGACCATGGTTAAAAAATTGATTTGGTTCACCCTGGAGATAGAAGAAATTCCCATGAAAACAGGTATAGTTAAATGTATACATAGAAATCAGCAGGCATTCACTGCTGGCATTAGATTTAAATGCTACATTTAATTGAGCGGTCCGTCACAAGACGTTGCCTTCACAGTGTGGGCTGACAACAGTCTTTTGGGAGGAAGAGAGTCTGGAAGTCTAAGAGCTATCATCTTCTTCTATTTGGCCTTTCGGCACAACCTCTGGATAATAGCAGTTCTCTTTCTTCCATATACCTTACGAAGATTTAACTTCTTCCCTAAGTGTAAAATTGGTGGTGGTTGGGGTGGGGGGCATGTTATTACATGTGAGAAAGGGCATCCTGAAACTTACTGGAAGAAATTTGTACAGAAATTCATATTTAAATGACTCCTTAAAGTCATTCACTAACAAAAGTGGGAGTTTAAAACATGATACATTAGGACCCATCAAGACCCACCCAACAAGACTCCGGAATGGGTGAAGGATTTTCATTGCCTGTGTGGGCCTATGACACAGGGTTCATTTCCCTGGATTTACATTAAAAACAAAATACTTTTTATCTTCTGTTCTTACTTTGTAAGAAAAATGACCAGATATTTGTGGAAACCACAATTCTACAGCACGCATACAACTCAGGTTGAGTATACTTGCGCAGGCTGGAAAATGAACGGAATTTGGCTTAAAAACTATGGCAAAAAAAAAAAAAAAAAAAAAAACTATGGCAAAGATTTGTCTTCAAGTAGGTCAAAGTCTATTTAATGCTCTGCCTTATTGAAAAATTAACAAAAAGTATGTGGTGCTGCTTCTTGTGATCAGATAACACAACTTACACAATCAACTACGAGAAACATGATAGATTGGGTGTGTATGGCTGGAAAGTACTAGCTAGGACTTCCTCACAAAGTTGGTATTCTAGGAGTCAGCACTGGCAATATAGAGGTAAACACAGCTTCCAACGAAGGTGAACATGCCAGGGAAGAACAGCTCTCCTCACAGAATGGGCCACATGCTCCACGTACCACTGTGCAACTAGTCACACAATATACCAATCAGCCCCTGGAAGGCTTTATTTTTCAGAAGCCCTCTAAGCAGCTTGAGGTTCTCCTCTGATAGATCTGTTTATGGCATTTGGGGGGACAATCCACAAAGTGTTGCTCTAAATAACCACAAAAATACACATTAAAAAGGACCCTTACACACCCTTGGGTGTATATCGTGCATTTTGAATAGCTAGAGCATGTGATTTTAAGCACAGTGATGTGCTTAGTACACACTGATGAAGTACTAAGTTGATACATCCTGGAAGTTTCTAAATCTATTAATTCCTGTAACTTGTCTCCTTGCTTTGGCATTCCTGCCAATTCATTTGCTGTGATACCAGATAATGATCACTTTAGATCTTCAGTGACATTGTATCACATTATACTCACAATAGTACGAGTGGTCAAAAAGATGAATTTATGGAACTCACAAACTTAATTATTTTTCTTTTAAAAACTCACTACAGGCTTTTGTAACGAGTCTCAGGTCATCATATCCCCACTGCCTCTCACTTGCTTGGGCTAACCTCTTTCCTCCCAATTCATTCATAGCTTGCTGTCTCTTCTCCTTTAAAATCCTCCTTGCACCAAATCTTCCAAATGTATTTTCAGAAATCCCCTGCATTTTTCACTTCTCTCTCTAGATGGAACATCTTCTGTGACTTGCAAATATCAAGTCCTTAACTATTCAAGATCTCTCTCTAAGATAGTGTCTATCCAACGGCACAAGCAAACTGAGTTTTGAAGGGCGGGTAAGAGGTTAACCAGCCCAGGAGAAGGGAGGAATGGGGGTGGCAGGAATAGGAACACCAAGTAAGATAAGTCACACGTGTTTGTTTGGTGGGGTGTGGGGATAGTGGTGATAAGATGAAGTTTGAGAAGTTGCAGGCATCAACCCATGAAGAACTTGGAATGCCATGCTGAATGGGAATTTTACTCAGTAGAATAACTATGTAGATAACAACAAGGAACTGAAGGAATTTAAATTAAGAAGTGAAGCAGTGAGATTTTAGAAAGTTTCCTCTAGTACAGAGGTGGAAAATGAGTTGGAGTAAGGCCAGATTAAAACAGGAGAGTCTATCTTCTAGGTAAACTTTTACATCCTTACATAAAGAATCACATCTTTTACTACTGCTTCTAGCACAGTCCTGCATCAGCACTTGACGAGTTGTTAATTAGCCATATTTCCTTTTACATCTGAAATATCCTAGTTACACAAATTCAGTTTCCACTGAGTGCTTTAGGCTGACATCTGTCCTGTGGACCGCCACAGCGGAGCCACAACGTAAGGGTGGTAGTCACATGTGTGCTGGTGCTTGGTGTGGGTAGAAGGTGCTCAAACACTGTCCACTGTTTCTGTCATTCTGGAAATATAGGGAGGAAAAAACATTTCTTTCCCCCTAATGCAGGCAGAGTCTTTCTTCCTGAGTAAAAAGGCTATGTTCCATTTAGCAAGGTTGATTCTACATCTGGATGCTAAATCTTTATTGTCATTCTCTTATTTGTATGGCTTGGGTATTTATCTGTAATACTTTGGTGGTCTATAGAAAGTTCCCACTAATCTATCAAGAAAAGTTCCCATTTGTCTTCCTCCTTCAAAGACAAAAGGTAGCACAATACACTCATACTGATGTGGTCCTCCTTACCTCCAACCTATGGACGTGTTAGTGAGATGTAATATTAAGTGGGAATAATTTATGAAGCTTCGAGTGAGGAACGTTTTCTTCTGGAAATCAAGAGATTTCAGTACTTTGATCATGAGGCTTTCACCAATTAACAGTGTTAAGCCCTAAATCTGATTATTCCAAGAATATAAATATGTGGATTTTTCTAATGGTAATGGCAAGTCATGTTTTCAAACGCTCAAGGCTCTTTTCTTTGAAATACGCATTTCTATCTAAATCAACATATTGGGTTCCCTAACTCATTTTAAGCACTTAAGAACATAACTGTTTTTGTGTCCAATATCCAATCTCCACTAACGGCATTACACAGAAGAAACAAAATAGATTTTTAAGTATTCCTATTATAAGAGGCTCTGAAATTCTGTCATCCTTACAAGAAGTCAGGCAAGTGAGATGGTTCACTCTAATACCAAGATTTTCTCCTCATTTTTTAATCCCCACTTGCAACTTGGCCTTCGTCTGTTTACTGCTCCAGGAGGAGTATGGAACTCATGTCTTCATACATTTGTGTACATGCCAAAATATACCTGGGAGTCCAACATTTAGCTCAGAATGGTGTAATTTTATTTTATTTTTTTTTAAAGATTTTATTTATTTATGAGAGACACAGAGAGAGAGAGAGAGGCAGAGACATAGGCAGAGGGAGAAGCAGGCTCCATGCAGGGAACCTGATGCAGCACTTGATCCCGGGACTCCAGGATCACACCCTGGGCCGAAGGCAGGTGCTAAACCACTGAGCCACCCAGGGATCCCCCCCTCTTTTTAAAGATTTTATTTATAGAACTGTGTAATTTTAAATTCTTGAATATCATCTGAGATGGAACCAAATGATCTTTTATGGGACTTGTTCATCAAATCTGGTCTATAAATTCTAGAGGTTTTAGCAGCATTGTTATTATATTTCATTACTATCATAGATAAGGTTGCCAATAATATGCTTAGTCTCTTAGAAAAGAAAAAAATAAAGCTTTTATTGATCAGGCCAGAAATTCAATTTTAGTCTAAAATCAATGTTACCTACACTTGAAGATAATAATGCAAATATGTACATCCTTATTTTAATACATGAGAAAAAAGCTTTCAAGCCAATAATCAAAACAGCACTTTAGAAGAATGAGCCGACATGAACAACAAATACTTAGAATATCTAAGTCAAGTGAACTCCCCTCTGTTCCCATGATTGGAACCACTAGCATAGGGCATAGATAACCTTAAAGGAGCCTTTTAAAAATCCTAAATAACAGTCTTCTCTTGAAGGGAATGTCCTGCATTTTATCTGTGACACAGAGAGCAATGAATTTGCATAGTCAAAATCAAACATTGTTGTAGTTTCACTGATTCTGAAAGATCCCTACCACATTCTGACTCAAGACTTTTTTCCATAAAGGATACGTTTTCACTATTTCTAAGGGTGTGGGATATATTTTTTGTAATCGTATTTTGCTAACATCCTATTTCCTCTGATAAACTATAATCACAGGAATTTCTAAAAAACAAAACAACTAAACTAAAAGCCATCGCACACTTTTTTTTTCTACTCATTGCAATTGATCTGCTAGACACTAAACAAAAAGTGGTCCATGGGCTATATTAGGCAGACACAGAGGTTCATTAAATCAGGTGGCACTACTGACATACGACAGAGCAGCCTGGGCATGTATGTCTCTGCCACCCCACCATGGGACTCTTTTCTGCCCACCTCTCCTGATCCCTCCCACTTTCTGATTAACTAGCCACCTCACTCCCAGAATTGCTTCATTCTGGGAATTCCTTTTTGGCAAACAAATAATTCATACAGGATTTGAACAATCCCCCCCCCATACACACACCGCTCTCCCCAATAACACCCATTAATTGCCTTTTTACCTTCCTTAACCAATTTTCAGTCCTTTCTCCAGAATTTCCTCTGATCACAGATCTTGGCTAGGGAAACTTAGTAAATGACATGCTTCAAGTTCTTATGGTGGATTTCCCAAGTTGCAAAGTTTATTAGGTTACTATTCACTGTGTTTTACGAGGATTACATACAACAATTTAAAACAGGACTTTCTTCCTCTTCAAGCACCTGGGGAGAACTCGGTAATAAGTACGTAGTACTTTCAAAGTACGTATAATAAATAGGATATGGACACTTTAAATTTTTTCATTTGCTAATACTTGCAATTCTTAAGTCTTCTCTGTGACGTTCATAAAATGATTTTTCAAATTCCCTGCAATACACTCACTCGTTTCACAATGCTGCCACATACCTCTGACCAACCCCCACCCCGTCCCTCTAACCCATCCCTCCTCACACACACCTCCTCCCAAGGGTTATAGCGAACTTTAAAATATTCAGCACAGTTTAAAACAGCAACAAAGGTTAAAACGATTTACCAGGAAAACCACCCACCTATACACTGAGGCATTTAAGACCCTTGCAGGGTATTTATCAATAAATCAGCCTCATTTATCACATCTCTGTTTTCAACAGATTAGCCACTGCCTCAATCTTGCAGGTATGTCAACAATTCAGAATTCTCCAGGGCTCTGGAACTAACAGCAGTTAACACGGGGGTCCTTTCTTCCCAGACTTTCTTGTGTTGATACAGGATTCTTTTCAGACCAGCACTATTGCAGCAATTGCTTGTCTGTTTCAGCTTTCGAGACAGGATAGTAATACGGAAATAATAATAATAATAATAATAATAATAATAAACAATACAACCATCACAAGCTCCCAGGCCTTTTCAAAGAACTTTAATTAACATACACAAACCACCCTCCACAATTGTTCCGTGGCATGTTAATGTTAAATTCCTTTGAAGCCGATTTCCTTTTTAAGTCTCAGAAAGCTGGGGCTTTAGAATAAGTAGGTGTTGTTATTTGCCTTATCTCTCTGCCTGACTTGTACTTCTGTGTAGGCTGCTGAGTGTATTTCAGCTTGTAGGGAAGCTCCTGTTGCAATCAAAATATTTCAAACACTTTGTTCCTTAGTAGGCAGAACCATTCAAGTAGTTGCCCCAAGCATCAGAGCAGAAGCACCATGACATGATTTCTACCACCTTAATTCTGTGAACTATGAAATATTCCCCTGCTCTCTCCTAGAATACTCTTCCTCCAACCACCAACCTCTGGCCAGTCCTGCCGAATTTCTGAGATCTAAAATCCCAATTCCTCTAAGAAGCTTTTCAAAATTCCCTTCAGCTAGCAGTCCAACTCATACGTCCAAACTCTGTAATGTGTTAGCTGTTCTTCTTTTGGGTTGCTTACTATTTTGTATTGGATGAGACTTTTTTTTTAATTTTTTTTTTATTTATTTATGATAGAGAGAGAGAGAGAGAGAGAGAGGCAGAGACATAGGCAGAGGGAGAAGCAGGCTCCATGCACCAGGAGCCTGACGTGGGATTCGATCCCGGGTCTCCAGCATCACGCCCTGCCAAAGGCAGGCGCTAAACTGCTGCACCACCCAGGGATCCCACTTTTTTTTTTTTTTAGAGGGAAGTTTCCTTCTTTAGACTTTAAACTTCTTGCCTGAAAGCAAGTACACAGTCTTTGTTTAATTCAGCACCTGCACAGTGCCCTGCATGAAGAACAGACTCATTTGATAGTTCTTGAATTCGCCAAGCAATATGAATTGACCACGGGGTAGGGAGGGCAGATCATGTGTGGGTTAGGGACAAAGCAGCCAATAAATGTTGAGAGACTGATGCATTCTTCATGTGTGAAATGGAGCTTCATATCTATCTTACGCAATTGTTGTAAGGATTTTTTTTTTAATTTTTATTTATTTATGATAGTCACAGAGAGAGAGAGAGAGAGGCAGAGACACAGGCAGAGGGAGAAGCAGGCTCCATGCACCGGGAGCCCAACGTGGGATTTGATCCCGGGTCTCCAGGATCGCACCCTGGGCCAAAGGCAGGCGCCAAACTGCTGCGCCACCCAGGGATCCCGTGTTGTAAGGATTTAATGAAAAGCAGATGGATGAAGATTTAAGAACAGGGTTAGGTTCACGACAATGCTGAACAATGCTCCTTTCCTTTTGTTGATTTCCCCTATTCATTGAATAGCTGCAGTCTAGTTGCTCTTCTGGCTAGCCATTGCATTTCCTGTGTCCCTCAAGCAGTATACCCTAGTTTAGTTTCAGTTTAACACTGGGTCTGCACAGATTGACAAGGTGCCACTGACGCCACTGATCAAAAATTGGCCCCAGCTGTCAGACTCTGAAATGTAAATTCAGCTTCCTTTTTTCCATGTCCTGTGGCAGTGCAGTCATGTCTAGACCTCTCTCCTCTCAAAACTACCTCGATTTTACTTAGAGGAAAATGAGAGGGGACCAGGGAATCCTTAGGGTCTAATATAAATCCCATTTTGAATTAATAATCAAAAAGCTTAACAGTATAACTGATGAGTGGTTTAAAAATTCAGGCTTGGTGGTTTTTGTTGAAAAGATTTTACTTACTTATTCATGAGAGACACAGAGAGAGAAGCAGAGACATAGACAAAGGGAGAAGCAGGCTCCCTGTAAGGAGCCTGATGCAGGACTCGATCCCAGAACCTTAGGATTAGGCCCTGAGCTGGAGGCAGATGCTCAACCACTGAGCCACCCAGGCGTCCCCAGGCTTGGTGGTTTAAATACCAATTCTGCTACTTACTCTTTGTGGGAACTTGAGTGTTATTTAATTGCTTAGCTTCCTCATCTGTAAAATGGGGATTAAAACCCCTAGGACAGGGGATCCCTGGGTGTCTCAGCAGTTCAGCACCTGCCTTCAGCCCAGGGCGTGATCCTGGAGTCCCGTGATCAAGTCCCACATTCTCTCCCTGCGTGGGGCCTGCTTCTCCCCCTGCCTGTGTCTCTGCCTCTCTCTCTCTGCCTCTCTCAGGAATAAATAAGTAAAATCTTAAAAAAAAAAAAAAAAAAAAAAAAAAAAAACCACAAAAAACAAAAACAAAACCCTAGGACAAAAGTATTTAAAAAAAAAAAAACATAATAATCAATGTAAACCACATAGTTCAATTCTTGGCACACAATAGGGAACTGCATTAACCATAATTGTTAAATATCTTCTCTTTACCTTTCAAGTATGTAAATACTGGACGCCTGATCCTTTAGGATTCTTTCACAGAAACTGAAAACAATATTGCTCCAAGGGTCTGCTGTTTTAAATCTCTGTTCTGGTTTGCAAGCATTTTTTTCCTAATGGGTTCTACATTTGCCATTGCCCATGTCCTGCAGAAACAAGCTCAACAATGCCGGAAATAAACAGATATCCCAATTTAATGTTTCGATCTCTTTCTTCCTCTCTCTTCTGTAATAAGCCTATAACGTTTTTATAATAAAGAAAACAAACAGCTAATAAAAGAGTTACTGTGTGGCTCTGATTATCTGACTTTTAGCAGAGGAGCAAATGACGTATCATGTTCTCTAATTTTCACAACTGGTTTACCATCTTCCCTTCCGCCTCCTCTTATTAATCACTAATGTAGAGTTCTTCTTGTTGTGTTTTAGAACTCCTTTTCACTTCCAAGTTTACATTTTTGGAGAGACCAGGGCTGTGCCCACGAAAACGTTCGCTCGGCTTTAGCAAAGCGGGCGAGGCAGCTGCGGTCTGGCCAGGGCCAAAGTCCCCTTCCTCCGCGGGGTGGTGTGGTTGTTCCTGGGCCCAAAGCCACCCACTCATTTTTTTTTTTTTTTTTCCACTTCCTAGATCAACCACTCGCTCTGTACAGGGTGGAGCGTCCCGAAATACCTGGGCGAGGCACCGCAATCCCAATTTCCAGGTTGCAAGACGGAGGGCCAGTACTTTCAGGTTTTCTCTTTCAAGAAATGTATAGAGAGGTCATAAACTCTTAACAATTGAATAAAAGCTAGGAGCATTTTCCTCCAGAAAAAAAAAAAATCATACGAATTTTCTGCATAGAATCTCAAAGTGTTTATAGACTCCCAGAGCCTCTAGATTAAGTCCACAATAGTGGGGGGGGGGGAAGGGTATTAAGGAAGGGGTGAAAATCTTGTATTGAATTCTTAAGCAAATATATGTATATGTGTGTGTGTTGAATATATGTAGATATATATACAGAAGCAGCTGAGAAGGAGGTTATTTTACAAGAGCGCTTTCCTCAAGTAAGTCTGAGTCAGGAGGCGCGGCAGGTCATACAAAGGGACCGCGAGCAACAGGTGGAGCACACCAGGTCCTGCACCCTCAGGAAGCAGCGGGTCCAAGCAACTGGGTGCTGAGAATGAGGAGGGGAAGGGGCGGGGGGCGGCGGGGCTCCACTCACCGTTGCCCACCAAGCTGCGGCCCTTCCGGGCCAGGGTCTGCTGCACCTGCTCCTGGATCCGCAGGCTCTTGGCCGCCTGGCCGCTGCGGCTGCTGCTCCCCGCCAGCTTCAGCTTGGCCTCGGAGGGCAGCGCCAGGCTGGAGCTGTCCAGCTGCCCCAGGATCTGCTGGCCCAGGACTGTCCGGATGTAGCCGCACTCAGTCGGGGAGCCGGGGGCTGCCATGGGGCCGCAGGGGGCGACGAAGCCGCTCGACTGCCGCGAGACCTGCGGACGGAGCTGCAGCGGGGCCCGGGGCACTGGCGCGAGCCCCGCCCCCCGCCCTGGCCACGCCTCCGTCCCGCGCCGGCCCCGCCCCCCGCCCCCGCCCCGCGCCGGGCCTCCGCCCAGGCCCCGCCCCTCCGCCATGGCCACGCCCCCACGCCGCGCCGCTCCTCCGCCCAGGCCCCGCCCCTCCGCCCAGGCCCCGCCCCAGCGCCGCGCCGGCCCCGCCCCCACGCCTGGTGCGAGGCCCGAACCCGGGTGCGCGGTGGGGGGGCGGCTCCGGCCAGGCACGCGCACTCGGCCTGGGAGCGGGGGCGGGGCGGGCCGCGCGCGCAGACACCTGGCGAGTTGGAGGCGCCCGCGGGGAAGGTGGGTGAGAGGCGCGGTCCGCCCGGGCTCGAGCAAACCCGCGGAGTGCCCTCGGGTACCGCCCGGCGGGGCCGTGCCCGGCTCGGGTTGCAGGGCTCCGCGTCCGCGCAGCCCCTGGCGGAGGATGTGATTGCCGCTTAGCTGCAGCGCGGCCGCCCTCTGGGCAGGTGCGCCCTGGAGACTCCTTTCCGATCCTGGGCTGAGATGTGCTTGTGGGATCCCCGGGTGAGCCGTCTATCTGGTTAGGCAGCCTCTGTCTGACTGTCAACGTTTCATGGTTCTCCGGGACCTGAGGGTGAGAAAGGTCAGGCTGCAAGGGCGGTAGGAGGGAAATGTGCCAAGAAGATGATGAGTGTGAAATAAAATGATTTTTTTAAGTTTTTTTTTTTTCCTTCTTCCTACAACTCCAGGGGCTATGTGTTTTTTGCACAGATGCAGTCCCAGAAACATATGTTCTTTCTCATTCAGAGCTTCTGTTTTCTCTTGTAAATACACAAATTGTACCCAGTACACTCTTGCTCACCCACTTCCTTAGGAAGACACCCACGCAGAGAAACTCCAGTAAGAGGCGCTAGAGAAGAGCACGCTTTTAATAGGTGATACTGTTTAATGGCCCTGCTAATGTTGATTAAGTCTTGTTTATGATAGGCTTTTTGTAGGAGGCCCATGGAAGTGACTTCTGACTTTCAGTTGCATCTTCCACAACTTATATTTATCTTGGTATTAATTATGTTTCATGCCCAGTTGACTACTGTGAACTTGAGAGCTAAGCTAAACAGAAAGGGTCCTTAACCTTGAAGTTTACAAGTCACTCATCCTGATTTTCCTCTTTGGACTTGAGAGGCAGAAAGAAAAACATCTATCCTTGGTATTAAGTAAGATGATTTTCCTTTGATTGCTTGGGTTTGCATGCTCACTCTCCTTCAAATCGCTCAATTACCGCCACACTCCATTTGTTCAGGTCTGGAGGGGCTGGAGAACACAGTTCCCCCCTTCTGCTGTGCATACACCTCTGTGCTCACACACACTTAATACACAGGTACGGGTGCTTCCAGGGAGTGAAGAGGGCATCAAGCCCAGACAACAGCTGGCCTTGCGGAATGTAGTCCTGAAGTAGATTATACCTTATGGAGAGTTCAATTACATAGCCAGATGTAAACATTCAGCCCCAATGCTGAGATTCAGTTGAAAAGATCAGTGAACTGCAGGGAGGTGATAGAGACTTCCAACATCAGACTCAGTTCCTGTCCCTTCTTTCTCCCCCTCTCTCTACTCATGGCCCTGATCAGTGCTGCATTGAAAGCTCCAATACCAGCTCCCATAGGGCCAGCTGAGGCATCCTTGTTTTTGTGCCTAGCGACCACTGCCTTTATCTAGAACCCTAACCAGGAGGACTGGAGAGGAATTCTGTTCAAATTATTTATTTGAGCCAGACTTCATTTACTTTTTTTCCTCTCAAGTTGATTTTTTTTCTTTTTACAAGTGTGATGTGGTAATTGACTATCTTACCAGGTAAGTACCAATATTGAACATGTAGAAATTTTGTTGTGGGATAGGCAGATAATTTGACAGGAGGAAGATGGTTAAAAGCCTCACACTTTGAGAGGGAGACTGATCTGGCTTCAGATTTGATCTTGCCCTTTGTAAATAGTGCGTCCTTAAGCAAGTTTCTTCACATTTTTTAAGCCTCAACTCTCTTACCTGTAAAATAGGAGCAATAAAAGTATCTAACATACTTGTGTTATGTTGTGAGGATTAAATGTGTTGCTGTGAGGATTAAATAAATGGTTCATAGAATAACTCAATAAGTAATTGTTTAATCCTCCTTAACAAACATTTTCTGGGATCCACTTTTGGGTTTTCTCACTTCCTTCAGGTCTTTGCTCCTATGCCGACATATCTTAATGAGATGCACACACAGAATCTATCTATCTATCTCCCTTTGCTGCTTAATTTTTTCCCCTACGGCACTTATTTTTATTGAACATGCTTTATGTTTTAATTGTTGATTGTTTCCTACTGGAATATAAGCTTCATGAAAGCAGGGATATTGTTTTGTTCGTTGCTGTTTTCCAGGCCCTCGAATAATGCACACAGGAGACAACAGATATATGTTGGATGAATGAATGAATCATAAAAGCACTTAGTATATTACATTATATAATGAGTGCTCAACAACTGTTAGCAATAATTATTTAGGCTTTCAAACTCTTTTGATGACTTGTTATCTTTTAAAAAGTCACTTAGATATCATTATATATTCTAGGTATTGTACTAATTAGCTGTGTACATTTCCCTGTAAATAAAAACTAGACTATTTTTTGAAAAAAAAAACTATTTTTTGAATACATTCATAATTTAATGGTTCAGTAAAACAACCTCTTTGAAAATAAGATAAACATAAATTCATTAAAAGGATCTCTTTGGACATGACAATACTATTGCAATAGTAATAGTTAATTACAGGGTGAGGAAGTATGCAGACTCTGGGATTGTGCCCCAAAATACAGAATAGATGTGTTTAGAGGTGCACTCCCAACAGGGTGCCAGTCCGGTCTTGTTCTTAGCATTTCCTGGGGAAGCTGCCTAGCTGACCTCCTAAATTGTGAACAAGCCCTCAGATTAACTGCTAAGGGCAGTTTCTGGCCATCAAATTGTGGCATAGAAATAAAATACTGTGAATACTTATGTGGTATTTGGATGTTCTGTAATCTGCTACTTTTTAGTATTTTGGTTCAGTTTTGAAAATGCTTATTTTTTTTGTTTTTTATTTATCAACAGAAACTAATTAAAGGGGGGAAAAGGTGAAATCACAGAAATGCAGAAGTGGATTGTAAATAACAGATAACTGAATTATGAGGTTACTTCTGCTGGAAATCTGCAATAAGGATTCAAAAAATTCTTGAGGGATCCCTGGGTGGCTCAGCTGTTTAGCGTTGCCTTCAGCCCAGGACGTGATCCTGGAGTCCCGGAATCGAGTCCCACATCAGCCTCCCTGCATGGAGCCTGCTTCTCCCTCTGCCTGTGTCTCTGCCTCTCTCTCTCTCTCTCTCTCTCTCTCTGTCTCTCATGAATAAATAATTTCAAAAAAATCTTGAGATTTAAATTTGCATTTTTATTTGATTTGTACATTATAGCCTTAAAGCACTAATATTTTATTGTTTTCATGTCTACAATTAGGTTTTCCACAGAGTAATCCTTATTTTCTTTAACCTGTTATAAATTCCAATATGGGAAATTCCAATATGCACAAAATTCAGGAAGTTACTAGAAGACTATAGTATAAATTTTAGAGTGGAAATAATATTTTAATGAAGAACATTAATGGCATCAGAATCTTTGATTCATATTTTAAAAAATAAACTTTTGGGGTGCCTGGATGCCTCAGTTGATTAAGCATCTGCCTTCTGCTAAGGTCATGATCCCAGGGTTCTGAGATTGAGACCATATTTGGCTCCCTGCTCAGCGGAGAGCCTGCTTCTCTCTCTGCCTGCTGCTTCCTCTGCTTAGTCTCTCTCTCTCTGTCAAATAAATACATAAAATCTTAAAAATAAATAAAAAATAAACTAATACATTTTCATGAGTATCTTCTCTCATGAAACATTTTCCTGTTATAATCTGTAGGCTATTAATATCTATTGCTTTTATTTATTTTTAAATATTTTATTTACTTATTAGAGAGCAAGAGCAGAGCATGAGCATGACCATGAGCAGAGGGAGGGGCAGAGAGAGGGGTGAAGCAAACTTCCTGCTGAATGTAGAGCCCAACAAGGGGCTCCAACCCAGGACCCCAAGATTATGATTTGAGCCAAAGTCAGATGCTCAACTGACTGAGCAACCCAGGTGCCCTGATATCTATTGTTCTAAAAAAATATTTCCTTAATTAGTATAAAAGACCTGGCAGATAGAAAATTTAAAATAAACCTTGGGTTTCATTTCTCCTGTTAGTAAATGGGTATGTTGCCAAGGCAAAGGGTAACAGTTCCATCATTAGCCACATACAGTGAAACTGAATCAGGAATGGGTAAGGAAGCTGTGAACATGTGCATGCTGAGCACCACTCTCTCATGGTGGCTGTGAGGATTCAGGTGTTCATCTTTAATGCAGATGTTCATCTTGTCTGCCATTTTGAATATATTCTGAAAATTATTCTTTTTAAAGACCCCAAATGTGATGTGGGAAGTGGAAACCAGTTGGGCACTTTTGAGGGCTGGCAATGAGAAATTTGTTCATAGTTATTGAGGCTTTCAAGATGACTGGGTGGTTCAGTTGGTACAGCATGAGACTCGATCTTAGGGTTAGAACCTCAAGCCTCACACTGGATGTAGAGTTTACTTAAAAGAGGCTCAGTTGGTTGAGCGTCTGCCTTCGGCTCAGGTCGTGATCCCAGGAACCTGGGATCGAGTCCCACATTGGGCTCTCTGCTCAGCAGGGAGCCTGCTCCTCCCTCTTGCTCATGCTGGCTCTCTCTCTCAAAGAAATAAAATCTTACCAAAAAAAAAAAAAAAAGGAAGAAGACAGTTCCTTTAATCATGACTCATGGGCTTGTATGTGCTCAGTTCCTTTTGAGTAGATGACTCCAGCTGCTACATTAATGGCTGTCAGATCTTTCATCTGATGGCCAGAGAGTCTAAAGGGAGGGAACAACTTGGTGGATTTCCACCATACATTCCTGGTTTTATAAGAAACTATGTTCCTCACTTTGTCTCTGCCATACAATCTAGCAATGAGATAGCTAGCAAGTGCTCAATATATAGCCTATTGAGTATAACCTCTCACCTAAGGGCATTTTGATTAATTAGTTTGCCTTGAGTGGGCCCAGGTGCAGCTGAGCAAAGGGAACCTGAAGGAGGTGGCTTGACCTGAAACAGAATCTCAGTGTGATTTGAATGACTAGGAGGGAACAATGTTTAATGATTTTTAACCTTATGAAGGTATCAGAGAAATTCAGAAAAAATGATTTCCTATAACTTTAAAGAGGATCTAACACTGCAGTGTCACACATTGTTTAAATTTTAAAAGTTACTTCATTATACACTTTTTGAATTGATTGGAAATTATTTGAATGTAAAATATTGATTATATGTGTATTTCATTAATGAATAAATTACCTTCATGTTTAATTTGTGCCCTTTCCCATACATACTATTATTTCCTTGAAATTCTATAAATGGAGATACTACATTCTGTATAAAAAAATAATACTAATAATCTGGCTTGGATTTTATTTTTTTTAAGATTTTATTTATTTATTCATGAGAGACACAGAGAGACAGGCAGAGACACAGGCAGAGGGAGAAGCAGGCTTTCTGTGGGGAGCCCGATGTGGGACTTGATCCTGGGACCCCAGGACCACACCCTGAGCCAAAGGCAGATGCTCAAACACTGAGCCACCCAGGCGTCCCTGGCTTGGATTTCAAAAGCCCCATTTCCCCTACTTTTTTTCTTTCACAAACATCATCATAGAACGATATTTTAAAACATCCTCGTAGAGGGATATAATGTGTGCTTGAGGCCAGACAGTACTGGATTTGATCTGTTTCCTTACTGTGTAACCTTAGGCAATCTACTTAAATTCACTGAGTTTCAATTTCTTTGTTTGGAATGTCCTATCATTAATAGTATTGGCCTCTCAGGGTTGTTAAGAAGATTCATGTAGATAGTAAATATAAAACACTTAGATCTCCTAGTCCACATTTAGTTCAGTTATCAACAATTACAAATCCAACATTTTGGAGTTTAAAACAACAATGATTTCTTTCTCATGATCTAGTGGTTGACTCAACAGTTCTATGGGTTTGGCCTGTGTTCACTCATGGCTGAAGTCAGCTGGTGGCACGGCTGGTGCTGGAGAGCCTAAGACAGCTACACTCATGAGTCTGCTGGCACAGCTAGGATGGTTGATCCTCTTTCCACGTGGCCTCCCATTATCTAGGAGGCTAGTTAGGCTTCTTTACAGGGTAGTCTTGAGTAGCATTCTAAGAGAACAAGAGCAGCAGTAATAGGCCTTTTTAGGCCTAGGCTCTGGCACTTGCTCAATGTTGTTTTGACCACACTGAATTGGTTAAAGCAAGTTCAAAACAAGCCCAGATTCAAGGAGTGGGGGAAGAGATGCCACCCATTAAGGGAGAGGCTACAAAGTTGTATTATAAGGTGTGTGCATGGAGGGATGGCAGAGGATGTGCTAGACATCTTTGCAGACCATCTAAAACCCTTAGTGCTCAATAAACGGTAGCTGCTGTTATTATTTATCATTATCAAGAATTGGTGTATTTCGGGGATGCCTGGGTGGCTCAGTGGTTGAGCATCTGCCTTCAGCTCAGGGCATGATCCTGGGGTTCTGGAATTGAGTCCTGTATCAGGCTCCCTGAGGGAAGCCTGCTTCTCCCTCTGCAATGTCTCTTCCTCTCTCTCTGTGTCTTTCATGAATAAATAAATAGAATCTTAAAAAAAAAGAAAAAAAGAATTGTTATATCTCTCAGAACTTAGCAGGAATGTTATCTTTTGATGGCGGAACAAAGCCAAAGGAAATCAATCTTCATTTATCTATAGTGAGGGGATCCCTGTAGCTCTCTGCCTGTTATATCAGTGGAGTTGAAACTCTATTCAGAGAACACTTGGATATCTTTAGAAATCAAGTGCAATTAATCCACACATGTTTCATTGGCTGTGAAGCATTCCCTGCTGGTCCTCTACTGGTTCAAACGTGGGTGGAGTTCCAGTCTGTGTACCATCTCAGTGCTGTCACTGGAGCTTGACTGATCATCATCTTGGATTTTATTCAGAGTATACTCATTAATAACTTTAAAAACACATAATTGAATCTGAAAAGTGATTAATAGCATAGTTTAATTTTATTGTGTCATTCCTACTTATAATAAGAGAAAAATACACAATACCCTTACAATAGTAAGAAACGTTTGCTCTTCACTTGAAATATAGTTGCAATAATACAAAAGAACAGCAATTTCCAAGAGAGGGTGTGAATGAGGAAGAATAGACAATTGCTATTCCAACCCCATTATTTTACATTCATATTCCATTGTCATATTGGTGCAATCCGCTATACAAAATAGCATAAAAAGGCCCCTTAAAGGGTTCCGTGGGTGACTGAGTCAGTTAAATGTCTGCCTTAGGCTCAAGTCATGATCCCAGGGTCCTGGGATTGCCCCCACATCTCGTTTCTTTCTCAGTAGGGAGCCTTCTTCTCCCTCTCCCTCTGCCTTCCTCTCCCCCTGCTTGTGCTCTCTCTCTGTCAAATAAAGAAATAAAATCTTTTTAAAAATGTGCCTTACTGGCAATAAATATTTATTTCTCCCAGTTCTGGGGTCTAGGAGTCCAAGATCAAGACATTAGCAGATTCGATGTCTGGTGAGAACCCACTTCCTGAATCACAGAAGGCATCTTTTCACTGTGTCCTCACTTGGCAGATGGGGAAGATATCTCTTTTTTTTTTTCTTTTAATTTTTATTTATTTATGATAGTCTCACAGAGAGAGAGGGAGAGAGGCAGAGACACAGGCAGAGAGAGAGGCAGGCTCCATGCACCGGGAGCCCGACGTGGGATTCGATCCCGGGTCTCCAGGATTGCGCCCTGGGCCAAAGGCAGGCGCCAAACCGCTACGCCACCCAGGGATCCCAGATATCTCTTTTTTATAAGAGCACTACTCCCATCCATGAGGGCTTGGTCCTCCTGACCCAACCACCTCTCAAAGGCCCCACCTCCTAACACCATCACATTGGGCTTTAGGTTTCACATATTAGGGAACACAAACAATCAGACCATACCAACTATGTTCTTTTCTCTTCTGTTAGGTCTATAGCCTCAATTTAAAAATTGTCCAGGTAAGGTTTAGGTGGTGGGGCTAAATGTCCTTTCTCATATCTTGATGAAATACCCCTGTGTATTAGTTCTTTCCTTTTCCTGGGAGATGCTTTCTCCTTACTGTCATGAGGTTGATTTCTTTCTGCCATTCAGATCTGTTTAAATATCTCCTCCTCAGAAAAAATTTCCCTGGTAGGCTCATTTGGTGGAGCATACTACACTTGATCTTGGAGTCATGAGTTTGAGCCATACAATGGGTGTAGAGCTAAGAAGAAGAGGAAGAAGAGGAAGAAGAGGAAGAAGAGGAAGAAGAAGAAGAAGAAGAAGAAGAAGAAGAAGAAGAAGAAGAAGAAGAAGAAGAAGAAGGAGAAGAAGGAGAAGAAGAAAGAAGAAGAAGAAGGAGAAGGAGAAAGAAGAAGAAGGAAGAAGAAGGAAGAAGAAAAGAAAGAAGAAAGAAAGAAAAGATTTTCCCTGGTCAAGCAGTCTGAAGTAGCTACCCTACCACTCTCTACAAAGCATTTACCTGTCCTGATAGTTGTCTTCTTTATAGAAGTATATATGTTCATAGATGTTATTTCCCTACTAGAATGTAAGATTCCTGCAAGCAGGAACTTTTTTTTTTAATAAATTTTATTTACTTATTCATTCATGAGAGACACAGAGAGAGAGAGAGAGAGAGAGGCAGAGACACAGGCCGAGGGAGGAGCAGGCTCCACGTAGGGAGCCCAACATGGGACCCCATCCCAGGTCTCCAGGATCACGCCCTAGGCCGAAAGCAGTGCCAAACCACTGAGCCACCGGGGCTGCCCAAGCAGGAACTTTTTGTTCACCAATTCATCTGTAGTGCTGAGAATCTATAGTAAACTCACAGTATTTGTTAAATGAACGTATAATAGGAATACACTTTAGTTTTAGTTCTTCTCTCTTCTTTAATACAGTTTAAATGTGGGGGTGCCTGGGTGGCTTAGCGGGTAGGCATCTGCCTTTGGCTTTGGTCGTGGTCCTTGGGTCCTGAGATCAAGTCCGCATCGGGCTCCCTGCGGGGAGTTTGCTTCTCCCTCTGCCTGTGTCTCTGCCTCTCTCTGTGTCTCACATAAATAAATAATCTAAAAAAAAAAATACAGTTTAAATGTGAGAACAATTTTTTTGTGTGTCTTTTCCTGGTGAAAAAAAGGTTTAAATGAAGGATGGGATTCTGATTTACTTATTTCATTGTTATTTTTTTTTAACTTAATGCTTTGAGTAATGATCTGTTAAATGAAGGTAAGGTTAAGCAATCATTTGTTTTCACAATTTGTTTTTCTCCTGGAACCTGAAACCCAGAGCTTACTGTAAATCTCCCAGAGCCACCCCCTTTCAGGGATCATGTGGAAATCTTATAAGGGGCAAAGGCCCTTTGGAAAGCACTGGATTTCCATGGTTTCAGGGACAGGTCTAGACAGAACACATACTTCTGCATCTTTGAGTTCACTTGTTTCATTTTTACAACCCAAGCTTTCTTGCAGCAACGAAATTCCTTAATATCATCTACTTAATTGAATTAAACTGATTCAAATTTAGAACCTGTCCAGTTCTTTTTTTTTGTTTTGTTTTGTTTGTTTTTTGAGACAGAGAGAGCATAGGAGTGCTGGGTGGGAGGAGGTGGGCAGGGGCACAGAGGGACAGGGTTAGAGAGGATCTCAAGCAGGCTCCATGACCAGCATGCAACCCAATAGGGGGATCAATCTCATGACCCTAAGATCATGACCCAGGCAGAAATCAAGAGTCGGTCACTGAACCCCATAGTTCTGCTCTTTTTAAGCTTAAAGTGTTATAGCTCAGATAGCAGAAAACTTTTCGAAGAAATATTCTGGCCATAGAACTGAAGTCAATTAGGATTCCTAGTGAGGGCAGCCCGTGTGGCTCAGTGGTTTAGCATAGCACTGCCTTTGGCCCAAGGCATGATCCTGGAGTCCCCAGATTGAGTCTTACGTCGGGCTCCCTGCATGGAGCCTGCTTCTCCCTCTGCCTGTGTCTCTGGCTCTCTCTCTCATGAGTAAATAAATAAAATCTTAAAAAAAAAAAAAAGGAATCCTAGTGATTATCCTATGATACAGAAAAGGTAGAAATGAAGTCTTTCTGAAGTTATGACTGTGGCAACAGCTTCCATGAAAATGGTTTAGAATTATTTGCTGGGTAGTTTGAACGGCCTTGCTAATATTTCAATGTCATATATTTCAGCAGAAACATCAAGCTTTGAGGCCATGATTAACAACATAATTATTGACTCAATAAACCAGATTTAAAGATGTTACCAGGAAAGTACTTAAGTGGGAAAGTGACCCCTTCAGCAATCAGTTGCATAAAGTGTCAAGCCAACATTAATTATCCTGGCATTCAAGATCTTTCTCATTAGCCTCGCCCTACCAAGATGACTTTGTCTCATAGTATGGAACTCTCCAGACCAAACATTCTTTAAAAGCAGCCAGGCTAAAATTCTTCTCACACCTGAGTTGTTGGTATTCATTTCCTCCTATTTTTGGTGGCTGCCAGTTTATGTCTACCTGTCTTTGTTTTTTTTTTTTTTTAATTTTATTTATTTATGATAGTCACACAGGGAGAGAGAGAGAGAGAGAGAGAGAGGCAGAGACACAGGCAGAGGGAGAAGCAGGCTCCATGCACCGGGAGCCCGATGTGGGATTTGATCCCAGGTATCCAGGATCGCGCCCTGGGCCACAGGCAGGCGCCAAACCGCTGCGCCACCCAGGGATCCCTCTACCTGTCTTTGAAGGTCCAATTTGTTTCCCCTTCCTAACAAGGCTGACTTCATCTGCTCTTATGGGTTCCCCTATGCCCCACCCCCAGACTCCTTAGAATCATTTGGATTTGCCTCCTGAGAATTAGATGAGATGACAATTTTTTATTTTCCTTAAAAGATTTTATTTATTTGAGAAAGAGAGAGATAGTGACAGAGAGTATGAGTGAGCGGGGAGGACAGGGAGAAGCAGGCTCCCCACTGAGCAGGGAGCCCGATTGGATTTGGAGCTCCATCACAGGACTCCCAGATCTGAAGACAGACACTTAATCAACCAAGCCACCCTGAGATGACATTTTTAAAGAGCTCAGCCTGAAAAAAAAAAAAAAAAAATTAAAAAAAAAAAGCTCAGCCTGGAGTTCAGAATAAACTTGCTTGTTTTAGGTTTGTTTGCATTCTGCATTCTTAAAGATGAAGAAATGAAAAATTAATAGTAAATGCACAATGAATAAAGAACTATAGTATAACGGTTAAGAGGTTAGCCTCTGGAATTAGATAAACCTGAATTCTTTTCCTTATCTGCTATTTAATACTTATTAAACCTTGGTCAGGTTATTAGACTTCTCTAAGCCTTAGTTTCTGGCTTGAAGACAGGGATAATAAATACTACCATATTATTAGGGTTAATGTGACAATTACAATAACAGGAAAATTCTTTCTAAACCATAAAGCCCTATGTGTTAAATATCATTTTGCATCTTTTAGAATTTTTAGATATGTGCCGTCAAAGTAACAGATTTGTTTTAAAGCTGCAACATGCAAGACAGTAGCTAGGAACTTGGTATGCAAAAAGAATAAGGCACATTCTTGCCCTAGAGGCCTTTCTATCATAGATAAGGAGAAAAAACAAAAATATGTCAAAAGCTAAATAACAATAGGATGTCAAAAATTATTCAAAGCAACAATAAAGGGGATGGTACAGGATGATCTGCCAAATAAATTGGAAAGATAAGTAGTATTCCTGAAGTCCCAGGCATAAGAGATTGCTTTCCAGTTGGCGCAATAAGTATAGAGATTGTGGTAGGTTATTCATTGAGCTGGATCTTGAGGGTAGGTAGGATTTAATTAGGTGGAACGTGGTAGAGGGTTTTAAGAAGGTGGGCAGCAGAAGTGTGGAGCTAGTAAAGTGTGATAGTTGTAAGGCTGATAAGGAAAGTAGTCTGACTAGAGTGATTCTGGCCAGCGTTCCCAAACTAGTTGAACATTAGAATCAAAGAGGAAACTTTAAAAATTATACAGATGCCTCTGTTCCAGTGCAGACCAATTAAATCAGAATCTGTAGGGTTGAAAAAGCTTTCAAGGAGATGCTGATGAACACCGAGGTTTGAAAAAAGGATAAAAAGGATTTAGTGAGCCATAAAGGGAGAAATTTAGTTGAGGTCCGAACCACAAAGGCCTTAATGTTAGGAGTAGATTTTGTACTTTATACAACACTGTGTCTCAAACTTTAATGATGTATGAATATTTTTTTTAAAAAAAGAAAAGTGTCTCTGGGGACCCTATGAGAAAAACCGCAGAAGTCAGTGAAGAGTCATAGAAAGTTTTGGGAGTGAAGGTGCTCTGAGGTATGAATCTGAGATTCTGATCTCTTTATTTGTAAGTCTCTGGAATGGCCTGGGAGGGAAAGAAAAGTGGAGATGAGTTGGTAAACTAAGAGTCCTCAGCTGCAGTGCAGGAGTTATGGGGGTCATAAGGTGATTCCGGGGCTATAGAGCATATGTTTTCTTAGCCAAATGCAGAGGAAGGGATGGTAGCAGAAGAATTTGTTCTGTAGGAGTGATGTTTAGCAGCTTTCAAAAGGCCCCTAAAAAGTTTGGTTGTTTAGGAGATTAAGACTGCTTCTTTTATTTTCACTGTCTCCTTTGGTTCTCTACACAAACAACTCTTGGGATGTTTTTGCAACTGTCTTGCTTGAGAATTCCAAATTTCCAGTCCTCCTTTAAACAGCTATTCCTGTATAACTTTTCTCTGGTCAGCTTAAACATTCAGAGTAGTGGTTTTTAAGGCATGGTCTACAGACCCTTAGGGATCCCTGAGTCCCTTTTAGAGATCTGCAAAGTAAAACTATTTTCATAGTGATAGTGAAACTTCCTCTGCCTTTTCTGCTCTGTTGACATTTGCTCTGACTGTGGAGAGGAATGCCAGGTGAAATAGCACAAGGCAGTGGTCCTGCCCTGCCCTAGGAGCGTGGCCCCATGGCCTGCCCTCTCGACTGCCACACACTTGCATGAGAGAAGAGAATACCAGTTTCACTTAGGAATATCATTCATGGAAGAGTAACAATTATTAATTCTGTTAAATCTTGACCCTTGAGTACATGCCTTTTAGAAATTCTGTATGACAGGCTCCCAGCTGGATCAGTTGGTAGAACATGTGACTCTTTTCTTTTTTTTTTTTTTAAAGATTTTACTTATTTATTCATGAGAGACACACAGAGAGAGGCAGAGACACAGGCAGAGGGAGAAGCAGGCTCCCTGTGGGGAGCCTGATGCGGGACTCGATTCCAGGACCCCTGGATCACCACCTGAGCCAAAGGCAGATGCTCAACCACTAAGCCACCTAGGCCCCCCAACATGTGACTCTTGATCTCAGGGTAGGAGTTCAAGCCCCATGTTGGATATAGAGTTGACTTAAAAAAAGTTCTGTATGACGAATTGGAGGTACACATAGAACTGCTGCTGTGTACAAAAGTCTGAGGATTGTCCTGAGAAAAAGCATGTGTGCATCTGTTTGAGCTGTTAGGGAAAATGTGATAGCATTTTTCACTTGTAAGAAGGACTGACAAAATATAATTATTCAGATTTGGGTATTTGGCAGGTATTTTCTTAAAAATAAATGAAGCCTGTCAATTCAAAGACATCAACCACAAGTATTTATTACAAATGACAAGATTCAAACTTTTAAGTAAAAATAAGAACTTTGGAAAAATGTGTCCCCATTGTGACCTTAAAAGCCTCCCATATTTTTCTGAGATTGATGGTCTTATTAATAAATATGAATTTTTTGTTATTGTATAATAAGATACAATAAATATTGTATCAACATTTAGAAGAAATACATAACTCAGTGAACCAACATTTCTGTTACAGTCCTGCATGGGTGAAAGAGCTAGTCAGAGTGCTAAATAGACAAATGGATTTTAATGTAGATAGTAAGAAAAATTCATTAATGTAATTTCAGATTCCACATCACAACTAATTTTAAGATTCTACCATTTAACTTTTCATTTAATATCAAAGAAAATGTTCATAAATATCCCAAAAGGCTACTAAACCATTCCACCCTTTTCCAACTATGTATCTGTCCGAGGCTGGATTTTTTCCCTACACTTCAATAAAAGAACTTATCCAACAGATTAACTATAGAAGCAGGCAGGAGATTCCAGCTGTCTCATTATTATTGTTGTTTTTATAAAAGCTTTTATTTATTTATTCATGAGAGACACACACAGAGAGAGGCAGAGATACAGGCAGAGGGAGAAGCAGGCTCCATGAAGGGAACCTGATGCGGGAGACTCGATCCCGGGACTCCAGGATCATGCCTTGACTGAGCCAAAGGCAGACACTCAACTGCTGAGCCACCCAGGTGTCCCTTATTGTTGTTCTTAAAAAAAAAAAAGTAATCTCTACACCCATTGTAGGGCTTGAACTCATGACTGGTCAAGAGTCGCTTACTCTACTGACTGAGCCAGGTGGGTACCACAAGAATCTAGTTGTCTTACATTGGCTTCAAATGTATGAAAATTTCACTCTGGTCACTAAATTTTTTCGTATTGGAAAATACAGTTATCTTTCCCAGAAATATGCCATTTATGCTTATAATGGTTCCGTTATTTTGAAAAATTCTCAGTTTTAATTTCTAATACAATAAATATTGATAGACATGGCCAGCATAATCAAAAGCACTTTGGGTTTTTAAAGAAAAAGTGCAAAAAAAAAAAAAAAAAAGGAAAAGAAAAGAAAAGAAAAGAAAAAGAGTGTAAAGAGTTATGGAGACCAAAAAGTTTGAGAACTGCTGGTTTAATTGACGTTGTTCCATATACTTCTGTTGTTTTCTATCTCTCTCTCTCTCTCTCTCTCGTTTTTTTTTTTTTTTTTTTTTTTTTTTTTTTTTTACTATATATGCTGCTGAAGCGAGCACTATTGTTTTCTATCAAATGAGAGCTGATGGCAGGGGAAGAGATACGCTACAAAAGGTATCGTGGCTGTTCCTCAAAAAGTTAAACACAATTACCATGTGATCCAGCAATTCCACTTTTAGGTATACCAAAAAGAATTAAAGCTGCTACTCAATGGAATGGATAAGTCATGGAGATTAAACATATAGCATGGGGAATATAGTCAATGTCATTGTAGTAGCATTGTAGAGTGACAGATGGTAGCTATACTTGTTAGGAGCATAACATAATGTATAGAGAAATTGAATCACTATGTTGTATACCTGAAACTAATGTCACTTTGTATGTCAACTACCCTTCAAAAAAAAGGGGGGGGGGAGAAAAAAATAAGAGAATCCTGCTACTCACATGTTCATAGCAGCACTATTCAAATTAGCCAAAGACGGAAATACCCCAAATGCCCATCAAGAGGTGAATGATGAACAAATCATGATGTACACATATAATAAAATGGTATTCAGCCTTAAAGAGGAATGAAATACTAATACATGCTACAACACAGATGGACCTTGAAACCATTATGCTAACTAAAAGCCACACACAAAATATCACATACTGTATGATTCCATTTATATAAAATATTTGGAATACATAAATCCATAGAGATAGAAAGCAGATTGGTGGTTGCCAGGAGCTGAGGGATAGGTAAAGGGAGTAACTGCTTAATGAGTACAAGGTTTCCCTTTGGAGTGACAAAAAATGTTGAAGCTAAAAGAAAAAAAAAAGTTGAAATTTAGTTAGAAGTGGTGGTTGTACACTATTGTGGATGTAATTTATGCCACTGAATTATTCACTTGAAATCAGTTAATTTTATGTTAGGTGAATCTCACTTTAATTAAAAAAAAAATCACAGCTGGGTCATCACCAGATACAGGACCTGATACTCTAGCATAGATTCAGAATATCTTTTTCAATTTTAGTCAAGTTAGCACAATGAATGATATCTGTTTTCTTTCTGTTGGAAGTGTTTCAAGTATCTGGTGCTAGTATAATCATTGTTTTGGCTATTCTCAGACTTAGCAATGCAATTTTTGCTTTGATACTCTTCCCAGTTGTTATGTCAGGAAAAAGGCAGAATTAGGCAGCATGTTAAAATTGAATCAGTATTTCTTACATAAATGATCTGTTTTCAGTCACAAATCTCTTTTGAAGTCTAAAAGCAAACAAAAAACTTGAGATTGTTGACATGTTCTACAGTAGAGCTGAAAGGCACTGAGCTGTTGTTGAAAGAATACAAGAAGGCATCACAATCTTCAATTTATTAGCTAATGGCAGGGCCACTGGTTGTGTTTTTGTCCCAAGTATGGGTTTTTCTGTCCCTCAAGCTGCAAAATTTTGGAAATGTCCCAAACGTGTTGGATTGTCACACAGCAGTGGCTCAGAGTTCTGGGGTTTGTTATTGATTGACGTCTCTACCCTAGTAACCAGAAACCATATGACTCACCAAGGAGATTGCATATTATGTCACTATGCAGGCTCTTAAATGTAACTTGTAGTCTGATCTTCCTTCAAGTTGGCACACTGAGTACTTAATGAATTGATAAGTAGTATGGTGATCGTATTTCTGATAAAACAAAACAGCATCTAAAAGAGCAAAAACCAAAGAAGGTATCTGCATTAGAATTTCTGACTTTAAGTTTGGGTTATGTGGGTAGAGGAGGCAAAATTCTGGCTTCAATTTCTTCATTTGTAAAGCTCCATTGATGGTACTAGTCAAGGGAAGCTGGGTGGCTCAGTCAGTTCAGTGTCTGCCTTTGGCTCAGGTCATGATCTTGGACTGGAGTTCCAGGATTTAGCCCTGCTTTGGGCTCCCTAATCAGTGGGAAGTATGCTTCTCCTTCTGCCCCTTGCCTTGCTTGTACTCTCTCTCTCTTGCTGACTCTCTCTGTCTTTCAAATAAATAAATAAAATCTTTAAAAAAAATGGTACTAGTCACACAGGATTTTATGAGAGAATGTACAAACATGTGTGAAATGTCTTCTATGAGATTAGGCATATAATTGGTCAGGAAAGGGAGTTATTTTTCTAAAAAAATACATTTGACATATAACGATGTGGAAATTTAGTATGGGAGTTTGTTTTTATTATTAGGAATATGCTGGAACTAGTATAGTGCTGTCATAAAAGGGAGGACCAACTAACAAAGGGAGATAGACTTAGCTCAGCTTTCCTTTCCTCAGTTGAAAAATAGACATGTGGGCAGCCCTGGTGGTGCAGCGATTTAGCGCCGCCTGCAGTCCAGGGTGTGATCCTGGAGAATCAGGATCGAGTCCCACATCAGGCTCCCTGCATGGAGCCTGCTTCTCCCTCAGCCTGTGTCTCTACCTCTCTCTCTATGTGTCTCTCATGAATAAATAAATAAAATCTTAAAAAAAAGAAAAATAGACATGTAAGTACAGCAAAATACATAATTATTGCAATTATGAGAATGTGTACTGTTTAATATTAAGGAAGAGAAAAATAAAGAGGAAATATCAAGGGAAAGAGATGAAAGAAAGGTTTGAAAGAGGGATAGGGTGCATCCCAAAAGTTTGTTCTAAGTGACATATGTGGATGTGAAAATGTAAAATTATTTAGTTGTATTGAAAACCAGGTCAACTCACATTCCCCAATATTAGAATTGGAAATGTAATACAGAGTGGAACAGAGATTTCCAAACCTTACTGATTCAGATCACATTGAGAGACTTACAAAAATGTAAATGCCTATGCTTCACTCCAGAGATTCTGATTCTATAGTTCTAGGGTAAAGTCCAGTGACCTGTGTTTTTAAAAAGCTCCCCAGATGAATTTTGATACATGGCTAATTTGAGGATAGTAGACATGAGAATGAAATATTTGTCTTTATCCAGCAGTATGTATCTGTTCAGTCATTCACAGAATCCCCTCTCCTCTGCAGAACAAGACAAAGAAGCACGGTAGGATAACCCAATTTAAAACTGAAACAATCATTAGTTTTTTAAAAATGTCCATGAAAAAAGATTGAAAGTCCATCTTTTCTGGTGACTTACAACGGAGCCAACTTCTAGGCTCCTCTGAAGCTGGAGATAAGCTACAGCAGTGACATCAAGTGGTTGTTATAAGGTATCTTCCTTTTTATTTGGGACTGACTTTGATATTTAAGAGAATTAACTTAAACAGGGTGTTGTTTTCTTACTCCCTCCCCCACCTTACCAGTTAGAGAATGCATTCTTTAGTTTCTGCACACCTCACTCACCAGAAATGCTGAAAGAATGAAAAAACAACAAACAAAATCTGACCCTGACATGTGATCCTTTGAGTGCTATCCAATACATACACCTTTGTTTAGTTGTTTCTAGAACCAGGTGGTTTCAGTGAAGTGAAAAAAAGCCCAAACTAAACTGTACATGCAGAAACTATGATAATGCTGACGAAACTATCAGAATATTTAAAACTATATTAATCATAAAACAAGGACCTATAAACTTGACTCGAGTGAGAATACCCTGGGTGCATGCCAAGCAAACTTATAAGACTAAGATGAAGGTCAAATTTCCTTTCATAATATCAGTGGTGAGCTGACACTTAGGTATCCAGAGGATAACAACATTCAAAATGTCTTGATTAAAAACAAACTACAAAGCAAAAGTAGATTTGGAAAGATTTTTTATATCAAAGAGCAAAAATATTTATTGACCTATCCCACTTTAGGCAACTCAATAAATAGAAATCAGATTTTATGGCTATTAAGAGATGGCTCTCAGGATTTTTACCATATAGTAGCATTCATCAAAGATTTTCTTTAAACAGTGACCTCACCGGTATATTTATACCATGACTGGGTTTATCAAAATTTGATATACACAGTTTAAAGCAATGCCTTTGCTAAGCAGAATAAGACACACCCAAATTACAAACAAAAGAAGAGGAAGTTGGGAAATTAACTGGCATGTGGGCAAGAGAAGTATATTAAGTTATTTGGACTGTGGTGCTTCAAAAGACTGGAGAAGAAGAACACACAATTGTAAAGAAAAAAAATAGACAAAATAGGATTACCTCTGATCCCAGGAACCATCATTTTGAATGTGAAACCAACTGATGTGGCTGATGTTGCATCTGTGTGCAACTAAATTAGCCACTATTCTCAGGCCACCCATGCTAAGGTGAGAACTGCTGAACATAGTCATCAATCAGAGGAAAGTGCCATTTACTTTTTTTCCTGTGTCTCTCAGATGTCAATTTAAAGTTTTCTATTCATTATGTCTATCCTATGCTTTAAAAAAATTTTTTTTAAAATTCTGAAAGTAAAAGGAAATCTGTTGCATTTTCAAATTCTAGATTTAGCTACCTTCTATGTAGGGGCAAGAACTGGCCCTGAGTTTAGCTCCTTGAAGCTTACTCATTTTAA
Source organism: Canis lupus baileyi (assembly GCF_048164855.1). Taxonomy (NCBI): domain Eukaryota; kingdom Metazoa; phylum Chordata; class Mammalia; order Carnivora; family Canidae; genus Canis; species Canis lupus. The sequence goes on along the minus strand of NC_132862.1, from coordinate 16,192,929 downwards.
GTCATAAGTAGAAAGCCGATATATTTAGACAATTGGCAGAAGGAAAATTTATATGAAAACTAAAAACAGCTCTCAGCTGATATGGTGGGTCTTAGACTTGTTGCTGTAGACAATTTAATGATCAGAAATAATAAACAGGGAAAGAACCTGCATGAGTTATCATCTATTTTTGAGCTAAATGTTCTAAAATCTGTGAATGACTAAGTGAGGAGGCATCCTCTACATTTCCCATTTGTAGATGAATAATAGGGAGGGATTACTGAGTAGTTTTCTTTAGCTTCTCAGTAATAAACAATTCCCAAATGAGGAAGAATAGCTTCTTTTGCCTTAAACAGAGAGTGTCCATGGATTGAAATACTGGGAACTTTATCAATAAATCTCTGTGAAATTATCTAATGGCTTCAAATGAGAGGTTTGAGTTTTTACTTATTTCACCCAATCGGATATTAAAATGAATTGAGGAAAACTGGGCCTGTTTAGGTCACAGCCACAGCATAAATATTTACATTGTAGTCAATGATAATTGTTCTTTTCCCAAGTCATTCCATATTTTTTTCCCTCTCAATGAGGGTATATTAAGGACTTAATAAGCATGAAATAAAGCTGGAAGAGTAGACTGAGGCCAGAACATGGATGACTCTTACATTTTTTTTCAGCAATAAGTGGATGTTGTCAAGAAAATAAAAGAGATGATCTGGTCTGCGTCTTGGGGAGATATAACAGGTAGTGTTATGGAAGACATATTGGTAGAGGATGAGACCGAAGGCAGAGGATGGACAAATACTGTGGCTGGAGAAATGGAGAGGAGGGTAGTGTTGGCTTGTGTGAACCACTGTGCCTTTTTTTGTTAATTTTTAAAAAAGTAAATGCTCAAAAAAAGGTTAGTTGAATATATGCTGGCTATTTGTTGAGGAAAGGAAATAGTCAAAGATGACAGTAAAGTTTTAAGTCCTAATTGCTGGGTGAAGACTGAACTCATTCTGTTCTGTCAACACAGGCATTGCTGCCACTGTCCTGCCAGCCTATGAGACTCATTGCATGAACTAGAAATGGTTATCTTTTTAAAAAAATTGTCGTAATACGGTAGTATTTTTTTTGGATGAGATCATTTACTGTCATCAGTGGAAATATTTTATAATAAATGCATTGGTGTGATGTCTTTGATTGGAATAACGCCCTTTGGATGTAGTGGGTTGGGCAATACCCATCCTACACAACCATATGTAGTGCCCTTAAGTGTTGCTTGTTCTTAAGAAAATCACAACTTTTCATTTATATCAAAGGAAAGAAGAAAATGTGGTCAAGAGTGCGAAGTGCTGCAGAGGCAAAACAAAACCAGAAAAAAATAAAAGAATACTAGATATAACAGTTAAAAGGGTTATTGGTGACTTACTGAGACAGAACTTTGATAAAATTTTAAACCTTTGGCTGAAAAAGCCTATAGAGACCTTTTAACTCCCTTTTTCTTCCAGTTTTATTTATTTATTTTATTTACATTTTTAATAAAGATTTTATTTATTTATTTGACAGAGAGAGAGAGAGAGAGAGGGAGGGAGAGAGAGACAACAAGCAGAGGGAGAGGGAGAAGCAGGCTCCCAGCTGAGCAAGGAACCTGATGCAGGGCTCCTTTCCAGGACTCTGGGATCATAATCTGAGCCAAAGACAGATGCTTAACCAACTGAGCCACCCAGGTGCCCCTTCCCTTCTAGTTTTAATTGTGTAAAAACTGAGCCCCAAGAATTTGAGGGATTTGCTCAATCTCTTGTAGTGCTATCTAATAATACTCTACATTTCTTTTGGTCTTGGATTGTATGTCTTGTATTGTTCTATCTTTATGATTGTTTTCCATTAAGAATCCTCTGAATTCTTTCCCTATTACTTCAATTTAGGAAATGTGAAAGGCTAATGGGCTAATTTAGATAAATAAAACTGGCATTGGGGATGAAGAACATTACTGACAGCATGGGATATACTAAGGATCTTCTACATTTTTTAGAGGAAAGCTCAGAATTTCTTCCAATACCTACTTTCATCCAGAAGAAGGCTCTTCTGTGCATCTTATCACTGGCGTAAGGTCCCATGTCTTGGGATAGATGAGCAGGAGGAGGAGAGATGGGTTTAGACTAGGTAACAAGACTGTTTCCTTTCTATTCTTGCATACCAGTGATGAGATGATAAAAGCTAAATTGCCCAGAGTTGAGCAATTACTAGGAGGTTAGGAGTGGAGCAGTGTGAGGGACTATTTATAAAATAAACTCGGCAGAGAATGACAAAAGGTTGCTAGGAGAGGAAAATAATGACACTAGGGGGAAAAAAATAAAAGGCATAAAAACAGTCTTTACTGGCATTTCTGATTCCTGTTTAGTTTCTTCTCTGGATGCTCTTCTCACTTATTTCCTTATTTGCTTTCTCCTTCTTTCAAACTTCCTTTGAAAATTCATTTTCTTTAGGAAGATTTTCTTAAAAATAATCATCACATCATATACTATTATATACTCATACGTGACTTTTTAAAGTCATAAGTATCATTATATACTTTTGCATATGTTACATGTTCTTGTTCAATTTCTAAAAATTCAGTCTTTCAGAAATCACTCTGACTCATGTTTCCTTTATCCAACCCTAATACGTCTTACAACACACACACACACACACACACACACACACACCCCAGATATATAGGCAGAAAAATATTCTTTTTTGCTATACTTTTCACGTCATTCCTAAGCCCTTTATCCACTCAAAATATTGCTGAGTACCCAGTATGATGAAGTGATGGATACAAAAAGCCTATAGAGACCTTTTAACTCCCTTTTTCCTTCCAGTTTTATTTATTTATTTTATTTAAAATTTTAATAAAGATTTTATTTATTTATTTATTATTTATTTATTTATTTATTTATTTGACATAGAGAGAGGGAGAACAAGTAGGGGGAGAGGATACAAAACAGAGATTCTAAAAAAAAAAAAAAAAAAAAAAAAACAGAGATTCTAATCTCAGAGATTCTAACCCAGAATGCTGACAACTTTGGGTCACTAAGCTGCTTGGATCCATTTATTGCTAGATTTCTTGTTGACTATGAGTCGTATCTTTTTGGTTTAAGCTTCCATTAATCAGTTTTGTTGTTGTTGTTGTTACTTGTATCTGAAAGCATCCTAATAGAAAGTCTGATAGAGGCCCTGTGCATGAGGGCACTCTGGCTAGGTGGGAGAAAGTTCTAAAGCTGAATCAATTCAGGGAAGTTGTCTGTTTAGGAAAGTGTAAAATAGTACTGCTGGAGAAAGAATAATTATTGGGGGCTGAGAGTAAGGAGATATGGAGAATGCCTCCCAAATCTAACCAATGTCTAGAATGGAAGATCACAATGAATACTTACTAAATGTTGCATAAAGAATGGTGCTCCTTGTCAAATTTAATATATGTGATAAGGGTAAGGAGAGTCAGAGGCCAGGAGGATAAAGATCAGGATGAAATGCATTTTAAGGAATTTTCTTGCAAAGCTAGTAATCCCATCATGTAGGTCCTACTCTCATAAGTTCACCCAAATTTAAGTACCTTCCAAAGGCCCTACCTCCAAATACCTTCACATTGGAGGTTAGGGCTTCAACATATGAAATTTGAGGAATGAAAACATCCAGTCCATAACACTCTTTAAGCTTTGATTTTCTCATCTGTAAAAAGAGGAAGCTAATGTAGGGGCCAAGGGCAGGCCATCCCAAGATGGGTCACTTTGGCATGAATATTTATTATTATTTTTTAAAGATTTTATTTCTTTATCTTAGAGAGAGATAGCGTAAGCAGGGTTAGGGGCAGAGGGAGAGGGATTCTCTCAGAGAGAGAGAGAGAATCTCAAGCCAATTGCAGAAAAGCTCTTTGCTTCCCTCTCAATTGCCTGATTGTGTCAGGAAGAGAGCTATTAACAGAGATTTCTCTTTACCTGAGAAACTTATCTATCTAATAGGGTCACCTTTGTTTTCCAAACATCTCCTCTCATCTTCCTGCTAATGGTCTTTCTCCACTTTGTATCCTCAGACCCCTACCCTATCCTTAGCTCATATAAGCATCATGTTGCCTACTCTCTTTGGAATTTCCAAGTCTGTGTGGATTCCCCATGCTATTCAATTTGATTTACTCCTGTTACTCTGTCTCATGCCAATTTGATTCTTCTTCCAGCTTCGAGGACCTTTGAAAGGCAGAAGGAGTTTTTCCTCCCTCATATTGATAACTATCCCACAAGGATATTGCAGGGATTTAAAAAAATTATATTTACTTATTCATGAGAGACACACAGAGAGAGAAGCAGAGACACAGGCAGAGGGAGAAGCAAGCTCAATGCAGGGAGCCCGACGTGGGACTCAATCTCAGGACTCCAAAGATCATGCCCTGAGCCAAAGGCAGATGCTCAACCACTGAGCCACCGAGGCGTCCCTATTGCAGGGATTAATGAGAGATTAGTATATGTAGAGCATTCAGTTAAGTAGTAAGCAGTTGATAAATGGTATTATTATTATTATATTCTTTTTATATTGTATTATTATTGTTTTAACCTTTGATGTTGCCTTCTTGGTACCTGGGACTCTTAACTCTCTAATGGCTAACATATCTCAGTCAGGAGGTGGTAGCCATCAGTGGATCAGTGAGCTGGGAGTCTGTGATCTGGTTCAAATACTAACACTAGTGTTCTGAATGTTCACTTACTGTGGACATCTTATTGAACATTATATTCGTGCTCATATCTCTGTACACATTTTGACACAACTGTGTAGGCTGGGCCAGTAACAATGTGTTCCTAAGAGGCTGATGACTATGGGGCATATATATGTTAAGTGGGGTATATGCTACATAAAAGATTCAATATATGTGGATGTTATGTGTGAATAACTGAGAACTATACCAAAATTAAATAAAATGTGTAGATTTTAATTCACTTTAATTTAAAGAAGTCAAAACCACCACCAACAAAATTATTAAATATTTTGTTAAATGCACTGAAGTCACTAGGAATATTAAGATGTAAATTTGATGACTTATCTGCAAAAAATAGCAATCTGATAAAAGAAACATGTAAACAAATAATTATGATGAAGGATAGCAGTCGTAGGGCTAGAAAATAAATTACAAGGTAAAGTGACACCACATCATGAGCAAGGGGATCAGACTGACCAACTGAACAGGCCAGTGAGGGCTTCAGAGGGATGGTGACATCTGATCTCAGAACCAGATAGTTGGGCATCACATGAAAGCAATTCCAGAGAGCTTTGTATGTATGTGTTATTAATAGTGAGATGCCAGCTAAGAAATTAGAAATGAGAGAAGTGGATTGTTCTCTGAAATTTTAGTGCTGAGATTAACACATAATGGATTGAGAGCATAGATTCAATTTAATACATCTGGGACGGATTCTGAGATTCTGAATTTTGAAAAATCTCTCCAAGTGATATTAATATTCCCTGGGCTAAAATAATCTGATATACCTACTTCATTGGGTGATCTCCCCAGTATTTCCCAAACCAGTGTCCTACAGAAGACTGTTCCTTAAGACGCTCAAAGCAGTATGAGAAAATTCTGTTCAAATAATTTTGGAAAGTGCTATGTTAAGAAAATTTGATCTAATTTCTTTTTATAAAATCCCTTAAAGGAAGTTATGCATCTCTAAGAGAAAATATAGTGTTTAGCTATTTTATATAGACTTAAAAATTTTGGTAAGTCTGTTTGTAAGGATTTTATCGTGTATATATGTGTCTTTGTGTAAGTCTGGGTATGTTTACCTGTGTTTGTGTGTGTATGCCTACTTATATATATTTGTCTCTACTTAAGTGGGGTGTGTGTGTGTGTGTGTGTGTGTGAGTGACTGCAGGTACATAGGTGTGTCTGGATGTTGTAGGGGAGGAAAAATCTTTTTATACTCTACCGTCCTAGGTTCAAGGACTGGGGGTCTTGAATCAATGTGATAAAAGACAATTGGTGGGGTGCCTGGGTGGCTCAGTTGGTTAAGTGTCCAACTCTTGATTTCAGCTCAGGTCATGATCTCAGGGTCTTGAGATGTGAGATCTTGAGAAAGTGAGATCTAGCCCCCTTATGGGCTTCTGTGCTCAGCACAGTCTGCTTGTCCCTCTCCCTCCCCTTCTACCCTTTCCATCTCTTGTGCTCTCTCTCTAAAATAAATTAAGAAATAAAATCTTTCTCTGTGTAGACTACCACTTCTGACATTAAAAAGAAATTTCCTCAGGACTTTTTCTGTCACTGTATTCTGTACTCAAAGTCTGTTATTGTTTATCACACCTACACATAGGAAATTAAAAAACAACAACCACAGACTAGAGCATTGCATCTCCTTTATCAAAGAAGAGAGTCTTTATTTCTAAGCTAGAATAAGTTGAAGACCTCCACTTTTCTTTGAGCTCACATGAAAAGGCTGAAACAAGTGGACCATTGACCCCATTGTGACCTTAAATGACGTTCCTGTCAGCTCAAACCTGCCTATGAGCTCTGTCTCTAATTTCTTTCTGTAGGTTAGGTGTTGAAAATTGTTCACACTAAGGTTAATACATGAAAATAATTCCTGAATAAAAGAATTCAAGTAAGCAGGAGATTAATATGCACCTTGGTTTTTATTCAGGCCATTGGTGTCTTGGAAATCAATGTAGAAATTATGCAAGAAGAAATTACTCCCCAGCAGGTACTTTGTGAAAAGGTTGTGCCATATCAAATGGCATTGGTAATAGATACTGCATACATTTAAGACGAGATTGAGGCTTAGGTCTCACTGGGAAATAGAAATGCCTGGATGACAGAATGATAAGTGACTGCATTAAGCATTTTAAATACTTCATTTTTACCAAATGCACTAAGCCAGACAATCATGTCTCCTCAACTGTGACTGGCTGCCATTGATGCTATTATTTTCTGATGATGATTTCACATGAAAGATAAATTTTCCTGTAAGCATCCATTCTGATAAATAAAAGCAATCCAAATGCAAAGAGTGATACAAACAGTAGCAAAACCATCTCTACTCCTGTCAGTAACTGGAATCCCTAGTTAAAGTCCTAGTTCCCATACTACTTAATTTAGAATTTTGATAAAACAGTGTAGTCTCATAGTTCTTATTGCTAAAATTAATGTTTAAATGTATATGATATGCAAACATGAATATATTCTTAAATATAGGTCTATTATAGGCTGAACTCTGTCTACCAAAATTCATGTATTAATTGAGAGGTCCTAACCTCCAGTTCCTCAGATATAACTATATTTGAATATAGGATCTTTTTAAAAAAATTATTTATTTGAGAGAGAGAGAGAGTGTGTGTGTGTGCAACAGAGTAAGGGAGGCAGAGGGTAGAGGAGGGAGCCAAGCAGACTCGCTGATGAGCAGGGAGCCTGACAACAGCTAGATCTCAGGACCCTGGGATCATGACCTGAGCCAAAGGCAGATGCTTAACCCACTAAGTCACCCAGGGGCCCCTGAATACAGGATTTTTAAAATGGTAAAAAGAGGTAATTAATGTGGGCCCTAATCCAATATGACTGATATCCTTGTAAGACATTAGGGAGTGCCTGGGTGGTTCAGTCAGTTAAGCATCTGATTCTTGATTTCCATTCAGGTCATGATTTCAGAGTTGTGGGATCAGGACCTGCATCAGGCTCGGTGCGGGGGCCATGGACCCTACTTGGGATTCTCCTTCTGCCCCTTTCTCTCTCTTTCTGTCTCTCCCTTTCTCTAAAAAAAAATAATAATAATAATAAAAAGACTTAAAAAGTCTTGGTAACTAGGACATGGACATGCACAGAAGAAAGATGATGTGAAGTTTCAGGAAAAAGATGTCCATCTGCAAGCTAGGGAAAGAGGAAGAATCTCTTCTCAGAAAAAACAACCCTGCTCACACTCTGATCTTGAATTTCTAGACTCCAGAACTATGTGGAAATAAATTTCTATTGTTTAAGCCACACAGTGTGTGGTACCTGCTATGGTAGCCTGCTATGGTAGCCCTACCAAACTAATATAAGGTCTCAAATGGCTGTTTGGAGAAAAAATGACATTTATTGTCTCTAGAGAGGTATACTTTTCCCCTTTCATAGAGGGTTGGGCATAAGAGGTTGGGTAGGTGAGAACAGAGTTCTGAAATATTAGTCAACAATGTTGTGATCTGTCTATGATCTGTAATTCCTTTTATTCAGAAAATGCTTGGGCAAAAATAAGATAAGAAAGATCAACATGTACTGAAAATGAAGAATGTTCATGATATATATCATTATAAGAATAAAGAAAAAAATTGCAGTACAGTAGTATAATTCTGTTTACATGTAAGTCCAGATTCCTGCTAGTGCCTGTGTCTACACACTGGAAAAGTATCCCCAACTAAGAATGGAGCAATAATGTTGAGGAGGAAGATCTCATCTGTTGAATAGAGTCAAATGTATACATCTGAACTTAAAATTGTTTTGAAAAGAAAATGCTTGAATTTTACTTGTTGTGAACTTGCCTTTAGGGAATTTAGAGCACTATTTTAAAAACGTGTTATTAAATTAACCAGATGTTAAACCTGGCAGACACTTTTACTGTGGTAGAGATGTTACAAATGTTTGTTTAATGTCTTCTTGTTAACTGATATTGTTCTTTTTAATATGTGTTTTGGCTTTGAAAAAAATCTGGTGTTAAACCAAACTTACATTGTTATCTTGTTTAACTGAGTACTTATTAAGGAGTAGGCATGATTATAGGCCCTGTGACACAATGGAGATAAGATAGGGCCCCTGACTTTTATATTCTAGGGGTGGTGTTGATAGTGAAATATATAATTATCAATTAATACATAATTATGATCTGTCATGCTCAGAATCTTTGTGTAGGAATCATCAAAAAGGAATGGCATTTTCTAGACTCAGGCATTAGCAGGTTGTTGGCCTTATGATGGTTTCTAAATTGGTTTTAGGCAAGGTATTTCCCCTCTACCTCAAAGTCTCTTTCTGGGAATGATTAATTTTCCAATCATTTAATCTTAAAATGGACTATCATTGGGGCTTTTAATTCTTTAATTTATAGTCTGGCAGGGTAGACTTAGGGTCTGTATTAAATGAGTCTATAGGCCACAGGATACTTAATTTTTCAATGGTTAGGTTTCATTTTATCTTTAATAATCACAATAAGGAGATTTCCTTAAAAGTATGTCCACATCCAGTAGAAAATAATGGATAGCTAAGACCTGAATAGTTAAAATTATTGTGAGTATATATTTTTAGAACAAAAATCATAGAATAAGTTGTAGTTGTCTCATTACATTTTCATGGAGCACACATTTATGAGTACCTCATAAAATAATAGCAAAGATGATAATGGTAGGAACTGGAACTTACTAATTTACACTGTTTATAAGCACTTCTGTATAACGGTTGAATCTTCATAACCAGCATATAAGGTAGGCACCTTTATCAGCCCTATTTTATAGGCAAATGAAGTGAGATCCAAAGAGATTAAGTAACTTTTTCAAACAGAAAATTTGCTTAATGACATTTCTCACATTATCTCCTCAAGCTAGTTTTTATTAAAAAATATTTTATTTATTTATTCATGAATGACACATAGAGGCAGAGACACAGGCAGAGGGAGAAGCAGGCTCCTCGTAGGGATCCCGACGTGGGACTCGATCCTGGGACTCCAGGATCAAGCCCTGGGTGGAAGGCAGGCGCTCAACTGATGAGCCACCCTCAAGCTAGTTTGATTTTAGATGACCAACCATCCCAGTTTGCCTGGGGCACTTCCGGTTTTATCACTGAAAGTCCTGCATCCTGGGAAAACCTTTGTCTCAAGGAAACCAAAACATCTCTCAAATTGGTCACTCGAATGTTTCCAGTAATTATTTAAATGTTTTCAGTAATTATTTATATTAAATTATTTAATTATATCTGATGTTTTCATCTTTCTTCTAATTTATTAAAGTGACCCTTTGTATATAATAAATGTTAACTTTCACATAAAATGTATGAGAAGGAATATTCCAAAGACACTACTTTGGGCCCTGGGGACATGGAAATGAAACAGGCAAAGTGAGTCAGTGTTCAATGGTGGGATACTGGAAATGGGCCCAGGCTCAGAGTGGATAGTGTTGGTTCATTTCTACTGCCTGAAATAAACCTGATTAGGAATACTTTTGAGTTGGGATACCTGGGTGGCTTAGCGGTTAAGCAGCACAGGGCATGATCCTGGAGTCCCAGGATCAAGTCCCACATTGGGCTCCTTGCATGGAGCCTGCTTCTCCCTCTGTCTATATCTCTGCCTCTCTCTCTCTGTGTCTCTCATGAATAAATAAATAAATAAAGTCTTAAAAAAAAAAAGAAATACTTTTGAGATTCTCAACTGGAGTAACTCCAGATGGAGTCTCAAGCGTGGTAGGACTGCATTGACACTACAAGTTTAAACCTGAAATGTGGAATACATTAAGATAATTAGATGACATATTAGTATTGGAGTGCTAGGTTCAATCCTGGGCTCCTAAGTCCTTCTACAATTTAACTCATGAACAAATCTTAACATCTTTGTTTCTCGATTTATTCATTTAAGTGAGCAAAGTTAGTTTCCTATTTCACCTTCATAGTGTAAGCTGTAATTTTTGGGTTGGCATAATTTCTATCTTTTGTTAGTTGTGGAATCATTCTTACTCTTATTTGTCTACTTATTAATTCAGTCATTTACTTACCCAACCCACAAGTACTTACTGAATGGCTAAAACTGCTCTCAGATTAGATGTAAGGCAAAAAAAGGCTAAGAAGATTTCATACTATCTTTCCAAGCTATATTCTCATTGTAATGGAAGTCTTTGGTCAAAGGAATGGTTATATAATAATGCAGTTTTAGATATCCACTGATTGCAATGTGCCTGGGTGGCTCATTCCATTAAGCGTCTGCTTTCCGCTCAGGTCCTGATCCCGGGGTCCTAGGATAGGGCCCTTGGTGGGCTCCTTGCTCAGCAGGGAGTCTGCTTCTCCCTCTTCCTCTGCCCCCCCCCCCCCTTTTTTTTAAATCTTTTTTAAAAATTTTTATTTATTTATGATAGTCACACACAGAGAGAGAGAGAGGCAGAGATATAGGCAGAGGGAGAAGCAGGCTCCATGCACCGGGAGCCAGACGTGGGATTCGATCCCGGGTCTCCAGGATCGCGCCCTGGGCCAAAGGCAGGCACCAAACCGCTGCGCCACCCAGGGATCCCTCTCCCTCTGCCCCTTAACCCTGCTTGTGCTCTCTCTCCTTCTTTTTTCAAATAAATAAATAAAAAATCTTAAAAAAAAAAAAAAGACATCCACTGATTGAGTAGAGAAGTTTGGATTAATCTTTAAGAAATTTATGCAGATGAGTAATCACTAGTGAGGTTGGGAATCGAAATGATCTTATTTGTATGTTATTATCTATATCTTTCAGTTATTTGACAATTATTTATTGAGTACGTTCTGTAGAAAAGGAACTGTGTTAGTCCTGAAAGGAATACAAAATTGAATGATATTTTGTCCCTTCCCTCAAGTAGGTATGTATCTTGATAAGAAAGATGATGCATTCACATGGGGACCATCTGTAAACTAGTACATAACAACCTCTATATCAAGGAGTCTCATGGGAAGAAATTATAGTCATTAAATTATTGGGAATATTGTGGAGAAACTTGAAGACTAGACAAAGGATTTTAAATTTTATTTGATAGGTGGTGAGAATCCATCAGAGGTTTTTAAACAGGGTTAATGTAATCAAAGCAGAACTGGGCAGTACTGAATTGCTCTTCATACCACACAGATAGGCATATTTATTCATTATTCTGTATTTTTCTTCTCTAAGATGTAAGTTCCAGAAGAGTAGGGACTTGGTTTTGTTTTATTGCTGTTATTGCTGGCACTGCAAAAAATGGCTGGTATGTAATGAGTTCTTAAGTATTTGTTAACTGTTTAATGGATTTGTTTAGAGGTTATCAGACTTTTTTTGTTCATACTGCACTTTGTGCCTCGGAAATTCTTATGGCACCTCCAGGCAAAAAAAGAAAAAAAAAGGAAGAAAAAGAAAATTAACGATTTCATTTATTTACAAACACAGCACTTTCAAAAAATAACAGTAAAAAAAGCTTTATAAAGATATGGCATCAATGAAGGGAATGTACAGTTTGAAGGTGAACTACTTTGGGCTAATAGTTCATGTGGCATCTGAGAGATGTCAGATAAGTTACACTTGAAAATTTAAAATATCCCGTGAGTTAAAGTGTCCTGTGAGTTCCCTGCAGTACCCTGGCTCCAGCACACAATTTGAGATGAAAAGAACTATGTTAGGTCCCTATATCCTCATCGCTCTTCTATAGGATATATTTCTATGTTCCTACCAAACTTAGTATTTTTAATTAGATTTTACTTTATTTTATTTTATCCAGCTGCTCTAATTGCTGGGCTTCAAGCCATTGACTAGAGCACAAAGGTGAAACTGATTTTCATAGTAAGAATGCCAAAGTCAATGCACAACCTACCAATTTATCATTACAACCATTCCAGTATTATTAGATCAACATTTTGAATTTGATCCACGATAGGAATATATTATGTGTATACATATGTTCCACGTAATATATTCCTACGAGAATACATTCCATGTACTATTTTCTTATGAGTCTCCAAAAAAAGACCATTATTCAAATAAAGTTTGTGAAACCTGCATATTACTATACTTATCTTCAATAAAAGTGTAGTTGTAAGTCTTAATCATTGGTTTAATAACTTTCAGAGAAAAGTCAATACCTAAATTAAATATACACATCAATTTTAAGTCCAATTCTGATTCCAAAAACATTGTAACATGGATAAAAGTGTACCACAAATTAAGAATATATTGAATATCCTCTTTCTTAGAGAGTCAAAATGCAAATTAGATATTAGAAGCCTGACATTTTAGAAAACTTACTAATTTTTATTTTACTCTGAATTATCCAAAATTACTTGACCACAAATATCTTTTTTCATGTATTACCTACTCATATATTCTGACTCCAATGATCAAGAAATTTTGATTTAACATTTGACTTGTTGTTTACAAAGAGACCCCCAATATTTGGTCCAAAGGTGTTCAAAAGCATGCTTTTAGGAATGCCTTGAATTTTTTTTTCTCATCTGATTTCCCACTAGGTGGTAGTGTTACAACACCAAATCCTTCACAATAATGGCCTAGCATTTCCAATTCAGTTCCACAAGCATTTGCTGAGTGCCTGCTATATGTAAGATAATAATGATATATAGGTTAGTGATTTTGCTGAAGCAAGAATCCAGCCCTCTTTATTCTCAGGCAAATGTTCTTTCCATTATACACAGCATAGGATTAAGAAAGCAAATGCCCAGTTTTCTTAAACAAGAGTCTTTGAGAAACTATATACTTAAAAAACTGTAGAGAGAATTTTTAAAGGAGTTCATTCAAGAAGGCAATTCTCTTAAAAGAATGTAAGGGCAGCAGCATAAAAGATCCATGAAACCTTATGAAACTTTTCCATGAGTTTCTAGACCCCAGGAAGGTGAGAGACAGAGTCTGTTCTAGAAACATTTCAGCTAAGGAACAATTTATAGAGCAGATCTAAAGTAGTTGGAGCACATATGATTCATGCATGCATATAGGTCATAGAGTGATCTGTGACCTAGGTATCTGTCTTATGATTTTGAAGCTGCTTGATAGGCTGGTGTGATACTACAAGAAGTGACCTTAATGGTTAGCTGTGTTGAGACGTTTAGTTTATAAATGAGGCAGCTGAGGTTAAGGGAAAACAAGTCACTTATCAGGATCCCAGGAATATCTTTAGCACACACATGAGTGGTGGAAAATCAAAGCATATCTGTCTTTACATCATTTTTCTTGCTCTTTCATTTTGAGGATCACTGATATATACCCTTTTCCCTACAATAAAACTTGGTACCTTCTGAGGCTCCCTGCCTGTCTGGAACTTTTTGCTACCATGCTTGCTGTATTATGAACAGAAATCTATCTGATTCACAGGGCTCTTGGCTCTTCCATCGTAGAATGGATCATCTCAAAGTCCCTAGAAGGTAGCATGGTGCCTAGAACATGGCCAGTAATCTGATAAATATAGATGAATCTATCCTGACCCATCCCTTCATCACCACCTAGTCAGATGGCCATGCCAGTGTACTGGAGGCAAGGGGCATGATTTGCTAAAACTTCCAGAGCCCTTCTTTATTGCCGGTAATATTTAAACAAAATCTTTTTGTAAATAACATTGTTACTCTTCTTGCCTATTTCATATGGTTTCTATGTTATTATTTTATATTATAAACTCCTTCCCTGCCCTGATATTTATAGACATTTTCCTATCTTTTCACCTAGTACTGCTAGTTTTTCATATTGACATTTAAATCTTTAATAAGTCTAGAATGTACTTTTGCATAAGGTTAGTTTCCTAATACTATTTATTGACTTACCTATCCTTCTCCCACTGATTTAAGGTGTCACATTTGTTATGATTTTTCTATAATTATATAATAAAACAATAATATAATTCATAATTATATACAATACAATAAAATATAGTAAAATATGTAATATATATACTATGTATAATAAAATATGTAAAATACATTCATGTATATAATATATAAGGTAATATGTATATGTTTCTATAATTTTATTATACTTTACAGATTTGTCCATTTTTCTGATGTTTTATTATAGAAAGTATCAAATATATTACTTTTTTCTTTGAACAAATGGGTAGGAAATTTAATAAATACTGTGAATATTGAAAATGGAGATAGGTAAGTGAGCAATATACTTAGCACCAATATTCTATGAATTGACAAACTTATGAGGAGCTAGTTTTTATTGCTGTAGAAGTTTGAGGCTTATGAGAGATGACCAGGGAATATGTGGTGATGAACTTCCTGAGCTGAGTAGGGATTTGCACATTTTCCTCATCTACTCTAACAGATACCTTGGTAGATTTTGCTTGTGTTTGAGAAACATAGTCATCAAGAATTATTCCAGAGAACACATTATTTTTTTCCTGGAGACATACCCATAAAATATTTAAGGACAGTTGAAGGCAGAATCAGAATAATCCTGAGGAGGAAAATTACAATTTTCTCTGTCTCAAGTTAATGAAATAGAAAAAAAATTGAAGGATAGATAGCAAATTGTGTGAAATTATGAGGATTAAATGAGATAACAGCCCAAATTAGATGACTATCTTCTTTAGAAAAGGTTCTATGAAATCCTTCTAGGCAACAGAGACTTTAGTAAGAATATAGTAAAGAAAAAAAATGTTTGAATATGTAGTTGAGCAGTTTTCTTTCCATTTGATGAAATAGCCGCTAAGTGGATAAAAAAAAATGTATTTTAGAGTTAAATTTTTTGAAAATGGAATTTTGTTTCCTCTAACACGAATAAGGAATATGTGCTTAAAGGTTTACGGTTTGCATGAAAATTCATGTGCTTTGGTCATAGTAGTAGAGTAACGTTGTTTTGTTTTGTTTCTTTTTGAGGAGGGAAGGTCTCACATACCTTTGTTAATTAGTTCTATAGATTAGGCCAAATGTAAAGTTCTCCAGTTTAGAAGTATACTGTAGAGCTCTAGCAGTTCTCTTGTTAATGAGAAAATTATTAATAGGTTAATTCAGGGCATATTTGATCTGTGTTTTTGAGGAGAAATTGTCAAAGCTCTTATCTTTGCAGGTTGAAGTTGGAAACCATTTTTAGTGTCAAGAGTTTTGTACTTCCCTGGTTTTGCAATTCAAAAGACACAACTTTGGCAGCTAAGAAGTCAATCTGGAGGAGCGGTTTGTCAAGGACCTCTATAGGAACTGAGGTGGAATCGCAGTCCTGGGACATAAGACTGTTTCTGTGGATTGTTTTATTGGAAACCCACGAATAGAACACATAGGTAGCAAGAAATTAAAAACCCGTGTGGGGATCCCTGGGTGGCGCAGCGGTTTGGCGCCTGCCTTTGGCCCAGGGCGCGATCCTGGAGACCCGGGATCAAATCCCACATCGGTCTCCCGGTGCATGGAGCCTGCTTCTCCCTCTGCCTATGTCTCTGCCTCTCTCTCTCTCTCTCTCTCTCTGTGACTATCATAAATAAATAAAAATTAAAAAAAATTAAAAAAAAAAACAACCTGTGTGGTAGATTGATTGTATTAATGACTTCCTGTCTTCATGCTCTTTGCCCTGTAGGGCAACTTGGTAGGGCACCAATAGTCTGAGCTGGGCCATGTTATTTATTTTGTTAAATGGAATGTTGTAGGGTAACCAACTGCCCTGTTTGCCTGGAGCTAAGGGGGCTTCCTGCATGTGGGACAGACAAGGCAAACTAGGACAAGTTGGTCATCCTAAGACTTGGCAAAGTGACCAAGCAGAGGCTGGAAAGGAGCCTTCACTTGCCACTCCTGCTTTATCTTGAGGGGGATGCTCAGTTAGACTGATGAACAAAGACATACCTGGAACAGAACTGTGTTCTCCCAGTCTGCCCAGCTGAAGAGTCCTACATCAGTTGATTCTTGGTGAATCATGCACCCATGCATGAGCTCAGTCAGGTGGGCAGAAATCCACAGATGGAGAGCTAAATAAATGTTGTTGAATGCCACTATGGTTGTGGGCTAGGCAGCATTCTTGTGCAATAGATAAATGATATACCTACTTACATTTATTTAATATATACATTATTTAAAAAAAATAAAAAAATATACATTATTTAGATTGACTGACAAATTAGGCAATAAAGAGCAGAACATCCCATATTTGTAAGATATGACCATTATATGTTTTTGTATTTAAAATTGTTTTATGGGGGCACCTGGCTGGCTCAGTTGGTAAAGCATGCAACTGGGATACCTGGGTGGCTCAGCGGTTGGGCATCTGCCTTTGGCTCAGGGTGTGATCCCAGAGTCCTGGGATCGAGTCTCCCATCAGACTTCCTGCATGGAGCCTGCTTCTCCCTCTGCCTATCTCTGCCTCTTTCTGTCTCTCTGTGTGTCTCTCATAAATAAATAATCTTAAAAAGAAAGCATGCAACTCATGATCTCAAGGTTGTGAGTTCAAGCCCCTTGTTGGGGTAGAGATTACTTAAAAATAAAATCTTTTAAAGTAAATAAATAAATAAATAAATAAATAAATAGTTTTATAATTTAGATATCATTATTGTCATATGCTCAGATGATTGCATTGATAATGATTTTTCAAGATATAGCTGGAAGGTCAGATGTGTAATTTAGCAGAACTCAGTGCACAGAGATTTGGTAATCATATCCCTCGTGTGTCTTTTTTTTTTTTTTTAAGATTTTATTTACTTGTTATTTGACAGAGAGAGAAAGCATAAGCAGGCAGAGCAGCAGGCAGAGGGAGAGGGAGAATCAGGCTCCCCATTGAGCAGAGAGTCCAATGTGAGGCTTGATCCCAGGACCCTGGAATCATGACCTGACCCACAGGCCAGATGCCCAATCAACTGAGCCACCCAGGTAAAGTTTTGTCCCTCTTGCTTTCTGGCTGTTGGTGGTTTGATGTGAATTGTTCCATGTTATTCTGGATGAGGAATCTTGGTCCTTCTACTTCTCTACCTTCTCAGCTGCTTCTCTCCATTATTTGAAGTCATGTTTCTATTTTCTGGAAATCCACCATTTCACCCTTTATTAGGACATCTGTTTGAAGAGCCCATTGCCATTTATTTCCTCTGTACATGCAGCTCATGAAAAACTGAATTTTACAGTTGGAATGAATTACATCCTCTCAGTTTTCTGATGAAGGAACTGAAATTTGTAGAAGTAAGAGCACCCGAAGCACTCAGCGAATTAGTTGCAGAAGTAGGACTGGAACTTGAGAACATTGATTGCTGCTTTAGATATGTTTTGTTCTAATTATTTATTTTTATTTTTTATTTAAAAATTTTTATTTAACACTCAGTGCTCTTTACATTAAGTGCTGTCCTTAATGCCCATCAGCCAATTATCCCAACTCCCTTCCCATGATCCAGATGTGCTTTAATAATCTGAGGAACATGTCCTCAGGGACAGTGAAGCATCTCTCAGCTCTGCCCTCTCACCAGAGAGGACTGGCCTACACTTCCCTACTCTCAGTGGAAAAGTGTGGTGTTGCCAAGCTGAGTGAGGTCAAGCTTATTTGCATATGTAAGAATAGATACAAAAGGAAAAAGAAAAAACAAATTATTTTATTTTTCCTGGTACAAAAAGGAATGGAGACTACCCCCCCACCCCATTTTTTTTCTTTCAGAGCATTTTCTTTAGAAAACTTGCAGTTGTGCTTTGGGATGTATATAAACCTTTTTAAAACCAGAATCAGCCTCTTGCCTGCATTACAACCCTGGAGTATGTTCCCCAAGGACCTGGGACCCATTTCTTTGAAACATAATCATTAAGGAAAATAGTGTCCCTATTCTCTCAGTTTCTGTGGGAGGGTAGAAGCCTAGCCTCCATGGGTGCCCCACTCCAGAACTATGATAGCCCCCTCAATTACTGAGTGAATCTAGGATGGACTATGTGTGACACATGGTGCTCTCAAGTTATCTTACTTAAGGACTAGTTATCATTCCATTTTAGAATATGTATGCAATGGGCTGAATATGCCTGACTATATAAAAGGGTGAGATATTTTTCCGTCTTTGCAATTTCTTAGTGTGTCACTTTCTGGTTTAATATTTATTCATTAATCAAACCATTTTATTTCTCTTATACGTTCATGGAGAAGTTATCTGAGTTGGCAGGAGATTTATTTCTTTAAGAGAGAGCATGGGCACATGTGTGCACAAACACATGCGAACAGTTGGGGAGGGCCAGAGAGAGAGAGAGAAAAAAAAAAACAAACTCTTTTTTTTTTTTTTTTTGAGAAAAAACTTAAGAAGGCTCTATGTCCAGTGAGGAGCTCCACCCAGGACTAGACCTCGTGACCTTGAGATCTTGACCTAAGCCAAGATCAAGAGTTGGATGCTTAACTGACTGAGCCACCCAGGGGTCCCAGGAAATTTTGTTTTTAATTATATTTGCATAATACATGATAAACAGTAGTAGAGAGAGAGGGAGAGGATAGGAACAGAGGTTGCTTGAATAGGAGAAGCATTTAGCTTCTAGGTGGCTTTGAAGAGGGAAATAGGCTCAAAAGGCACTAAAGTGAAAGCATGGATGAGAGGGGAAAAGAGAATTTTTAACAAACATTGTTACTCATTCTATGTATGCATTTTCCTTTACAGTGTTCAAGAAATAGGAATAAAGGACTTGGGCTTAAAAATTGAAATTACTGTGGTATACTGTTCTTTTGACCACAATATCACTCTGGGGCTAAAGAAAAGAAGCTATAGTTTTATTGCAATTCAAATGAAATGAAGATTTATGATTTTGAAATCTTATCTTCTCTCAGTTACATTCAGGCAGCACACATGCTCCAATCTATTTAGTATGTTCTAACTAGGTTTATCTTTCAAAAACACTTGGACAAACATATCAATAGAAAAGTGGGCAAAGGATATGAATGGTCAATTTAAAAATTAATTTTGTACTATATCTATAAAAAATTATTGAAATGCCTTAGTTATTAAGGAAATGTAAGTTAAGATAACCATAATACAGCAATTTTTACTTGGCAAGGATATAAAATGATAATTTTCAATTTAGATAAATTATGTGAATAGGAGAATTCTCAGAATAAATTGCTGTAACTTTTTCAGCAACATGTATATTAAAACATTAATATTTCCTTTCATTCATAATTTTTTCTAAACTTACACCCACTAGAAAAAATCTGACAATATTCTGATATCATTGCTTTTAACATCAAAATTTGAAAATGCTATAATAGCCAAGGAATAGATTTGATAAATTATGATATATTCATATAAAGAAATACTATATGATTAATATGATTTTTAATGCTCATTGATTTGGAAAAGTAGTCTTAATATAATGTAAAACCAAAAAAGCAGGTTTCATAATAGCATATACTGTATAATCAATCCCATTTTCTTTAAAAAGCATCTCAACATATATTAAAATGTTACATTAATTATTTCTACATCTATGTATTTTTTGTGTTACTTTTTTTTTTTGGTAAAAGCTTTATTGAAATATAATTCACATATCTGGGTGGCTACTTGGTTAAGTGTCTGCCTTCGGCTCAGGTCATGATCTTGGAGTCCTTGGGATGGAGCCCCATATCAGTCTCCCTGCTCGAGTCTGCTTCTTCCTCTCCCACTCCCTCTGTGCCTATCCTCTGCTCATGCTTTCTCTCTCTCTCTCTCAAATAAATAAATAAAATCTTAAAAAAAAAACAAACCCAGCTTAAAATAATCAATATGCCAAAGAAGCATATCTTGGAATGGCTAAATTTGCTCCCCTACAGCATTATATAGCTATTATTATTATTTACTATTATGAATGGGTCCTTTCTTAAAATTACATTTTCTAAATTTAATATTAAAATGCTGTTGTAGGCATTTGTAACAAAAACTATTTCCATTAAAAACATTTTAGTGGTCAAATAAAGGCTTCTTAGAATTTAAGAAAAGGCCTCAAGACAATTGCTTCTCAGTATTTTCACCAATTTTTAGCACTGTAGGAAATATAAAACAAAACAGGTCACTATGCAAATGTAACAAATATAAATGAATTAAATTATATTACTGCTTTGTTCAAAAGTCTCTGGTGCCTATTCCTTTGGGGCATCGTCAGCTGTAAACCCATCCACAATCTAATTCTAATTCTAATTCTAACACATTAATTTATTGATTAGTTATTTGGTTGATTCTTTTCACAAACACAAATTTGCCAGGTACGTTCCTATTTTCTCTAGAAGAGAAATAATCCATAATTTTTGCTGCAATTTAAACATGCCTGTACATCACTTCTTCCCTGCCTATGGAGTTTCACATAACTGGAAGTCCATTTATTCAACACCTACCATCCATTAAGGCAAACTCATGAACCTATTCTTTTTTCTTCAAATACTCCAACTCATACTTCTTCCATTTCAAATAATTCAATTTCCTACTATTTATTCTGAATAGTCTATATACATTGTGAGATTTCAACTCTGAGATTATGACTGACTGAGAAGGAACTCTGATAGTGACACTTGCTCCCATTTGAGGATGGAACTATTTATTGGTTTTGCTGTCTGTATAGTAACCTCTTTCTATCTGATTGGTCTAGAGGGGTTCCTTGACATGAACTTTACTGAGGAAAATTAACAATTAAATTTAAGATGTGACAAAATAGTGAATTTTAAACTTAAAGCATTAAGGTTCTGCAGGATTCTAATTTTGATCATAATATTTTCATTTAAGTTTATAGTTTTCTTAAATGTGTTTTAAATGTGTTCATCTAGAACTGATTGGAATTTTACAGTTTACCCCTATACTTTAAAATTAGTTCCATAGGAAGAAAACCCATAAAATACCACTCATAACCCATTTATTACTTCTTTTTCTTTAAGAATCCTCTGCTGCATTGGTCTGCTAATAGTTTCTTTTCTGTCCCTGTTTGCTTGTGCAGTGCCTTCAGCCTCTGTTGCTATCCCCATTCTTTCTATTCAACAAAATTTTACTAAATCTTATAATTTTGGCTCAAGACATGTCTGTATCACTATTAATAATTGAATTTGATCTAAATCGATCTTTTTCTATTTATATTTCTGCAATTTTTTTCACATTGTCTGTATATATATTATATGCTTGTTTTGTCTCAAAATTATTGTGTTTCATCTTTCAAAAAAATTAGTCTGAGAATTTAGTTCTTGCAAGAACAGGCTTTATGGGTGGTAGAAAGACCATGGATTCAGAACCTGGTTTGATCTGTAGCTCTGCCATTTTCCAGCTATTTGATCGTGAGCAAGTTATTAATCCCTCTGATAAATGCTTTTCTTTTCTGTTAATGAAGGTTAAGATATTTCATCATAGGTTTGTGGTGAGGAATAAATGCAGTAATAAATAATGTGCTATGTAAATAGTAAGTGCTCTTAAAAGCGATTATCTTTTTCTTACCAGATAGAAAAGGTTGGTTTTACTGTGGTAACAATTTAAACCTCAGTCATGTAACATAGAAGTTACACACACCTCTTGGATTTCATGTCCAACATGGGACAGCAGTGGTGTTCTGCTCAATGGAGTGACTCAAGGACCTAAGATAATGGAGACTTCATTCTGATATGTGCTTCCAGGATCATGGAAATGGTAGGGACAGAGCATGACAAATGCATGGATATTAAAACTTCTTCTTGGAATTAATATGCCACTGGTCCAAACAGATTACATATTAAACATACCATTGGCCCAAACAAATTACATGTTCAAATTTAACTTCATAAAGAGGCAGAAAGTGCAATCCCACTATGTTCTGAAAGGAGAGAGTCAGAAATATTTGATGAACAGAAAGGATGACATATCCTTTATAGCACTTGTAATGCTACACATTGAACAAATTCTCAATGAATAGATGCTTACTGAATAAATATTGACATGTCTAGGAAAGAATTAGGGCTCATAGTTAGATAAAAGGTTCTTTTTTGATTAGGTTTATGAAACCATAAAGGATTTCTCTTTCATGGAAAAGTGGAAAATTATCATTACCTTTATTTAGTAACAGGTGATAATAGAAAATATATTGGTCTCTACTCCTAGTTCCTGGCATAAAGCTCCTAAAACTCTTATAATTTCCTAAATGATAAGAGCTCTAGGAACATCTTTTGTTTAGTCTTTGACCCCGGTTCCTGACAAAGGGCTCCTGAAACCCTTATAATTCCCTGGGTGGTTGGTGTATCTTTTTTTTTTTTTTTAATGAGGCAACTCTGGTGGGCTCCTCAATGGTACCTAGGGGTGAGGGCTGATCACCGGAAGGTCTGTACCATGAATAGAAGCTTGGAATTTTCAGCTTTCCCCCCATTATCTTGAGAAGAGAGAAGGGCTGGAAATGGAGTTAATGATCTATCATACCCAAGTGATGAAACCTCCATAAAAATTCCAGTAGTATGGGGTTCAAAGAGCTTTCAAGTCGGTGAACACATCCAAGTACCAGGAGGGTGATGCATTCCAACTCCATGGTAACAGAAGCTCCTGTGCTCCAGATCCTTCCAGACTTCACCCTATGTATCTCTTCGATCTGACTGTTCATTTGTATCCTTTATCATATCCTTTAATAAACTGTTAAATGTAAGTAACTGGTTTTCTGACTTCTGTAAGTTGCTCTAACAAATTAATTGAATCTGAGGAGGGGGTCGTGGGTGCCTCTGATTTATAGCTAGGCTATGTCAGAAGCACGGGTGACAACCTGGATTTGTAATTGGCATCTGAAGTTGCTATGTCCAAGTAGACAGTGTCAGAATTGAGTTAAATTGTAGGTCACCGAGCTGATGTTGCAGAAAATTGCTTTCTGGGGAAGACTCCCACACATCTGGTGTTAGAAGTGTCAGGGGTGTGGTTACTCATGTGACAGTAAAAGAGACACAAAGGAGGAGAACTGGGTTTTTCCCTACTCAGGTGGAAAAGTGGGAGTTTTCTCAAGTCATGCAGGTTGTTCAGTTCTAATGTTGTGAGACACTGTGACTGTGTCACAAAACATTATATTTTAATGTAGTGAAAGTCCTGATAGTTCATCCAGTCCAAAGTCTTATCCAGCCCTCCTCCATTCCTCCCCAAAGTGGTCATTTAGCCTCTGCCCTAGAACCTCTTTTGATTAAATAGACTAAAAGTTTGGCAAGATTTTTTTTTATTGAAATAATTAGATTTCAGTGGGGTGTTCTATGTAAGTCTGTGATTTACACATTTATAGTTCTCTGTTTTATTTTTACTTTGAATTTTGGCTTTGCTCACAAATCTTGCTTTGGAGCTAACACCTGGTAGCACAAAGGACATTATTAGAAATATAAAAAAGATTGATGCATCCTACTCCAACCTGTAGGTGAATTGTTGCTTTAATGTGATTGTTCTGTTTTATGCCTGGGCTTTTTCCCACCTTGGTGAATACTGAGACATAATATTGCAATTTAGTCAGGAGAGCACCAGGTGGTACATAATGTCATCACTGAAGATGCCGTTACTATGGCATCCAGAACCCTATTCCAGCTCTATGCTTTCACCATCTTTCTCTGTTTTCATAGAGAGACAGAAGCTGCTGCAAACCAGATTTTAATATTTTCAGCATAGCTAGAAGGTTTTGTTCTCTATCATATCAGGATAGATGTTCTTTTTCATTGTTCTTTTTTGTCAAGCAGTCTCACTGTGCATAATCTAAAGCTTCCTTTGGTGTTAATAGATTCATTCCCAGATAGAATATTTTAAAGTATTACCATTGTGATCTAACAGTTGAACCAAAGAAAAAGAATGGACCTCTGGAAAAACATATTAGTGAATGGAAAGTTAACAGCCTTTCTGTGCACTGGGGAGACTAACTGGTAAATGAAATGATTGTCCTTGTTTCTAAGAACCTTAAAATATACGGACTGTTTATTTGGTTCTCCAGGCACTGAAAGAGTCTTCTGCATGACAAATCTTTAAGGAGAAGTTTGGATACAACAAAGGATTATGATGTTAAGATCTTTCTTAATTAACCGTAATAAACTTTAATGTTGATAACTCAATGAAAAAAGTGTGCTATTTGGGTATCACCTTTAAGAAAGAGGAAATGAAATTCTGAATCTTAGAATCAATGGTTCCTAAGGTATGCTCTGCAACATATTATTGAGTCTTATGCAACACATGATTTCACTGGGAAAGGCTGGGGTAAACTAGATTTAAAAAGTTAACTCACTTGGAGAATTCACAGGAGCTTTAGTATATTAATGTACAGTGTGAATTTCTAAAAGTTGGATAAAGTATGCAGCATTTATTTATTTATTTTTAGTTTTTGTTTAAATCTGTCCTTTTGGAGTTAATTTTGCATATATTATGAAATATATATGCAATATGTAATATGCATATTATATATATGCAATATATAATATGCATATATTATGAGGTAAGAGTTAGATTCAATTATTTTCTTCTGTAAGAATATCTAGTGTTTTTATTCTTTTTTTTAAGATTTATTTATTTATTCATTCATGATAGACATAGAGAGAGAGAGAGAGAGGCAGAGACACAGGCAGAGGGAGAAGCAGGCTCCATGCTGGGAGCCCGATGTGGGACTTGATCCTGGGACTCCAGGATCGCACCCTGGGCCAAAGGCAGGCGCTAAACCGCTGAGCCACTCAGGGATCCCCTAGTGTTTTTATTCTTTTCTTTTCTTTTTCCTTTCTTTCTTTCTCTTTCTTTTCTTTTCTTTCTTTTCTTTTTTCTTTTCTTTTCTTTTTTTAAGTAAGCTCGACATTCAATGTGGAGTGTGAGCTCATGACCCTAAGATCAAAGTTTGCATGCTCTATCAATTGGCACTGCAAGTATGCAGCATTTTTCTTTTTTTATTTTACCATAAGTTTTTGGGTGTTTTTGGAGTATTTTAATGTTGTCATGTATCCCAAGCAAACTTTGGGAAGACTTCCCCTAAATTCATCCTTTGAAAAAAATTTATCTGCTACATGGACTACATATGTAAAGCATTTCTTGTTTAAGCAATGTGCATAAGATCAGATGAAGACAGTTATTGTAAACAATAAAGAATTATACAAGTTGGAGTTGTTGTCAAACATGCTATGGCATAATGTTGTATGATAGCTCATTGAAAAGACTTATTGATTTAGCTTTTGGTGCCATAGATTGTCAGAGACTTAGATTTCTCACAATCTGAGTGCAATTGAGCAAGCTCCACTCATGAATGGGAAAAGTAGGTATTGAATAGTTGTGTGCATAACGTTGTGTTGAGCTTAGGTAGGATATAGTCTTGCCCTTAATTTGCTTAGATTCTCATTATAAAAGGCAGTTTTACACACACAAAAAGTAAAATAACAATGTAACTCAATATTGAATTGATCTAAATGAGTTGTATAAGCAATACAAGAATTCAGAGGAGAGAAAGATTATTGAATTGGTTGAAAGTCTTCAATAGTACATGAGATTTGAACTAGTTTTAAAGAATAGCCTAAAATATCAAGAGGTTAAGTTGGACTACAAACTTAGTATTTTCTCTCCTCTTCCCCCAAGTCACTCTCCAATTATCTTAATGATGACTTGAGATATATATGTACTTATATATATATCATATATAAGTATGATATACAGAATTATAGACTATGTCTAAACACAATCCTGACATTTTTATGCTGTCACTCTCATCTCTTATAATCCAACAAAATATTTGTGCTGTCTAAATAATATGTAAACTTTCATTCCTGAAAGTGAGGGAAAGGCACAAGAAATAGGGTAGGGGGCAGCCCTGGTGGGCCAGCGGTTTAGCTTCGCTTTTGGCCTGGGGTGTGATCCTGGGGACCCGGGATCGAGTCCCGTGTGGGGCTCCCTGCATGGAGCCTGCTTCTCCCTCTGCGTGTGTCTCTGCCTCTCTGTCTCTCATGAATAAATAAATAAAATCTTAAAAAAAAAAAAAGAAATAAGGTATGGGAGAAATTTGGATTTTTTTTGAAATTTGATGTTTTTGATGATGAAATTTGAAAGAAGATGTGGTTTACGTATACAATGGAATATTACTCAGCCATTAGAAACGACAAATACCCACCATTTGCTTCAATGTGGATGGAACTGGAGGGTATTATGCTGAGTGAAGTAAGTCAATCGGAGAAGGACAAACAGTGTATGTTCTCATTCATTTGGGGAATATAAATAATAGTGAAAGGGAATATAAGGGAAGGGAGAAGAAATGTGTGGGAAATATCAGAAAGGGAGACAGAACATAAAGACTCCTAACTCTGGGAAATGAACTAGGGGTGGTGGAAGGGGAGGAGGGCGGGGGGTGGAGGTGAATGGGTGATGGGCACTGAGGGGGGCACTTGACAGGATGAGCACTGGGTGTTATTCTGTATGTTGGTAAATTGAACACCAATAAAAAATTAATTTATTAAAAAAAAGAAATTTGGATATTTGATTTAAAACAGCTTTGCTTTGCTGTCTCTTTGAAAGTAATCTATGGTAGTAGGTTTCTGGATCTTAGCCACAGCATTAAGAAAAATTGGTAGGGGGCACCTGAGTGGTGCACTTGGTTAAGTGCCAGACTCTTCAGTTTCCGCTCATCATCTTGAGGTCATGAAATCCAGCTCCATGCTGAGCGTGGAGCCTGCTTAAGATTTTCTCTTTCAAAAAAAAAAAAAAAAAAAAAAAAGATTTTCTCTTTCCTTCTGTCCCTCCCACTCCTCATGTTCTCTCTTTCTCTCTAAAATAAATAAATATTTTTTTTTTAAAAAGAAGATTGGTGCTAGTTCAAGTCACATAAATGGATAAAATTCTGTATTATTTCTTTATTACACAACTAACTAGGTGCACTTGGGGGCTCATTTGGTTAAACATCTGACTCTTGATTTGGGCTTAGGTCAGCATCTCAGGGTCAGGGTTGTGAGATCAAGCCCTGAGTGGGGCTCCATGCTGGGCATGAAGCCTGCTTAAGATTCTTTCTTTCCCTCTCCTTCTGCCCCTCCTCCCTGCTTGCTCGCTCTCTCTTTCTCAAAAAAAAAAAGAAAAAAAGAAAAAATTCACACAACTAATTCATTGTACAAAAAATATAAAATAAAAATGATCAAAACAAAAATTAAAAAATCACAAGTAATTCTAAGCCCAGAGATAAACAGCAGACAAATAGAAAATTACATATATAATTTAGTGTATATATTTCACAAATATATGCCAGGTGTGTATAGAAGACTAATATATATGAAAGATTTATTATATTTATATATTTAAAAATGGGATTATACTATCCATGCTACTTTTAAGCCTGATTTTTTTTCAAACAACGGTATTGGGGATCAGAAAAATAGCTCCATGATGTGCCACTTTGGCATATAGATTATTTTGAGCTGAAAACTGTCAAGGCCCAAAAAACTGAGGAAGAAACTTTGACCTTCCCCTTAACTGCCTAAAAGTGTTTAGACAGAGGTCCTGCTCCATGAAGGGAAATATCACCATAGGTAACCAAGTTCTAATATGAACTAGGAGTGGAAGAGAGGAAGGAACTTAGCAAAGACTGCTAAAATTCTTCTCTATGTCCCATTTTTTCTGAAGACCAGCAAGCATCTGTTTACCAAACATTTACTCCTTTTCAACTCCCTCTGAATTGCTTTCCTTCCCATTGAAGTCCCAGAGCCCTACTCCCTTTCCCTTAGTTTGGGATGACATATATCTCATTTTGCCTGCCTGTCTTTGGAACAGTCAACTTTAGTAGATCTTTATTTTTTTAAGTCTATGATCTGTTTCTTCTATAGATTTGATTGAATACTTATTTTAAAATAAATGATCTGAATGACCCATAATTGAGTTTTAAAATTAAAATAATCTGAGACTTTAAAAAGCATTATTGCTACTAGGTTTTTTGTTTGTTTGTTTTTGTTGTTGTTTTACTAAACAGTATTGGTGCTAGGATATAACCTACCAGCAATCAGGGCACTGTGATATCCTAGAATGGATATCAAAGATATCCTAGATATCCTAGAATATCAAAGATATCCTGGATATCCTAGAATGTCTCAAATTATGGTCTACTTATTTTTCAATTGTGTTTTATAGTAAAAGCAAAACAAAACAAAAATAACCATAGGTAATGAATTAGGATATTTTATTTTCAATCTAGTTTTAAAAATAGGGAGGAAAACATCTCTTGGAAGTCAGTGACGGTCACTGTGTCCTCTTTGGGCACTTAAAATATTCTGATTGCACCTGTGTCTCAGTTACTGGTGTGGAGTCAGTTACATGCAGAGAACCTCTGACTGTTTTTGTTTTTAAGTTCCACCTGTGCCAGAGAAAGAGCTAAAGTACAAAACACAAATATAACAGTGTATTTCCACTCTTCAGTGCACATTAAAAATAACTGGGACACTTTAAACCAGACTAGTTTTCCCTTAGGAGGTTCTGATTTAATTGTCCTGAGATGAGGCTAGGCCATCAGTATTTTATACCTTTCTGGTAATTCTAGTGAACAGCCAGGTTGAGAACTGCTCATGTAGAGAAGCCAAATACATGTATTTCATCTCTAATGGAATAAAAAATTTATCCTTTCCTTGAGCCACTGTAAACATATTTTTTTTTAAAGATTTTATTTATTTATTCAAGACAGAGAGAGAGAGGAAAGACACAGGCAGAGGAAGAAGCAGGCTCCATGCAGAGAGCCCGATGTGGGACTCGATCCCTGGTCTCCAGGATCACACCCTGGGCCAAAGGCAGGTGCTAAACCGCTGAGTCACCCGGGCTGCCCCATATTTTTGTAAAATATATCATCAAAATTTTGTTAGTACCTTTTAATTCGGTTTGTACAAAGAAGTATGGAGACAATAGGAGTGATTTTTAAGTTTCCCTCAGAGGTAAGAAAGAAATAATTTTAGAACAAATAAAATAACATGATGTTTTACTCTACATGTAAGTAGTAAATCCATAGAATGAGCTGTTCAGAATGGTAATACAGATAGAAAGGTAGAAAGTACACCTTCTACAAGGTGTAGACAAAATGGTGTGTGATAGATTGTTTAGTAGAAGATTGGGACTATTCAGAATGCCTACTTAAGCCTTGGGTTTGAAATCATGAAAATAATTATATTGCTCTTTTCCAAATATCTTTGTGACTCATAGTTACATACAATATCAAGTTTCAAGAACAATCAAGTTTTACTTATATGGAGCCCTACAGTACTGCTTATCTTGGGGGGTCTTATTCACAGAGCTCTAGAGCTGGAAAGGACCTCCGGAGTAACTGAATCCAAGCTCTTCTTCTTACACTTCTGATTTCTATGACATGCACAGAAAATGGTGTTCATCTTATGCTTAAACGCTGCTAGTGACAAGGGAGTCATTAGCTCACATTAAGTTTGAACATGTCTGTGTGTTAGAAAATTCTTTCTTGTACTACATAAAAATGTGATGGTCCATAACTTCCACCTGTTTATTCTGCTATTCGAAGAAAAAAAGCCACTTATACAAGTAATTGTTCTAAGCAAATCAAAGAATTAGTGATTCTTCTCTGTGTAGATGAAAATTATGGACAATAAAAATCACAATGCATTTTAAATAAAATACCATGAGTTTTCTGAGGGTTTTGTCTATATGTAAAATGAGGTATTCTAATTTATCAAATACTAAGAATATAATTCAATTTAGTAAATAACAAGGATTTCTTAGGTACAGAAATATGAAGATGGAGAATTATGGAACAAATGACCATGTAACCTAATTTTTAGTTGTTCGAACAATTTTAAATTGGAGCAAGCTTTCTCAATCAGAGAGCTAAGGTTCATATTTGAATTTCCTTTGATTAATATATTTATCAATATCTTAGACAAAAATACAAAAGTCATGTTTATTAAATTACAGATATAAGTCTGGAGGTGGAGGCAAATGGTTATTGTAGTGCTGTGGAGCCTGAGATGAAAAGAAAAACGTGTGCCCCCCTATATGCTTATCTAAATATCCTCCCATTATTATGAATGAAATGGTAGTAAAAACTCTATAAGCAGGGACACCTGGGTAGCTCAGCGGTTGAGCAACTGCATTTGGCTCAGGTATGATCCTGTGGTCCCTGGATTGAGTCCCACTTCGAGCTCCCTGCATGGAGCCTGCTTCTCCCTCTGCCTGTGTCTCTGCCTCTCTCTGTGTCTCTCATGAATAAATAAATAAAATAAATATAAATAAATAAATAAAATCTTAAAAAAAACCCTCTATAATCAAAAGCCATGAGTATATATACAAAGCTCTAATTTGTCCAGTCTGTTTGCACATCAGTGTCAGCCTTCATAAGCCCACTGGGTTGAGGTAGGCTGCACATGGGCTTGATGGCCACCCTGGCCTGGGAATCACACACAGGTTGCTTGGAATTGACTGTTCCCATTGCATAATAATACAGGTTCATAAAACAAATAAATAAAAGGAATAGTGTCTATTTAAAATTCTGATATTCTGCTTAGCATTTATTACTAGATTTTTTTGCATGGATATTGGTTTTTTAAAAAATGTTATATTAAAATATTGTTATCTCAAGGAGGCATCTGTACTCCCATGTTCATTGCAGCATTATTTACAATAGCCCAGCCAAGGAAACAAGCTAAGTGCTCATCAATGGGTGAATAATTGATAAGAAAATGTGGCATAGGGTAGCCCGGGTGGCTCAGCGGTTTAGCGCGGCCTTCAGCCCAAGGCCCGATCCTGGAGACGCGGGATCGAATCCCGCATGAGGCTCCCTGCATGGGGCCTGTTTCTTCCTCGGCCTGTGTCTCTGCCTCTCTCTCTCTGTCTCTCTTATGAATAAATAAATACAATCTTTAAAAAAAAAAAAAAAGAAAATGTGGCATATATAAACAAACACAGGAGTATTACTCAGCTATGAGAAAGAAGAAAATCCTGGGAGTGAGTCCAAGATGGCAGAGGAGTAGGAGATCCTAGTTTCCTCTGGGCCCAGGATTTATCAAGGTAGCTTTAAATCATTCTGAACACCTGTTAACTCAACCAGAAGCTCTAAGAATAGCTGCAACTCTACAAGAAAAGCAACCACTTTCTGCAAGGTAGGAGGGATGGGGAGGTGAATCCAAGGTGATATTTGGGAAGATAAACCGCAGGGGGAGGGAGCCTCCGGAAGCCACCTACTGGAAAGTGATAGAGCAGCAGAGTGCAAAATCAGAGCTTTCAGAAATCTGCTCCTATGCGGGGCGTCCCTGCCCAAAGGTGCTCAGGTGGCAAAGCAGAGGTGGAATCCTAGGGGGGAACAGTGTGGTCTCAGGATCCTTGGGGTCACAGGAAGACTGGGGGTTCCTGAGTGTGGCAGAGTTCCCAAGCATTGGAGCAGGGAGGCTGGCTGCAATCAGCGAGCCCTGGAATGGGCGGTCATCTCCTGGTTGCCACAAATCAGTTGGCGCAACTGTTCCCGAGCAGGAGCTCAACAAGCAGAACTGGTGAGACCTCCCTTTACGCTCCAGGGAGAAGCAATGTGGGAACATGCTCCAGGAGTCTGCAGAGTCTGGAGATGCAAGATGGGGTCACATGCCTGAGATAGAAACGCTCAGTCACAGGCTGGGTGAGTGTGGAGTGCGGGGGAAGACAGGCCGACAGGCAGATTGACTGCTTGTCTTCGAGGGCGCACCGAGGAGTGGGGTCCCCAAGCTTTCGGCTCTGGGGCTGGAGATTAGGAAGCTGGCATTCTCACTCTCATTTTCTAAAGCTGCAAGGGAAGCCTTCAGGAAACAAAAGCCACCGAGCAATCTGTAGCTGCTTGCTTAGCGTGGCCCCCTGGAAAGGGAGGTGCAGTTCCACCCCAGGACTGGAGAGTCAATGCACCAGGCCCCTCCCCCAGAAGATGGGTGAGACCAGCCAAGACCAAGTTTACTGAGCACTGAGAATCGCAAAATTCTAGCGCCTGGAGTGTGTAGCATATGGAATTCATGGTTATTTTCCCCCATGATTCTTTAGCCTTTTAATTTTATTTTTTTTCTCTTCCTTGTTTATCTTTTCTTTTTTTAAAAGATTTTATTTATTCATTCATGAGAGACAGGCAGAGACACAGGCAGAGTGAGAAGCAGGCTCCATGCAGGGAGCCCGATGTGGGACTTGATCCCGGGACTCCAGGATCATGCCCTGGGGGGAAGGCAGGCATTTAACCACTGAGCCACCCAGGCATCCCTCTCTTTTTTGTTCCAACCAATTTCTTATTTTATCAATTCTTTTAAAAATCTTTTTAAATTTTCATTTTTAGAGTTACATTCTATCATTGCATTGTATTTAATTTTATTTTTGTATATATATGTTTTTCTTTCTTCACAATTTTGGGATGCAGTTCCTTCTAACAGACCAAAATACACCCAGAATCTAGTGTATGGCTTTGTTCTCTTCACCTGTCTGATCATAATCACTTTTTTTTTTCTCTTCCTTTTTGTGTTTTGTTTTTTCTGTTTTGTTAAAGTCTTCTTAAATTTTCATCTTTACAGTTACATTCTATCCTGTCAATGCATTTAATTTTGTTTTTGTATATATGCTTTTCCTTCTTTACAATTTTGAGATGTAGTTTCTTCTAATAAGCTAACTAAAATACATTCAGGACATAGTGTATTGCTCTGTTCTGTTCTGTTCACCTGTTTATATTTTTTCTTTTTTTTTTTTGTCTTTTAATTTTCATTTTTACAGTTATACTCTATCCTTTCATTGTATTTAATTTTTTTGTACATACATAAGTTTTTCTTTCTTATAATTTTTGGATCTAGTTTTCTAACAAACAGACCAAAATACGCACAGGATCAAGTTATTGCTTTATTCTGTTCACCTGTCTGATTATATTCTTTCTTAAACATTTTTATTTTTTTCAGTTTCATGGCTTCTGTTTTGTTTAGCATATATTTCTCTGGGGTCATTGTTACCATTTTAATATTTTGTTCTCTCCTTCATCTATTCTTTACTGGACAGAATGACAAGATGAAAAAATTCACCTCAAAAAAAGAGAATAAGAGGCAGTACTGATTGCCAGGGACCTAATCAGAATCAACATAAGATGTTGGAACTACAGTTCAGCATAACGATTATAAAGATACTAGTGGGGTTTGAATAAAACATAGAAGACACTAGAGAATCTCTTTCTGGAGAAATAAAAGAACTAAAATCCAATCAAGTCAAAATCAAAAAGGCTAGGGGATCCCTGGGTGGCTCAGTGGTTTAGTGCCTGCCTTTGGCCCAGGGCGTGATCCTGGAGTCCCGGGATCGAGTCTGACATCAGGCTCCCTGCATGGAGCCTGCTTCTCCCTCTGCCTGTGTCTCTGCCTCTCTCTCTCTCTCTCACTCTCATGATTAAATAAATAAAATCTTAAAAAAATAAAAAAGGCTATTAATAAGATGTAATAAGAAATGGAGGCTCTAACTGCTAAGATAATGAGGCAGAAAAGAGAATTAGTGATATAGAAGATAAAATGATGGAGAAAAAGAACTGAGAAAAAGAATGATAAATAACTACTGGATCATGAGGGCAGAATTCAAGAGATAAGTGACACCATAAAATGAAACAATATTAGAATAATTGGGGAGAAGAAGGAAGAGAGAGAGGGGCAGAAGGCATATTTGAGCCAATTATAGTGGAGAACTTCCCTAATCTGGGGAAGGAAACAGCTATCCAACTCCCAGAGGCACAGAGAACCCCCTTCAAAATCAATAAAAATAGGTCAATGGGCAGCCTGGGTGGCTCAGCAGTTTAGTGCCTGCCTTCAGCCCAGGGTGTGATCCGGGAGTCCCAGGATCAAGTCCCACATCAGGCTCCCTGTGTGGAGCCTGCTTCTCCCTCTGTCTGTGTCTCTGCCTCTCTCGCTCTGTGTCTCTCATGAATAAGTAAATAAAATCTTAAAAAAAAATAGGTCAACATACCAACATATAATAGTGAGACTTGCAAATTTCAGAGACAAAGAGAAAATCCTGAAAGCAGCTCAAGACAAGAGGTCCTTAACCTACAAGGGTAGAAATATAAAGCTGACAGGAGAACTATCCACAGAGACCATGTAGGTCAGGAAGACTGGCACAATATATTTGGGGTTCTAAATGAGAAAAATATGCAACCAAGAATATTTTATTAGGTTAGGATGTCATTCAGAATAGAAGGAGAGATAAAGAACTTCCAAGACAATCAGAAACTAAGAGAGGTTGTGATCACCAAACCAGCCCTACAAGAAATATTAAAAGGGATCCTTTAAGTGAAGAGAGAACCCAAAAGTAACATAGACCAGAAAGTAGCAGAGAATAATATACAGAAACAGTGACTTTACAGGTAAAACAACAACACTAAAATCATATCTTTTAATAATTACTCTGAATGTAAATGGGCTAACTGCCCCAATCAAAAGACACAAGGTATCAGATTGGATAAAAAAGCAAGACCTGTGGATATACCATCTACAAGAGACTCATTTTAGACCCAAAGTCACTTCCAGATTAAAAAAGAGGGATGGAGAACCATTTATCATGCTAATGGACATCAAAAGAAAGGTGGGGAAAAAAAAGAAAGCTGGGGTAGCAATCCTTATATCAGACAAATTAGATTTTAAACCAAAGACTGTAGTAAGAGATGAGGAAGGACACTGTATCAACTAAAGAGTCCATCCAATGAGAAGATCTAACAATTGTAAATATATATGCCTCTAACATGGGAGCAGCCAATTAT
The DNA here is from genome assembly GCF_048164855.1 of Canis lupus baileyi. Lineage (NCBI taxonomy): Eukaryota > Metazoa > Chordata > Mammalia > Carnivora > Canidae > Canis > Canis lupus. The sequence continues at coordinate 16,157,714 of NC_132862.1, read as the reverse complement.
ATAAGCCAATTAATAACTTAAGTAAAGAAACAAATTGATAATAATACAATAATGTTAGGGGACTTTAACACCCTATTCACCACAATGGACAGATCATCTAAGAGGATTAACAAGGAAACAAGGGCTTTGAATGACATACTGGACCAGATATATTCAGAACATTCTGTTCCTTTTTTTAAATTTTTTTTAAATTTTATTTATTTATTTATCTATGAAAGTCACACACATAGAGAGAGGCAGAGACACAGGCAGAGGGAGAGGAAGAAGCAGGCTCCATGCACCGGGAGCCTGATGTGGGACTCAATCCCGGGTCTCCAGGATCGCGCCCTGAGCCAAAGGCAGGCGCTAAACCACTGCGCCACCCAGGGATCCCCCAGAACATTCTGTTCTAAAGCAACAGAATGCACATTCTTCTACACTGTATATGGAACACTCTCCAGAATAGATCACATACTGAGTCACAAATCAAGTCTCAACCAGTACCAAAAATTTGGATCATTCCCTGCATATTTTTGGACCACAATGCTTTGAAAGTTGAACTCAATCACAAGAAGAAATTTGGAAAGAACTCAAATACATAGAGGCTAAAGAGCAACCTACTAAAGAATAAATGGGTCAACCAGGAAATTAAAGAATTAAAAAATTCATGGAAACAGATGAAATGGAAACACAGCAGTTCAAAACCTTTGGTATGCAGCAAAGGCAGTCCTAAGAGGGAAATATATCAATACAAAACTTTCTCAAGAAACAAGAGAGGTCTCAAATACACAACCTAACTCTACACCTAAAGGAGCCAGAGAAAGAACAGCAAAAGCCTAAACCCAGCAGGAGAATAGAAATAATAAAGATTAGAGTAGAAATCAATGAAATAGAAACCAAAAGAACAGTGGAATAGATCAATGAAACTAAGAGCTGTTCTTTGAAAGAATTAATAGATTGATAAACCCTTGGCCAGACTTATCAGAAAGAAAAGAGAAAAGACCCAAATAAATAAAATCATGAATAAAAGAGGAGAGATCACAACAAACACTGAAGAAATACAAACAATTGTAAGAACATATTACAAGCAACTATAGGTCAACAAATTCTGGAAGAAATGGATGCATTCCTGGAAATGTATAAACTACCAAAACTGAAACAGGAAGAAATAGAAGACCTGAACAGACCCAGAACCAGGAGGTAATTGAAGCAGTCATAAAAAATCTTCCCACAAACAAGGGTCCAGGGCTGGATGGCTTTCCAGGGGAACTCTACCAAACATTTAAAGAATTAATACCGATTCTTCTGAAGCTGTTTCAAAAAAATAGAAATGGAAGGAAAACTTCCAAACTCATTCTATGATGCCAGCATTCCCTTGATCCCAAAACTAGACAAAGACCCCACCAAAAAGGAGAATTACGGACCAATATCCCTGGTGAACATGGATGCAAAAATTCTCACCAAGATACTAGCCAATAGGATCCAACAGTACATTAAAAGGATTATTCACCACAACCAAGTGGGATTTAGACCTGGGCTGCATGGGTGGTTCAACATCCTCAAATCAATCAACATGCTACACTATATTAATAAAAGAAAGGATAAGAACAATATGAACAATATGATCCTCTGAATAGATGCAGAAAAAAGCACTTGACAAAGTACTTTTGTACTTGAAAGCAGGCTTTCTTGATTAAAACTCTCCACAATGTAGGGATAGAGGGAACATACTGTGTTATCATAAAAGCCATGTATGAAAAGCCCACAGCAAATATTATTCTCAACGGGGAAAAACTGAGAGTGGATGAGGAAAAGGGGATCCACTGTTGGTGGGAATGCAAGCGGGTATAACCACTCTGGAAAACAGTATAGAAGTTCCTCAAGAAGTTAAAAACAGAGCTACCCTACAACTCACTAATAAGTATTTATCCAAAAGGATACAACAGTGATTGGAAGGGGCACCTGCACCCCAATGTTTATAGCAACAATTTTCACAATAGCCAAACTATAATAGAGCCCAGATGTCCATTGACAGATGAATGGGAAAAGTGGTATATATATAAATACACACACACACACACACACACACACACACACAATGGACTATTACTCAGCCATCAAAAAATGAAATTTTGCCATCTATGACATGGATGGAACTAGAGGATATTATTAAGTGAAACCAGTCAATCAAAGAAAGACAATTATTATATGTTCTTACCCATATGTGGAACTTAAGAAACAAAGCAGAGGATCATAGAGGAAGAGAGGAAAAAATAAGACAAAATTGGAGAGGGAGACAAACCATAAGGACTTTTAATCATAGGAAACTAAATGAGGGTTCCTGGACGGGAGGTGGGTAGGGGGATGGGGTAAGCAGATGATAGACATTAAGGAGGGCGCATGATGTAATAATGAGCACTGGGTATTATATTAAACTGATGAATTACTGACCTCTACCTCTGAGTAACAATTAATTAATTGTATTTAACTGAAAAATTAAAATACCAAAAAAATAATAAAAAAAAAGAAAATCCTGCCAATTGTGGCAACATGAATGAACCTGAAAGGCATTATACTAAGTGAAATTGACAGAGAAAGGAAAATATGGCATGGTATCACTGAAATATGGAATCTAAAAAAAAAAAAAATTGAACTCATGGAAACAGTAGAATGCTGGTTTCCAGGGCTAGCAGGTGGTGGTAATGGAGGAAGGATGGCAAAAGAGTGTAAATTTTCACTTAAAAGATGAGTAAGATTTGAGGGTCTAATGTAGATCACGGTGACTATAGTTGATATATTGTATTGTATAATTGAGATTTACTGAGAAGAAAAGTTAAGCATTCTCACCAAAAAACACATAAATTGGGGATCCCTGAGTGGCTCAGCGTTTTGGCGTCTGCCTTCCGCCCAGGGTGTGATCCTAGAGACCCGGGATCAGTCCCGCATGGGGCTTCCTGCATGGAGCCTGCTTCTCCCTCTGCCTGTGTCTAGGCCTCTCTCTCTCTCTCTCTCTGTCTCTCATAAGTAAATAAAATCTTAAAAAAAAAAAAGAGAGATAAATATGTGTTAATTAACTGTTGTGGGAATCCTTTCACTACACTGTATATGTATATGAAGTCATCACATTGTATACTTTAAATACATCACAATTTCATTTGTCAATTATACTTCAATAAACCTGAAAAAACATGTCTTGATTTCTGAGAGTTTTGGTGCCCCTTAAATTTTGTCCTTGAGGCGAATGCCTTACCTGCCTATTCTCTGCCTTGGGCTATTGAATAATGATTCATTTAAAAATTAATTAGGTAGAACAAAGGAAAGTAAACTTACAAAATGATAAAAATAAATAGGAAATTCAGAAAATCAACTTTGTACTGTTGGGTTGGGGATTCATGGCTTAGTATCAGTTCACATGAAAAGGAATTAAGAGCTTTAGCTGACTGTAGGGTTGCTATGTGCTGCCAGTGTCAAATAGTTATTCAAACACAAATGAAATTCATTCTGCAAAGAAGAAATTACAATGGCAACCCTATTCTGCACTGGGCAGGTCACTAAAGAACTGTTAGATCCTACATGGGAGGACCGACTCCAGTGAAGTGGAGCATATTCAGTGGACTAAGATGATGAGGAAAAGGGAAGAATTAGTTTTGGGGAGAGAAGACTAAAAGTGTTGGGAATGAGACAATGCTTTGCAAATACACTGGTTCTCAAATGTGCCTGATTATTAGAATCACATGGGGAGCTTCTGAAACTTTAAATCCCAGAATTACTCCCCAACAAGATCAATCAGAATTTTGCAGATGGAGTCTAGGCATTAGTAGTTAAGCTTCCCAGGTAACTCCAATGTGCACCCAAGTTTGAGAATCACTAATTTAAAGGACTGACCCGTGGCAGAAAGATTATTTTGTCATGTTTCATGGAATAGAGCTAGGTTCTGAATGGGGAAACTTCAAAGAGAGTTACTTTAGTTCAACATCTGAACTCTGGATTTTCTAAAAATACTTTGAGATGAGAGATCTCCAACATAGGCAGAAGTTCAAATAGAGGTTGGATATCGTGAGGGAAACTTTCTCTGTGGCTGGGGAAGGTGCTTAGATAATTTCTAATATTCTCTTCATTTTAATAATTCTATTACCATATGACAGAAATTATTCAGCAATCCACTTTAGAATGAACAACCTTTTGCTTACTTTGATCTTGGAGTCAGAGGTTCATTTACTGACTGACCTATTTCTGCTCTCTTATTCAGTTAAAATGAATTAAAGCTGGAATAATTGCATTTGCAATGAAAGCTATTAGTCTCAACAGATTATTGCCATGATAATCTAATTGCATAGGTGCAAATGACTGTAGAAATGACTATTTGACAGAACATTTCTAATCATGTGTGTGTGTGTTTGTGTGTGTGTTGCAGAGTATAAAATACAGCATCTTATTTTTTTATTTTTTTAAAGATTTTATTTTTTAAAAGATTTTATTTTTATTCATGAGAGACTCAGAGAGTGAGAGAGAGAGAGAGAGAAGAGAGAGAGAGAGAGGCAGAGACACAGGCAGAGGGAGAAGCAGGCTCCATGCAGGGAACCCGACGTGGGACTCGATCCCAGGATTCCAGGATAATGCCCTGGGCTGAAGGCAGGTGCTAAACTGCTGAGCCACCCAGGGATCCCCAAAATACAGCATCTTAGATGAAACTTAAGCACTGGATTTTAACTTTGCTTATGTTCTCCTTAGCAGAGAAGGGGTAAACTGGAGTTTTGCCTCCTGGAGAGTTTCAGGTAGGGGAACAAGGTCAGTAGAGAGACTACTCCCTTGTCAGTTTAAAACATACACACTTCTTTTTTCATTCAGTTCAGTGACAAAAATGATGATATATACACATTGAGATAATAAAAGCCTCCATGAACCAGAACCAGAAGTATTAAATGCTTAAGTAATGTTGTTTAGTGAAATTAAGCCCCTTCCAAAATTAGTATCTTTCTTCATTAACAGTTATTTCCAGAAACTCTCTCCTGATAGCTTTACTGTTTATTATACTTCAATATTTAAAATCCCTCACCTTTTCTCATAATATATGTGATAATTAAAATATTTCATAAATACTGGAAATTTCACTTACGAAGGTGAAAATCATCTCTATTGAATAATGAAAAACTTAATTGCTAACAAACACTATAATTCACAGAAAGGTAATACTATGGAGCTCATTCCTGTGATTTGTCATCCTTCAGGTTTCAGCTAGTACTTCTCTTTGTGCATAATTAGAAAATGGGGTAAAAGAGCATGAAGAGCTGAGTGTAAATTCATTACCACTGCTTCAAAAATCATTCATTCATTCAATAGTATTTACTGTGTGCCTACTCTGTGTCAGGCACTGCACTCCACAGTTAGTCTGCATTAAGAACAAGAATAGACAAAATTTCTCCTGTCCTGAAGTTTGGGGGATCGATGATTAAAAAAATAAATACACAAGGAAATAAATGATATAATTTCAGGCATTGGTAAGGGCTATAAAAGTAACATAGGATAATAGGACAAAAGATAATAGAGCAAGGGGAATCTGTTTTAGACAGGATGAAAGATCTTTTTGAGGAGATCACATTTCATCAGAGAGACCTGAATTAGACGAGCTAAGGAAAAAATAAAAAGGCTGGAGAGAAAGAATGTGGTAGCCAGGCTCCAAGATGACCCCAAGGATCTTTGCTTCTTTGTATTCATGCCCATGTGTAGTCTCTCTCACATGTATCTGGATTGGTTTGTGTGATCAGATTCTACAGTGGAAGGGATGGTGTGCAAATTTTGAGGTTAGGATATGAGAGACATTTCCATTTCCATCTTGATCTCCTAGAACATTTACAGGGCAAGCCAGCTGCCATATCATGAGGATGTTCGAACAACTATATGGACTGGGGCCACATAGTAAGGAACTAAGTTCTCCTGCCAGCACCCAATACCAACTTGCCAGCCAGGAGAAGGAGCTGCATCAGAGGGTACCCTCCAGCCCCCAGTCAAGCTTTGAATGATAGCCCCGACTGACACCTTATAAGAGACCTGGAGCCAGAATGCCCACCTAAGCCCCTCCTGAGATTCTGACCAACAGAAATTGTGGAATAATAAATGCTTACTGTTTTAAGTCACAAAGTTTTGAGGTATTTTGTCACACAGAAATAGTACAAAAGAAAATGACAAATACAAAATCTTTTAAGCAGGAACAAGTTTGGCATGTTTAAGGAATGGCAAAAAGGACAGTATGATTGGACATTAGTGGCAGAGGGGGAGTGGTGGCTTATTTCTATTCATGGCCTATTTTTGTTGGATGAAAGAAGATAATCAACATTTTATAAGTATTCAGTATACATTTTGTGTTCATAATTCTTTAATTATCTTCTTGGGTTTTATAACTTGTAGTTAATACTGTATTAAATAAATCTTCATTTAAATGTAACATATAGTAAAACATTATATTTCAGCTGTGGTCAAGTTACTGAACTTTCCAGTGTATATGTCATACATTTTTTGTAAAACAGAAAAATGCTTTGGGAAGGTTAACCATCATAAAATATAATGAAGCAACTTAAATTCTCCAAAGATGAGTATTATATAGAGTGGAAAATATATATTAAAAATGCCAGGCTCTGTAGTGATTATGTGGTTATCACAAATGATCAGACACAGATGGAGTCTTTGAGGGTAAAATAAAACCATAGCAAATGACTTTTTATTAAAAAGGGAAACCTCCACTTTCTGATTTATAATTAAATCAACATTCTTGGAGAAAAAAGGTCTTTGTTAAAATAGAATTTTGGGTCAAGCTAATAACTGTGGAAGATAAGAATAACCAGAAAATTAATTTTCATGTGTTAGGGTTTTGTTTATGCCCAATCATCAACCATTTGCTAGGTTTTTATCACTGAGGGAGGAAAAATAATACCTCAGAACAATAGTTCTCTGGCTTTTCTTACATTCTTTTGGGAACACAAGTCCTGCTGTAAATTCTTCACAAAGAGCATTGGGAATTTTCCCCAGAGACAGTCTGTCTCATTCTCCATGAACTAGCCCTTTGATTATCACGTACTCAACTTTTCCTACTCTGGCTCAGATGGAGATTCTCTTGCTGCAAACCCCATACGCAGCTCTGTTGCTGATGGCCACTGAATGCTTTACTGCCAATGTTACTGATGATCCTTGAAGCTTATTTCAAGGAGTGTGGTGTCCAATGTTGAAAGGGCTGAGTTTTTCTCCAGTAACAATGAGTGACACCAAATATCCTTGTTAAGATGCCCCTTCTTCCATTGAGATCCACCGTCTTAGCCAAGTTTGCCATCTGATGTCAAGCACCCAATATTTGCCCTAAAGGTGTCATCTTTTGTTGTTGTAGTCCCAACTTCCAATGTAGCTAGAAACTTCTATTATTGGTGCCTACGTGGGAATTCAGTGAAACACCTTTTTTAGTTATTTCTAGATTTATAATTATAATTCATTCAACCTTGTCATTATAGTTCCCACTGGCAGCTGGCCTAGATGATAACTTCAGTCATCAACTTATCTACACTTGGGATCATTGTCTTTATACAAAATATTTCCCCTTGTATGTCTTCAGTCATAGGAAAAATTGGTCTCCCAAACCTCATATAAACAGACCCATTGCCCGATCTTCCTGTCACTTTCTTTGGTTCCTTATGTTAATATCATGTAGTCAGCTAATTTTGAGCAAGATTGACCCCTTCTTTTATATTTCTCCCATGTACTTTGTCACTAAATCCTGTGTGTTCTACTCAAAAATTTCTTAAAAAAAAAAAAAAGAAAGAAAGAAAAAGAAGCCCTGCTTTTCCATTTATACTGCACTTGCCCTAGTTTAGGAGTTTATCATGTTCAGAGAGTCCAGCAGTTTAAAACTCTGGCCTGCAAATCCCTGGGTCTCTAAAACACTTTAAGTTTCTATGAGATCAACCTAGTAATAATACTAGAAAGTTTTTAAAAAATTTTTTAAAAAAAGATTTTATTTATTATTCATGACAGACACAGATTGAGAGAGAGAGGCAGAGACACAGACAGAGGGAGAAGCAGGCTCCATGCAGGGAGCCCAACATGGGACTTGATCCCGGATCTCCAGGATCAGGCCCTGGGCTGAAGGCAGGTGCTAAGCCGCTGAGCCACCCAGAGATCCCATAGTAGTAGAAAGTTATTTGTCTTTTCCACTATGTTGACATTTGCATTAATAGCGCATAACAATGGTAGGTAAAAATGCTGGTCCTGAGCACAAATTGGGTCTATAGTACCAAACTGTACTAATAGTTATTTTGTTCTTTAATGAGTAAGGGACAAGAATTTCTTCATCTACTCATCTTAGGCTCTCTGACTGCAGCTTTGTACACTGGACTGACAAAAGAGATTAACAGGAGAAAAGCATATACATTTATTAGTTTTATGTGACACAGGAGTCTTTATTAATAAATAAAGACCTAAAGAAGTAGCCTGAGCATTTTTATAATAGGTTTGATGAAGAATGGAAGGAAGTTGTAGAAAAATGTGACAGGACAAAAGGAATATGAGCTACGGGTAGTAAACTGCAAAAAACTTAGCAAGGCCTATTTGTTTGGATGTCTCTAGATATCCCTCCGTCTTTGGAGATAAGCATACCCCTTTCCTTCAGGTATTGGGAGGGCACTTCTCACTTGAGGGTCTTACGACTTACTTTAGGGGAGTAGAGGGATGTGGGAGAGTCCTTCTTGCACCTGTTGTTTCTCAAACCCCTTCAGTTTAAAAATATTTAATATGTGAAGTGCCACATGTTGGGACAGTGTGCTCCAAACTCCAAATGATTAATTTGACTAAATAGCAACTTTTGAATACACATCACTTTAATATCTATATGACAAAGCAGGAAGCATTCGTCAAGCCCTTCTGCTATATATGGTAGGATGGTGCTTATCTTGGAAGAAAGCTCTTGTGTGATTATTTGTGAGTTGAACTAACTGCTTTTTCATAGAATATTTTTTTTTTGACTTGAAAAAATGACTGGCTGACAAACTGTGGTTAGTCAGATTTGGTTATTGGCAGGCATTTTCACAAAAATGAACAAAGTGAGCCAGTTGCTTCAAGGAACACAACTGACACTATTTGTTGCCAATGACAAAATTTGAGCTTTCAAACTTTGTAGAGTTTGTAAATTCATATGTGGTACTGTGAGCTTGACAGCCTCCTAGTATTTAAAGATTTTTTTTCTGATCAGATCAGTGGTAATATTAACAAAAGTATGGCAGATCCAGGATCCATATCCAGGCATCCTAGCTCCAGAGTCTGTGCTCTTAGAGTTTACTATTTCTCCTCTCCTCACTTTCCTGTGGAACAAGTGAAATCCAAACTTTTTAACACACCAACCAGGTGGCATTTATCCATTCAGTGAAATGACTGACTAACAAGTATGAGAATGAAGGGTGGGCAAACATCCGGAGATACTGACAGATAATTTCTGCGAGAAGTTCAGAAATAGGGGTCATCCTGGTTGGTGGGCTAGCCAAACAGGACAGGGTGGACTGACCTTCTTGGACAGTTGTTCCAGAAATAAGAACCAGATTCAATTATTTGAGCTGAACTGGAAATCTTTTTTTTTTGAACTGGAGATCTTAAGGCTTACTAGCTGGCTGACAGGCATTGTGGAGGCAGTGTCGACCTGGGTATTTACCCTGATGTGATCTCCTCTTGGGGAAGCCCAAAATGTAAACAATGCATTTTTTCCACGAGCACCATATGCACCCCCCGGAAATGTCCTTGTGTGGAAGCCAGGCATTAATTTCCTTCCATCCTACAAACAGCGATTTTCATATTAGAGATGGTCATAAGACATTTTCAAGGATTTAAAGAAAAGCTTCATTTATTTCTGTTGCCCATAGTTGACTATAGCAATCCCTCCAAATTGAAGTTACTCTTGGTTACTTTGAGAAGCTTCCCAGAAGAATAACTGACTTGTTATTTAGAAAAAATGGTATGAAATTTATCTTTCATTTTCACCAAACTGATCAATGGTACCAACTCAGTGCTAAAAGGCATTCAGAATAGTTTCAACTCACTAGAACTCATTGACTATGGATAAGAGAATTGCCTTTGGGGGGCAAATAAGACTCCTGCTTTGGGGCTGAGGTGGAGAATAAACAACTGCAAATATATTTTGTTCTGCCTGAATTTATGTCTCCGGCCACACAGAGAGGTCAATACTGAAGCTTAAGGCAAAGTAAAGTCTATCTGGATTTCTAATGTAGACCCTGATGGTTTATGGTATTTGTTTAGCTAATTAGCTTCTGGACCCAGCGGGGCATAATTGGGGTCAATCCTGAAGATTGGCCTTATACTAGGGGTTAGATTGTTGTTGATAGTCTTTTTTTAATTTTTTTTTTTATTTATGATAGTTACACAGAGAGAGAGAGAGAGAGGGGCAGAGACACAGGCAGAGGGAGAAGCAGGCTCCATGCAGGGAGCCCGACATGGGATTCGATCCCGGGTCTCCAGGATTGTGCCCTGGGCCAAAGGCAGGTGCTAAACCACTGCGCCACCCAGGGATCCCCAGTTGTTGATAGTCTTAATTAATACTATTACTGGATGAGAAAAATTGACTGGATTAGGTCCTAGCATCTGTTTGCCAAATTAGAGTGGTTGATATGGTGGTATATTCATTGGAAAATTCACTAGAAAATACAAGGGTCTGGAAATGAGAGGTAAATATCATTGGGAGACAATTCTCCTTGGGTCTCTTGAGGTTCTGTACATCTTTTCAACAGAGACAATGATTAACTTTGTTATGGGCTGTCTTTTCAAGGATTTGAGTGTGGTAAATAATCTTGTAAGACAGAGACAATGTCTCCTTCTAGAGCAAAGTTCAGACTTGTTTACAGTCTTGGCATCTACAGACAGTATCTCCTTCTGCAGTAAAGGGCAGACATGCTTACTGGCCATTATAAGAGATTTGCATTCCCTGAGCTCCAAGTTCCTCTCTCGTAATACAACCCACTGTGTGTGCAGGTGTCACCTGGTCTTTTTGGGTTACCCTTTTGGAGTTGGAGTTCAGGGACTAGCATAAGGAACTGAAACTCTGGCTACAAGCACTCTGCGAATAGTAAACTGCTCTATTTCTGGAGTCTTTGTCTTCTGCAAGCATCCTTAAAACTGTGTCAAACAAACAAGCTAGTTAGCTTGCAGGTTGGGTAAAATGTCAGAACCTTTGAAGTTCTTGACATTCCAGTGCAGTATTTCTCTTAGATTTTTTTCTTTCTAAACACCAAATGACCAAAAATACTATCAAAGAGGCTCCTCAAGATTCACCTGAGGGTAGCAAACAGGAGCTAGGCCTGTAGGATGATGAAGGGACAGTTTCATTCAGAGTACACAAGTATTTTCCTATCCTTGCTAATTCCACTCAGTCGATTGGTGATCTAATCACAATTTACATAAGCAATAAACTATTGATGAACTTTTAGGTTTTCTCAAATTCTTTCCTATTAATAATGTTGCTATAGTGAATATTGTTTTGAATTTTTATTTTGGAATATGTTTATATCCATAGGGAATATTTTTAGCTGGAAAGTTCCCGAGTCATGGTACATGCTGATTAAAATGAATGAACAAATATACAATGAAAAATCTGTCCCACACCCAGCTATCCATTTCCTCGCCCAGCTATCCAATGTTATCTTTTCTGAGATGTTTCATGCAAAAAGAATCCAAATATATTCACAATATTTCCCCTCTTAATGTTTAAAATTTTTTTAAAGGAAATGATTGCATACTTTGCACATTGCTTTATATCTTATTTATTTTTCTTTCTTTTTAAAGATTTTATTTATTCATGAGTGACACTCAGAGAGAGGCAGAGACATAGGCAGAGGGAGGATAAGTAGGCTGCATGAAGGGAGCCTGATGTGGGACTTGATGCTGGGACTCCGGGATCATATGACCTGAGCCGAAGGCAGATGCTCAACCACTGAGCCACCCAAGTGTCCCCGTATTTATTTTTCTTAATATTGTTACTCTGACATCTTTCTATTTCAGTCATAAAGAGTTCTCTCATTAGTCTTTTATGACTGCATAGTTATACCTTGTATGGACTTTCCTTTCCAGTGCCCTATTGATCCTATGCAGTTTTGAAAACCTGTTTATTATAGCACCATGGACAAGATAGCTAGTTTGGCTTTCCTACAGCTGTATACTCAGTCTCAAATTAGGCTTCTTGTTAGGATAACACATTATTTGTCTTCCTTAATTTTTCATTGGTTGCACTTTACACAGCAGGAGCTCCATCACTGGTGTGAGCATACAAGTATCAATACTATTTGTAATCACCCTCTTAATTATGTGATTTATTTTTTGTTGCTCATTTATTTTATGTTGCACCTTTTTACTTCTTTTTTTTAAATGTCAGGTCCAGAATATGTCCTTTGAGGGCTTTAAGGTTATAGTAGTTATCCTCTGAAATAGGGCAAGGAGACCTAAGTCTTGCCAGAGAAAACACAAGATGTTTCTACAGGAAGAAAAATACTTCCAGACAGGCAATTTCATTATTTTCTGTTTTCTCTTCATTACAGTTGTTAGTAAAGACCTGGAGTGGTTGTAACAATTGTTTGCAAAGTTGAGTGTGAACCAATGCTGGCTCACTTTGAAAACCTTGATATTTGATCTCTGTATCCAAAATTGAAAACAAAGGTATTTAAAAGGATGGTAAGATTGAGGAGAGGATAATAGGACTTTACAGAGCTTACTTGCATGCTCATATATTTCCTGCCAAAATAGTTGATTGTTACGATATTGACTTGCTATGTTTACTTCCATACTTTCTTTGGTTCAGACTTTATTCTAATTAAAACCCTAATTATTAATATTTGTATTTACTAGGAATGTGTTTGGCTTTGCAGTTTTTGAATGTAATCTCATTTGTTTGTTAATTGGTTTTCACTATTAGCTCATTTTAAAATGCTAAGAAAAACCTCAGAGACAAATGGATATAACTGTATCAGAGCATTGGTCACTTCTTAATGAATCTTTTTCCAACAAGCAGAGAATTTCTTTCTTTTTTTTTTAAAGATTTTATTTATTTATTCACAAGAGACAGAGAGAGAGAGAGGCAGAGACACAGGCAGAGGGAGAAGCAGCCTCCACGCTGGGAGCGGGTACTCCAGGATCACGCCCTGGGCTGAAGATGGTGCTAAACAGCTGAGCCACCTGGGCTGCCCGCAGAGAATTTCTATACATAAAAACAAAGTCTACTTAAAAGAGAAGTAATTAAGATTCCAATTTACATTTTAAATAACAATGAATCACATTGTATTTAAAATTATCATTGTGAAATTTGATCATTATAAAATATGAAATGGGAAAAGCAACATTTACTTGAAGATCCATGTAATGATGTTCTGATTGAGAGCAATAATTAAGACATTATGGGTCTAGCTTTGGTGTAGAAGCACAAACTCTGGAGTTGGACCTGATTTGGGGTCTTGAATTTAACATTTCCAACTGTGAGATCTTGGTCAAGTTATTACCCTAACTTTGTTTCCTCATCTTCAAAATGGGTTATAAAAATGGCTGTTTAATAATATGTTTTCAGAATTAAATGAGATATTATTTATCAAGTAGCTTATACATCCAAAGGACTTAATAAATATTATTCAATTTTTCCTTTTAGCTTTAGATGATTTAAGGAGAGTAATTAGAAACAATACAAAATACTAATGACAATACAACTACACCTATGAAATATTTCTTCCTGCAGGTCACTTAGATAAAGGCAGCCAGACTTTCAAGAGAAGCATTAACAATCTTTAGTATCAGTTTCACTGAGGACTTATCCTAAACCAAACAGATTATTTCAGATGTGAGAATCAGGACTTCATGTAGACTGTAAACAAAGAACATTTTGATTATTACTGGAGAAAACCTGAGCTGACCCAACACATCCTGTTTTTATTATGGGACTGTATTTATTTTCACAATTAAGTTAATCCTTCCCCCTCTTGTTAATTAGGAAATTATTTTCTTTTTATCTAGAATAATAAAACATATGATTGAACCCAGTAATTTCGTATTCAAATGTAAGAAACAATTCTTTAAATAATTGTCTTTTAATTTTAAAAAGAATTCATTTTTTCCCATGATGTCTAAATCAATGATTAAAAATATGCACCTGGGTGGTTTAGTTGGTTAAATGTCACGTCCTACTCTTGGTTTCAACTCAGGTCATGATTTCAGGATCCTAGGATCCAGCCTAGCATTGGGCTCCACTCAGTATGGAGTCTGCTTGAGATCCTCTCCCTCTTCCTCCTTCCCTCCCCCCTGCTCTTTCTCTCCTTCTAAATAAATCTTTTTTAAAAAATGAGCACATGGACAGAATATGCCAACAAATGTTTGCTTTCCACTTTGAGAGTGGAGGAGAGGTGAGAGGTGGAAGGGACATGAGGAATTGAGAGGTAGCTAAACCCTTAAGAAGATGAAAGTAATTTTAAAAAATAATACTGCAAAATTTGGTGAATGATTAGTGCTAAATCAGCTCAATAGAAGTCAAAACTAGCTATTGTATTTAAGAAGGAGAAAGAGGCCTACAGGCAGATAATGGGTAGCGAATGTCTGGCTATTGATTCATTTGTTCAGCAAATATTTATTGAGTGACTGATATGACAGAGCTGAAAACTGAAGAATATTGTGGGAGAACTAAATAAAATCACATCTGTTACAAAAAAAATAGAGATAATAAGTCAAATACTTTATTCAGTTTACAAATAAAAGCCGCATAGATATACCTAAAATTATTCTATTTATTCTAAAGTTTGCTATTTAAAAAAATTTTAAATTTATTTCTGACAAATAAAAATTGTATATATTTAAGGTATACAATGTGATGTTTTATATATGTATACATGGTAAAATGGTTACCAGAATCAAAGTAATTAACATATTTATCACCTCCCATAGTTACCATTTTTTTTTTGTGTGTGTGTGTGGTGAGAACACTTGATGTCTACTGTCTTAGTGAATTTTAAGTATACATTATTATTAACTATAGTCTCCATGCTGTACATTAGGTCTCCAGAACTTGGGGCTCTGGGTGGCTCAGTTGGTTAAACATCTTCCTTCTGCTAATGTCCTGGGATGGAGCCATGTGTTGGGCTTCCTACTTAGCAGGGCATCTGCTTCTCCCTCTGCCCTTCCCTTGCTCATGCTCTCTTTCTCAATCTTTCAAATAAATAAATAAATAAAATCTTTAAAAAAGAGTCTCTAGAACTGATTCATCTGATAACTGAAAATTTGTTTCCTTTAACCAGTTTCTCCCCTTTCTTCCACCCCTAACTCGTGGTAACCACCACTCCAGTCTGTTACCAAGTGCTTGACTTCTTTTTAGTTTTCACATGTTTAAGTGAGATCATGTAGTATTTGTCTTTCTGTGTCTGGCTTATTTCACTTAGCACTGTGTCTTCCAGTTTTATCCATGTTGTCACAGATGACAGGATTTCCTTCTTTTCTTTTTTTTTTAAAGTAGAGTAATATTTCATTATGTATATATGTTTTATGTATATAGGCCACATTTTCCTTATCCATTTGTCTGTTTACAGACACTATTTTTAAAATGAAAATGTATAAAGAAATGAAAATCTTCTTTCCTCCCATTTGAATATATTTTCCAAAATACCCATTTGTGCCTATATATTCAAAACTTGTCCTAATTTTATACAGAACCAGCTATAGATACATACATAACACACTGACACACACACAGAACTCCACAAATACCATTGCAAAAATGGAATCATGCTATGATAATTGCTTTGCAATTCATTTTATATCTGTGGGCTAAAGTCCCAGAAGAAACGCTAGGTTAAAGGGAATACACACTTTACAATTTTATGGATAAATTACTTTTCCATAAATTCTATTAGTTTATATTATGAGAGTTCCAGATGCCCAACACTCTTGCTAATGTTGGATGCTATCTTCTTAAGTTTTCCCATTCTCAAATAAAAAATTATTTTCTTATTTTTATTTCATTTGTGACTTCCTTATGTTTATAAGCCATTTGTACTTGTTCTTCAGTGAATTGCCATTATTTATACATCAGAGATAGTAGCCTTTTGTCTGTTTTATGTGTTACAGTCTTTTTCTCCTTGCCTAACATTAGGTAACTTTCTTAATGAAATCTTTCATGATATAAAAGTTTTAAATTTTTATATAGTCAAGTCTGTCAGATTTTTGTTTTTTTTTTTAGATTTTTCTTTATTAATTCTGATTTTAGAAATGCTCCCCAAATAACCCATCAAAAAATTGCAGGAAATGGTTTTATCTGTATTTATCAATATTTTAAGAGATATATTGTTTATATTAGCATTTTATTTTAAATTAATTTTTTGAAAGATTTTATTTATTTATTCATGAGAGACACAGAGAGAGGCAGAGACATAGAGGGAGAAGCAGGCTCCTCACAGGGAGCCTGAGGTGGGACTTGATCCTGGGACCCAGATCATGCCCTGAGCTGAAGGCAGATGCTCAACTGCTGAGCCACCTGGGTGTCCCTATATTAGCATCTTAATATTTAATATCTTTATATATGCTGAGACATTATGAATTCACTTAAAATTCTTCCAAATTGTAATTAGTTGTCCTGATACAATTTATTATATGGCTCATCTTCTTCCAATTATTATTATTATTATTATTTTTAAAGATCTTATTTATTTATTCATGAGAGACACAGAGAGAGAGAGGTAGAGACACAGGCAGAAGGAGAAACAGGTTCCTTGAAGGGAGCCCGATGTGGGACTCGATCCCAGGACACTGGGATCATGACCTGAGCAAAAGACAGATGCTCAACCACTGAGCCACCCAGGCGTCCTGGTCTATCTACTTCTGTACTAGAACCATAGTGTTTGGATTATCGGTAGCTTTTATATTTCTCATATTTGGTGGGACATGTATCTATTTGTGATTCTTTATCAAACATTTCTCAGTAATTCATATTTATTTTGTCATTTGGGCTTTTTTTAGTTTCAAAATCTTGCTTTGATATTCTAATTTGGATTTCACTATGTTTATGAATCTCTTCAGGTGGGATTAGCATTTTAAGACATTCTGTCTTCTTACTGTGAATAGCAGATGTTCTTTTCACTCTCTTAGGTCATCCATTATGTCCTGTAGCACAATTTTTTTTTCACAGAGCTCTTATGCCTTTCTTACTAAATTTATTTCCAGATATTTATTTTTTAGCACACTTATGAATAAAATATTTCTTATTTTGATGACTAACTGGTTATTTTAATACATAGAAAAGCTATTGATTTTAAAAATCATTCTTGTCTCAGGGAATCTAATTTAATTCTAAATATATATTTTAGTTGAATCTTTCACATTTTGGGGCTATTAAATAAGATTACATTGAATAATGACAATGATAATTGTGTCTCTTTTTTTCCAATATTTATGCAGCTTATTTCGCTTTCTTGTCTTGCTAAATTAGCTTGAACTTCAAAACAATGTTGAACAATATGTGACAGTGGATAACCCTAATTCCTGACAATAATAAAATTGTGTTTGATGGTTCACCAACTAATCTGTCTGAAAAATACTCTTCATTAAAAGATTTTCTTTTAATTTGAAGGAAACAGTGAAGTGCAAGAAAAAATAATGAATGTGTACAAAATCAGCAATAATACCTTAGATAATGACCCAAATAACTGCATCAGAT
This sequence comes from Canis lupus baileyi, assembly GCF_048164855.1. Lineage (NCBI taxonomy): Eukaryota > Metazoa > Chordata > Mammalia > Carnivora > Canidae > Canis > Canis lupus. The sequence goes on along the minus strand of NC_132862.1, from coordinate 16,140,022 downwards.
AGGCCTGTTGCAATTTCAGCCACACTAAAGGGAAATACCTACTTGATTTAACACCAAAATTATCACAGCAAAGCAGGTGTTCACATTATCTACATAGTAGAAATATGGGTTGAAAGAAGCATTGGTTACAAATTTGAAAATCTCAAAAAAATTTCCTCTCAACATCTCTTAAATTTGTACTTCACTAATTTTATTCTGGACAAAAGCTAGTTTCATAATCAGAACGTATGTTCATGTGATATTCTTCACTAGTAACAAAACACAAATATCAAAAATAGCACAGAAACGAAACAAATAATAAACTCAAAATCTCTACAATGTGTTCCTGTACTGTACTGATTCTCTGCATAGCTTCAGCATTATAAAAACTTTTCAATCTTTATATTTTTATCCTTTTGATTTTCTTTTATCCTCTCATTTTGCTTTTGTGTACTCCTTTCTCTGTTTCTTTTCTCATCTTTCCCACTTCCCACTTCCTTATTATTAGGGTGTTCATATGTGTCTGTATACATGCATGCATACCTGTATCGTGGTGGGGGAGGTGCATGTATCTCCCTTTGTCTCTCCATATCTCTCTGGGTCTTTTTTGTCTCTTTCTGGGTCTTTTCTGTTACTGACTTTTGGTCATTTCCTCTGTTTTTCTCTTCCTCTTCTATCTCTTCTCCAGGAGATGCTATCTGACATTTCTCTGTGTCTATCATAGCAACACCCAAAGGGCAAGCCAAGTAACCAATTTAGTAAGTATTCCACAATGCACTCAGCAGCTAGAACATAAACTCATTCAAAGTATCAGTGTATTTATAACTCCTCAGGCGGCTCTCCTCTTGACCACACAAATCATTTATGCTCTTTTGATTGTACTTGCAGAAAACAACTGTCTGCTGCTTTGAAAAAGTAGTCATGTATTGATAACTTACTAACAGATTGAGGGCAAAAAACACTTCCTCATCTTTGTCTCCTTCTCACAACAAATAGAATTAGGGTCAGCACTTAACAATGGGTAAAACAAATGAATGGTCCTGGGTCAGGTTGCCCCAGAGTTAATCCAGGCAATCTTGAGGGGATTTGGAAATCTTAATACTTCATAGTTTTAGAGCTCTGGCATGGCAGAAACTTATTTTTCAATCTGATATCATGGCCAAATAGCTTGGAATGACAGATTATGATAGATGCTTATATTGGTTCTCTGAGTCTGCATTTCATCCTACACCTTTGCGGAGAGGTTGAAAAACTATCAATGACATTTCCAGACTCAGTTGCATCTAGGGGTCCAGATGTGAATCAGGTTCTGCTGATTAGAGGCACTCAGACACTGTGGGGAGCCAGAAGAGAAGACTGTTTTCCTGACAAGCATACTCAGGCTGAAGTTTGGTGGGGACTCATCTCAGCCTTTCCCTTTCTAGCCTTTAGCCTGTGAGTATGAACCTTACAGGGTTGTGACAGCATCAGTAGGGGCAGAAGCTTCAAAACTCTGAATAGCAGCTAACTGGTGTAACTTTGACATGGTAGTGACCACCTGACTTTAGGTGATCATATCTCTGTATGTCTAGAACAGTCCTGATTCATACCCATCATACTAGTGTAGTTATTAATAGAGCTCCCCTCATTCTAAAAAACCTCTCCTAATTTAGACAGTAAATATAGTAACCCCACCTCCAATTCTTCAATTTTTCCAATGAGATTTTGTAAATGCCTAACCACTTGTTTTTAAATTTCTCCTGTTTGAAATGCCTAGAATGGTTACGATTTCCTTCATTGAACTGAGACTGATGTCAAAGATAAAGTTGGACACTAGTTAACAAATATAAAGACATTTTATTCAGTAATAACTATTGCAATAGGGAAGACAACACTGAATTCAACTCTGCTGAAACAAAAGGAGACTTTTTAAACACTGAGGTATGCCAAAGGAAAGTCAATGCAGAGTGTGAAGGAGGTGTTTGGTCCGTGTAACTAGGCCATTTGTCTATTAGTGATTACCCAGAGGAGGAAGAAACTTCTAGTACATTTATGGCTGGGGGTGTTTGTGAAAGTTGGAGCAAGGTGTTCACTGAAGTTAGGCCCTTCCTCTCTTATAGGGTCAGGGAGGCAGAGGGAAAGGTATCTCGTTCAGTGTTTGATTTCAAAGAGCTAGCTTCTAGGTCTTTGAAGAGCCATTTTTGGGTGGGAAAAGATTTATATCTCAAAGAAGCAGAGAAAGGATTTATTATTGTAAGCTTTCTTAGGAAGCATTTTAAGAGGGTGTGGATGCCATGGTTGGAACACATCTTTCAGCTGCTAGAAGAAGCTATGCTTTAGAATGTGGTTGAGAAGAGAGTATTCATCACGGATACACCTGGGATCACAGGATTTTGCTGAAATTACTTTGGGAATGGTATTTAATGCCTGTAAGTCATGTTGCATGGAGCTTGACTTCAGCATTCACCTTTTTTTGAAAATGACTGCAAGGGGATCAGTGTGTCCCCATCTTTAAGATAAACAGGAAACTGGAATGAGCAGCATTGGGGCATACATTTATAAATATATAATAAAACAGTATTTCTTTTCCTGTTGCTAGCTTGGGTTTAACCCTGGTATTTATTAATTAAATTAATTTATTAATTTATTCCTCCTTTCCAACCAGGCAGAGAAGAAGCAAAGGATTATATTATATAATTGTGAATTATAACTTGCAAATATAATATATACCATGAAGGAACAAATTTGTGGCCTGAACATTGAAAGGAACCTAGAGGTACTGCTGTCTCAGTTCCTGAGAAACCACATAGTAAGCTTCCTGGTACTCTCTCTGAGTTGGGCCTGCTGGGGATCATCTGCATTTATTATCAATATAGTCAATATTTGAAGATCAAGAAGAATTTGGGGACAGAGAGGTAAAGTTTATTCCAACTCTCTAAATCATTTCTCATCCCTATGGAGGGAAAATTTTATTTGTTCTTCAGAAAGATGCATAAAACACAACATTTGATTATACTACTTTGCCTGACACTTGATTTATTTTACCAGTAGATCTACTTTTAAAAATAGAAAGCAAATTATTATGCCTGAGTGACTTCAAAGTCTTCCCATCATTCCAATTTGCAAACGTGTTACTTCCATGGAGGCTATCAGGGGACTGTAGGTGTGTGGGAGTGAAGAGGAGAAAGGGAGGAGGGGAGGAAGATCTACAGAATGATGAGGAGGGGCAGGTTGCCAGAGGTTCAACAGTTTGAAATTATAGCCTGGATGAATTCTTGTATTTCCTCAACTGAACTAAAGCCTGCTTGTCTTGGAAAGAAAATCAAGAAGACTAATTCTTGAGATAGGAAGTAAAAGATCATACACATTCCAAGGTGGTTGGACTAGAATTTACAGAAAATATTTTTATAAATATTTTTGCACAGCCAGGCCCTTTATAAAAATATGATTTGGAGAGAGTTTATTTTCTTCACAGAAAATAAAGAGCCACAATTATTTCAAGACTGATTATTTTTCCCTTTATTTAGATTTCATTTTGCGAGAGGTAGAGAAAGGAATAGCTTTAAAAAAATATTTTTAAAAAATATTTTTTTATTTGAGAGAGAGAGCATAAGTAGGAGGGGCAGAGGGAGAGAAAATATGAAGCAGACTCAATGCTGAGCATGGAGCCAGATGTGGGGCTCAATCAATGACCCCGAGATGAAACCTGAGCCAAAACCAAGAGTTGGCCACCTAACCGACTACACCACCTAGGCACTCCAAAAGAAATAACTTACTAAGAACAACCTTGAACATGTCAGTTCAACAGAGATAACTGCTGGTGAGAATAAATTATACACTACTTCAATATTTTTAAAAAATAGACTTTATTTTTTAGAGTAGTTATCAGGTTCACAATGAAACTGAATGGAAGGTACAGGGTACTCCTGACCCCCACCCCAACATGCATAGACTCTCCCAAACATTATCACCCAAAGTCAATAGTTTATATAATAGGGTTCATTCTTGGTGTACGTTCTAGGGGTTTGGACAAGTGTATACTGACATGTACCCACCATTATAGCATCATGCAGAGTAGTTTCTCTGCCCTAAAAATCTTCTGTGTTCCACATATTTATCTCTGCCTCCTCCTCTCCCTAGCAACTACTGATCTTTTTACTGTTTCCACAGTTTTGGCATCTCCAGAATGTTGTATAGTTGGAATCATACAGTGTGTGGCCTTCTCAGATTGGCTTATTTCATTTAGTAATAACATTTAAGGTTTCTTCATATTTTTTCATGGCTTAGTAGTTCATTTCTTTTTAGCTCTGAATAATATTCCATTATTTGGACAGACCACAACTTATCCATTGATGTACTGAAGGACATCTTGGTTGTTTCCAAGTTTTGGCAATTATGAATAATGCTGCTGTAAAGCTATGTGTGAAGGTTTTTGCATGGACATAAGTTTTCAACTCTGTTGGGTAAAGGCCAAGCAGTGCAATTGCTGGATTGTACGGTAAGAGTATAACTGCTTTAGTTTTTATAAGATTTCTTACCATTCACTTCATCTTCATGTAGATAAATTTGTATTGTGCTTTTAAGGACCCAGAATTTCATGCACCTTGTTTTCCTTTATGTGTGCTTGATTTTTGAATTATTTGTTCTTTTTTGGAATGGAGTAAAATATCCGTGAACTAAACCATTCTGCTAAGAACTTGGAATGTCTTGTTTTGACTCTTTCTACTGAACTTTGCTTTGGTGTTTAGACTTTCATTTCCTTTGAAGAATGCTTCCCAGATTTCAGTGCTCTGAGTTTTTGATGTTACTATTACGGAAACTTGTCTTCTCACTTGACATTAAGTAGTACCTGAGTTTATTGTTAAGAATTACAGATAACCAATAATTTGCAAATACTGTAATTTACATATGCAGAATAAATAAAACCTGCCCTTTAGAACTGAATGGCATGGCACAAAATACATTTTCAAATTCAGCTGTCCTTCCTCCTTCCTCTCTCCCTCCTTCCCTTCCTCTGTTCCTTCCTTCCATATTCACTCATATATTTAGTAGTTACTATAAACCAGACTGATAGTAGCTAAAGGGAGTAAAAGGGAAAGTGATATGGAAATATAACTTGTAAATCTGCAAGCTTTTCCAGATAACAAAAAGTTGAGTCTACAGATAAATCTAGTGACTTTGAAAATCAAGTATCATGAGAAAAATATGTTGGTGGACATATAGCTCGAGAAACTATGTCTGAAAACATCCATGTGCACCCAATGTGGGGCTCAGTCCCACAACCCTGAGATCATGACCTGAGCTGAAATCAAGAATTGGATGCTTAACCTTCTTGGCCACCCAGGTATGCCTCCATGCTTTGAACATGGAGAATCTGTCCCGCATGAGATTTTCTTAACATATTGGCATGTTGATGAATATTACGACTCAAACAGTTTTCAGCTACTAAGTAAAAAAGGTGACACTACTTCCCTCCTCCCTTCTCTGCCTTCCAACTAAGCTTAATACCTAAGATTTGTTCATTACCACTGACTTTGTTTGAAGGAAGATTTTGTCCTTGTTTAATCTCTCAAAAGTCAATCCTGAAAAAAAGGAATTGGGTATAGGTAGTTTATCTAGATGGATCCTAGCATGCACTAGTGAAGCTGAGGTGAGACAGGGAAGGGAGAAAAGCCACTAGAGGGTGCATGAAATGAGGTGGGTTACCTCTAGAGACAATGGCATTCAATCCAGCTGCAAATGCTCTCAGGAACTTAGAATTATCTTACTGAAGGACAAGGAAGTTGGGTATTCATTTCCCACCCTTGTAAATGAGGGTTGTTCTTGTGCTGAATTCCCAGCATTTCCTGGATGCCCATAAGTATAGAAAAAGGAGCCTTGCTTATAGACTTGCAATATAATAACAAGCGTGTGGAAATATAAAGCATGCCCAAAGCAAAATAAAGTTAAGATTTTTACATGGCCATCTGTGCAAGCAAGGGGCCTGAGCAATCTCTCAAAGGGTAAAGAGAACCTTCAAGTTTCTAAACAGTGGCTTGTCATCAGAATTGGTCAAATACTAATTTCTTTGAGAAGCTTGGCCAGTATTACTGCAGAACCCCTTTAAAAAGAATTTTAAAACTTATGGGTTACTACCTATAACCTTTTTTACTCTCTTTATACTTTACCCATCCATAGGTAGGAAATGATATAAATGTTTCTAAGACATAGAGCATAAATATAAGACCTGTCTCCTAGGCAGAAGATCAGCAATGTCTAGATAATAATAGAGCAATAAGCCTCCATAATTGCAGTCTTCAGCTGTATAAGATACCTCACTCTTGCTACTTTGTTCTTTGTACTCATTTTTGGGTAGATATATATAAATAAGGGAATGTAGGAAGAAAATGTTTGAACTTAGTATTTGTAAATCCAATTAGATTGAAGTTTGGGTTAAGAAGGTATGTCAACTATTTTCCTATATTTTATCTCTGGCTTACAGTAACCATGAACTAGAGTAGTGCTTTCTGAAGTGTAGTCCCAGAACATCTCCGGGGGAGGGTGGAAAGGTCCCCTTTTAAGGACAAGATTAAGTCAACATTTTTATAATAATACTAATTTATTTTGCTCTTTTACAAAGAATTAAAATTTGTATTGATAGTGCAGAAACAATGGTGGGGAAAACTACAGGTATTCCAGCTAGTGTGAAACAAGGTCACCAAACTGTACTAGTAATCATGGTATTCTTTATTGCCTCACATTCATAGAAAAAAAGTCACCTGTTCCAATTAACAGTGACAAAAAGATCAATGTGGCAGTAAAATTTTACTAAAAAATTTTACTAAATCTCAACATTTGAGTGCACATCTTTTAAATATTTTTCACTATAACTACACATAAACACTTTTGCTGTATACTGAGGTAAGATATTGTCTCAGGAAAAACCATTTGTTGCAAACACTTGAGTTACAAGCTGAACTAGTCACTTTTTTTCCTTAAAATTGATTTTTTTTAAAAGAATGACTGACAAACTATGATCACCCAGTCTTGGCTTTTGACCCAAGTTTTTTGAAAAATGACTAAAGTGTGCTTATCAGTTCAAAAAAAAAATCACTGCGAGTACTTGTTGCCAATGACAGAATTCAAGTTTTCATGCAAAAATTAAATTTGAAAACATATTTGCCACCATGAACTTGGGAAACTGCCAAGTTAAAGACTTCTGACAATAACAGGGGTAATATTAACAAAGGTGATTTTTTATAGGATACATGATAAAATGTATCAACATTTGGAATATCTGCATAACCCAGTCAATTAATATTTTGCAAATGACCAGTAAAATACATTACAAAATCACACATGGGTAAAGACCCACCCATTCAAAGTATAAGATAGACCAATGAGATTTTAATTCAACAAAGTACAAAAGTTTGTTGATATAATCTCAGATTCCACATAGCAATTAACCTTAAGAAACTATCACTTATCACACTTTGATATTAACAAAAAAGAATAGCTGCAATTGTCTAAAAAAGCTTTACCAACTACACAACTGGAAGAGCTTGATTTTCTTTATATACTTTAACCAAAATAACATATCACACCTTTTGAGTGTAGAGCATATATGAAAATGCAGATGTCTTCTACTAAGCCAGATGTTAAATAGAATAGTGAAATGTAAAACAATGCCACTTTTCTTATTATTTTGTTTTATAAAATACTTTTCATTTTAAGAGGATGCTTCTTTAATGTTAACATGTAATGGATTTTTATTATTATTTTATTATTAGTTTTTATTATTATTAGTAGTAGTTAATAAATTAATTGTTATATAATTTTTAACTTTTCAGTTTTAATCACTAATACATTAAATATCTTAAATACAACACATAAATTAAAAGTTATTTGGGCATCCTTAATAATTTTGAGTGTGATGGGATCCTGGAGAAAAAGGATCTGCAAACAGCTGCCCTAAGTGAACTCCTCACCTTCCACATACTTCAACAAATCATTCTCTTAGTCCATCACTAAGCACACAAATATTTATTTAGGACTTACTACCAGGCAACATTGTAGGGACTGGGGATTGGGAAGTAAATAAGAGAGATGCCTAGTCTTTGTTCTCCTGGAGTTTAGGTTCCAGTGGAGTTAGAAAATACAGTAAACAAATGTGAGTGAAGCAATTTCTGACAATGACAAGCGCCACTGAAGTGAACAAAAGTTCCATGATGTGATAGTGACTCGCAGGGCTGCTTTTGATTAGATTTTGAGGAGAGACTTCTACGAGTAGATGTCACTGGAATTGAGGCTAAATGACACTAAGGAGCCAGTCATGCAAAGACCTGGGAGAAGCTTGTTCCAGGGAAGGAAGAGAGAGTACAAAGACTGGTATGTTAAGAGGTGGTCTGGAGCCAGGTCTGAGTGTCCTGCAGGTCAGAGGAAGGAATTTATATTTTATACATAGAAGGATATAGCAATATATTTGTTTTTCCTTCAACCAGCACCCTCCCCTCCCGTATACTTGCTGTCATGAAATTCTTTTTTTTTTTTTTTTTTTTTAAGTAGGTTCTAGTGTGGGGCCCAGTGTAGGTCTTGAGCTTGTGACCCTGAGATCAAGACCTGAGCTGAGATCAAGAGTCATATACTTAACTGACTGAGCCACCCAGGTGCCTCATGCAATCATGAAATTCTTTCATTAACTCCAAAGGCCTTTCACTCTCTGCCCTCTAAGCCTACATCAAATCATTTGCCAAGAAAAAGAAGAATGCCTTCCCAAGATAGGAAAATTCCCATGCACATATGCAGAGTGAATTTTTCTGCCAGGGGGTGATTATATAAAGGGCAGTGGATTGAGAACAGGAGAGGAGGAGGTGAACAAGACAGCAAAGAATGGATACACGAATCTTGTGCTTCTTTGAATAAATATCCACATACCACTGATATACTGAGGGTATGATCTACCATCCAATCATTCTGGAAACTCAGAGTTGTCCAGAACAAAGTGGAGGACTCAGATACTTAATGCAATGGTGTTGACTTAAAAGGAAAGTCTCAATTCTTGACATTCAGAGAATAAGGCAAAACCAGTTTGAAAAGCTCTTCGGGCCAGGACAGCAATAGAACATACTACCCTGGTTACAAATTGAGTGTGATGGAATGTCATTGAAGAGTTCCTTTGTTGGCTTGATTACTAGCCTGGTTTTTTTTTTTTTTTGAATCCCAATATTGTTCTAACTAATATTACCTTACTTCATCAAGCACACACAGGCAGGATCTGAAAGGGCTAAACTAAACAAGAAGCTAAGTGACGCAGATTCAATATTGAACTCGAACTATTGTTAAGGAGATCAGGGTATGTGACCCCAAGATATGAAACAAGCACAAGGATTATTTTGACCTGAAGGCAACTGAGAATCCACAGGTGCAGGAATGGTCCTCTGCCTTCCCCTTACCCACCTACAAGAAGAGTATAAATTCCCTTTTGAAGGTGTCCCTCTCTCCTGTCATGGGAAGAAGACAGCAACGCTTCACCTAAGACAGAAAGGAAGAATCAAGGTAAGTCTGAATAACAAAATTCTTATCTTCCATTAATCCTCTCCATATATTTCCTAGTCACTTCCCCGTAACTTATCATTCCTTGAAGCCCAAATTTCCCTTTTTAAAAAAAATTAAAATGGCAAATCCTTGAGTCTAACAACTTCTTTGACTTTCACTTATTTTTTATAAACTCTTGTATACATAAATGTCAAAAAAATTGTATGCCTTTTCTTCTATTCATCTTTTTTATTATAAATTCAAAGGCCTTGTCACTAAACCTAAGGGGGTAGAAAAAAAGGTGACTTTCCTCAACAATGGCTTTGATCTATGCTCCTCCTATATAGAATACTTTCCCTCTTGAAAGACAGAGGGAGAGGCAGAGATAAAGGCAGAGGGAGGAGCAAGTTCTCTGTGGGGAGCCTCATGTGGGACTCTATCCCAGGACCCTGGGATCACGCCCTGTGCTGCACACAGAGGCTCAACCACTGAGCCACCCAGGTGTCCCCAAATAACACTTTTTAAAGAGGATTTAAGTGGAGGGGAAGAAGTTGGCAGAAAAGGAAGACTCTATGTTTGCTACATTCCATGAATACAACTAGGTAACTATCAAATCATTCATAATACCCTGGAAATCAATCTGAAGACTGGCAAACTCTACAACTAAAGATAGAGAAAAGGCAACATTGAATAAGGGTAGGAAGCTGTAGAGACATGGCTTGGGAGAGAAATGAATCATGGCTGCTACAGTGGGGAGAAAGCTGCAGTTGTGGAGAAGAGTGAGAGACAGACTAACACACAGGGGAGTGGCTTGGGGAAAACACATCCCAGTAGCAATTGGCCTTGAAAGTGAGGGGGCTTGAATTTTGTGTTCTTGCAACCAGTAGGACTTAAAGCCTGGAGATCTATTTATTTATTTATAAAGTATTTATTGAGATATAATTTGCATACTACAAATTCACTCCACTAAAGTGTAGGTCCAATGGTTTTTGGTACAATCACAAGGTGCCATCACCACCATCGACTCCAGAACATTTAGTCATCCCCAAAAGAGATGCCATACCTTTAGCAATCATCTCTGCTTTCTGTGTCTCTAGATTTGCCTATTCCAGACATTCATATAAATGGAAACATATAATATGTAGAAAGCCTGGAGTTTTAAAGGTCAGCATGATTGGCTCAAGGATAGCTTGGAGGGGATTGGGGCTGCTCTTGGAGGGAAGGCAGGCAAACAGCCCAAAGACATACAGCATAAAACAGTGATCTGAAGAGTGTGTGGGCACACAGTAGGGAAGTTAGCTGCTCATCCTACAGTGTGGTCCCAGAGAGGCAGCCTTCATGGAGAGAACCCTCGGGTACCATTTCCCTCCCCTGCCCCTCAGCATAAGACAGGGCCACCTGTGGGAACCAGTGCATCGCCAACACTGGCTGTCTAACTTGTTTACACTAAACCCACACATCATCCCCCAATCCCCATGTCTCTGGAAGAACATCCCTTCCCAGTCATGCTTGCCTCCATCCCAGCATGGTGGGCCCTCTTCCCCAGAAGACGAGCCCAAACTACTACCAACACCACTTCTCCATATCTGGGAGATTTGCAAGACCTCTGTTCCAGTGGAGGCAGTGACAGGTCTTTTCACCAGAGCACATCTAGTTAAAACACACTCCATTCAGGCCTGGGACCAAACACTGCCCACACGAGCATTGAGAACCTCTGCAGATGACTGGCCTGGAGGATAAAGTGGTCAGGACACAATTGAGTACCTGCAGTACACGCTGGGGATGCTCAGAGAAGCGCCAGACACTGGGGAAGCACTACACTGCAGGGCACTATAGGACCTCTTCTTCATAAGGCCATTACCTTTAAGTACAGAAGATACAGTTTACTTTCCTAACACAGAGAAACAGGAACAGAGACTTACACAAAATGAGAAAGACAGAATAATTTGTCCTAAATGAAAGAACAGGACAAGGCCATGGCCAAATATCTAAGTGAAACAGATGGAAGTAACGTGCCTGATGGAGAATTTAAATCAATGATCACGACGATACTCACTGGACTTAAGAAAAGAGTGGAGGACATCAGTGAGATTAATAACACAGATAAAGAATAACATAGCATAGATAAATGAGAAATATGCTTGATAGAATGAGCAGCAGGCTGGAAGAAGCAGAGAAACAAATTAGTGACTTAATGATTATGCCACTTTCTTCTGGCCTGCTAAGTTCCTGTGGATAGTTCTGCTGCTAATCTTTTTGTCTTCCCTTGTAAGTTAGGGATTTCTTTTCCCTTGTACTTTTAAGATTTTTTCCTTATTTCCATATTTTGCAGATTTTACTACAGTATGTCTTTTTTTTATTTTTATTTTTTTAATTTTTATTTATGATAGTCACAGAGAGAGAGAGAGAGAGGCAGAGACACAGGCAGAGGGAGAAGCAGGCTCCATGCACCGGGAGCCCGACGTGGGATTCGATCCCAGGTCTCCAGGATCGCGCCCTGGGCCAAAGGCAGGCGCCAAACCGCTGCGCCACTCAGGGATCCCCCTACAGTATGTCTTGATATGGATCTGACTTTGTTGACTTTGTTTAGGGGGTCTCTGTGCCTCCTGGATCTTATATCTATTTCTTTCCCCAGATCAGGGAGAGTTTCAGCTATTATTTTTTAAAATAAATTTTATGCCCCCTTTTCTCTTTTCTTTTAGGATTCCTCTGATATGAATCATATTATGCTTTATGGAGCTAATGACTTCCTTAAGTCTACATTTGTGATCCAAAATTTTTCTTTCCCTCTTATTTTCAGCTTCATTAATTTCCATAATTTTATCTTCTATATCACATATTTATTCCTCTGCTTCTTCCATCCTTATGGTCATTACATCTAGTTGGTTTCACATCTCAGTTATAGAATTTTTTATTTCAGCCTAACTAGGGTTTTTTTTTTAATATTTAACTAGCTGTGTGCAAGGGATGAGGCATGTATAGGGTCCTCTTACTACTCTGCTATCTTAACAGAGTAAAGATAAACAGGTTTGTGTGTGTGTGTGTGTGTGTGTGTGCATGTTTTAGCAAGCAAGTAACACGATCTGATACATATATTTGTATAAAATAACTCTGGTAGTTAAAGGTTAAGTTTAAGGAAAGCAAGAAGTCTAGTTAGAAGGTTAGTGCCATGATCCAATGAGAGTGGAGATGTAATGTAAGCAGTGATCATTGTTTGGACTAGACAGTAATTACAAACCTGGTATGAAGGAATTCCTAAAATGTGTACATCAAGTAAAAGGAAAATAATAATGACTCACAAGGTAGGTACCATTATTATCATTACTAAATATAACAATGCAAGAAAATGTAAGAAAAAATTATAAAGATGCATTGAACATAATTGTTAAGTAAATTGAAGTAGTCATTAAAAATCTTCCATAAGTTGGGATCCCTGGGTGGCACAGCGGTTTGGCGCCTGTCTTTGGCCCAGGGCACGATCCTGGAGACCCGGGATCGAATCCCACGTCGGGCTCCCGGTGCATGGAGCCTGCTTCTCCCTCTGCCTGTGTCTCTGCCTCTCTCTCCCTCTCTGTGACTATCATAAATAAATAAAAATTAAAAAAAAAATCTTCCATAAATAAAGACCACGCTCAAATGGTATTACTGCAGGCTCCACAAAACTGTCTGTCTGGGTCTAATCAGGAGACAGAAACCATTCTAATAATTTCAACAGAGAGTATTTAATTAAAAGAATCATTAAATTTGAAAGGTGGTAAACTACTAAGAAAGACACTCTGAATAATAAAGGAAGAACAAACGCAGGTTGTAGAACTGCTTTTAAAGCTGAGAATAAATGAAGAAGGAATTAAGAACTCTAGAATCCATTCCCATGACTATTCTCTAAGCTTCTATAGAGGCAAATTGGCAAGATCTTGTAATTTCTTTGGTGTATATGTTATCTCTTCCGAAGAGTCGGCCTTATATACTTCTCCTCCTGGGCAAGGCTGGACATTAACTCTCATTATAGGCCTGAAGAGAATGACAGATGTATGAATTTCCCGCACAGTACCTGTCCCAGTTGAATGCACTGAAGATTATTCATGCAAGGGATTAATTGTTGACAAAATGTGAGGTGGAGTGGTTCTTCCACTAGCAAAAAAAATTTCAGGATAATATGGGATTCGGAATTCTTACTTTTGTCTTTATCTGCCCGAATTCCCCCCCTCCAAGTAGTGTGCCACTCCTTCCAGTTTCCCTAGCTTAGAGGACTTAGCAGGGTAATAGGCTTTGCAACTCTGTAAACCTTACAATCAGATGCCAGTCTGGTGCTCAGTAATGTCTACCTTGTGGCCACATAAGATAAGGACGTTCTTTCAGGTTATCATGAAAGCTTTGTGATTCTTCATTTATGACATTACTTGGAAATCCAAAGCCTTAATTTTAATTTTAATTTTGTGCTTTTACTTTTGTAAGCTCTTCAGTGTACTCATAAATGAGTAGCCTATCTCAATATCTTTGCAATCAACACTGTCACCATAGCAACTAAATCCCAGAGCCACTATCCCATTACCTTGCCCTCTTTTAGTATTCCTATCCCATGTCACCACCAGTGAGAATTTAAATAACCGCGAAGCTTCAGTATGCCATGGAATACTTGTGCCACGTTTCCTACAGCAAGATTATCCATATGATCATTAAGCATGTGAACAACTGAAACTCAGAACCCCATTTTGATGCTTTACTTCATAACACTGATCCAATTCTAGAATCACCTTATCTTCAGTCAGAATCCTAGTAGAAAGATGGCACACAAAAAGGTTTAACTGAAGAGAATTTAAGAAGTGAACTATTTACAGAAATGTGGACATAATTAAGAGTACCAACAAATGAGAATGAGGCACTCCTGGACTTGCAAGAGTGGGAAGCCTCTGATGCCACTCAGATCTAGAGGAGCAAGAAGAGTGACTAGCTTTCAGGGGGCCATTAGAGGTAAAGCCACACAAGAGGTTCCTAGTAGAATATGCAGTTTTTATTTCTTGAGATTATATTTATTTATTCATGAGACACACACACACAGAGGCAGAGACACAGGCAGAAGGAGAAGCAGGCTCCATGCAGGGAGCTCGTTGCAGGACTCAATCCTGGGTCTCCAGGATCATGCCCTGGGCTGAAGGTGGCGCTAAACCGCTGAGCCACCTGGGCTGCCCAGATTCCACTTTTAGATGGGAAGAACTCCAAAGTATTTACAGACATTGGTTTTCTACCACAGAATTGATGATTTGGGATGAGGATTCAACTATTAGGTGGACTTTAATTCATTTTAATGAAATGGAGAAGATACACAGATAGGTAGGGGTTCGGCAGATAGTTTAAGGATGGTTCTGAGATTTCAGAAATGGAGCAGAAGGAGACAGAGAGAGACAGTAGACTAAGATTAAGATGGCAAGAGTACTGTGTAAAATTTAGGCCTGAAAAAAAAAATTTAGGCCTGACATGTTGATTTTGAAATACCCACATTTATGGAGGGTAATTGAGTCATTTAAGTGCCAGGACTCAGGATGCCAAGAAGTCTTGGCAGTTAATACAGACAGGTAAATTTAAAGTTTATCTTACTGTCATTCTCAGCATCATAACTAAGAAAATCCAAGTTCAACTTAGAAAACAGAAAAATAATCTAGGCCTTCACTAAGGCCATTTGATGGGTCAGCAAAGGGGGGATTATATCACAGGGCAAACACAATACTCTTTACAACTCTTTTTAGATACTGCCTGCATTCTCCCCGAATTTCATTACATGTAGCAATATTCATACCATTTCCCTCTTTTTCTTTATAACCTCCCCCACCGAAGCTGCTCTCAGCCTACCTTTCTTTTCATTCCTCCAATACATGTCTTCCTCCTTGCTACTTTCATTGGACCTTATTCTTCTGTAGGTCTATAACCTAGCACTCTACCCCTTGTCTTTGCTTTTCCCTTTCACCACCTGACTCAATAAAACCGAAGAATTTTCCCCAGATACCACTTCCTTAGAAAGTAAATCAAGTGGAAGTTAATAGTTTATATTTAAAATTATTTAGCTACTGGCCAGCTGCATGGAATGATTTGATGACACTGTCTTGCCTGCAACTTTTCTTTTTTTTTTTTTTTTAAAGATTTTATTTATTTATTCATGAGAGACACACACATACACAGAGGCAGAGACATAGGCAGAGGGAAAAGCAGGCCCCCTCCAAGAGCCTGATGCGGGAATCAATCCTGGAGACCAGTATCACGTCCTGAGCCCAAGCCAGACACTCAACTGCTGAACCACCCAGGTGTCCCTGCCTGCAACTTTCCTACATGTCAGCTACAGGACATTTACAGGGATTAAAAAATGGGTCTCACCTTCCATTTCCAGGTATAACTGAACAGAAAGACGTCAGACCCAAGGTATGACCAGAACTTTCCTCAAACTGCAACTTATTTCACCTTAGAGTAAGTTATGGGGGCACACAGAGTATATCCACAGAGCATATTTCACAGAGAAGTAGCATTCAATCGGCTTTACAGTGTTTGAAGCATCTCAGTCTTAAACAGTGCATTCCTACAGGCTCGATGATAGGGCTTTGTCTTAGTCTTCTGGGGCTGCTACCACAATATACCGTATTTGAGAGGATTGAACACATTTATTGTCTCAAATTTCTGGAGGTTGGAAGTCTGAGATCAGGTGCCAGCATAGTTGGGTTCTGGTGAGAAACCCATCTTAGGTTGTAGACACCTCCTTGTTGTGTGCTCACATGGCCTTTGCTTGGTGAATGTTTGTAGAGAGAAGGAAAGCTCTGGAGTGTCTTTTCCTATTCATTATAAAAGCAGTAATTCCATCATGGGGGGCCCCAGCCTCAAAAAGCGAATCAAAACCTAACTACCTCTCAAAGGCCTTAAATCCAAATATCACTACACAGTGGGTCAGGGCTTCAACATATGAAATTTGGGGGAACACAAACAATCAGTCCACAATAGGCCCAAAAGATGTTAAGGTCAAGGAGAAAAAACTTTACAGGAGGTTGTAAAAACCACTGTGTTCATACACAACTTTTTCAATGTTTTCCTTCATAGTGAATATAATTTTTTCTACATCCAAGCCTGAAATTATATATTTATTTCTGATTTAAAAACATTTTAGTGCTTCTCACAGTCACCAGTACTTGCTTTCATGACTTTCCTCTAAAAGCAAACATGCTTTGCTTTGAATATTAGTAAGATATTCAAACACACATGTAGGTATTGAATATTTTATTAATTCCTATAATTAAAAGTCCTTTTCCTTTCCTGTCCCTTTTTATGGCAATATCTTCCCTTTTCACACATCGATTTTTCCTCTTACTGAATTGCAGAGATGGAAAAAAAAAAAAGTTGAATAACCCTGCGAATGTAAACACATCTGTTGCCATGGGAACAGCAGCAGCTGAGTGATGAGAACCACTTGTGGCTGCAACATTTGCAGGAGACCAATTACCAAACCTGGAAACTCTAATTCAGTAAACAGGGACAACAGTGAGCATAGTTAGAGAAAATTGCTTATTTTATTACGAGGGAGAGAGGCAAGCCAGGAGAGTTTGAGAACTATAGGAGGCAGAGATGATGTTGACGAGCAAGTCCGTTGCCTAATGAAGTGGTTGTTTTCAAAGGGACCTGGGAAAAATGCAATTTTAGCTACTATGATTGCAACACTGGAGTCTAGTATCACCCCCTGTGTTTACTGGTGGTTATCCCAAAGGACAGGTGATGAGGCAGGGTGAAAATAGTGCCACCCTGAAATTCTGCACAGTTCCTGAGTTGCTACCTATTGGGTATCGTAAAATTCTGAGCAATGTAAAGCAGGTCCAGTAGGACTTGGCTATCCACTTAGCTTTATTTTATTTTTATTTTTATTTTTGATAGTAACATAGAGAGAGAGAGAGAGGCAGAGACACAGGCAGAGGGAGAAGCAGGCTCCATGCACCGGGAGCCCGACGTGGGATTCGATCCCGGGTCTCCAGGATCGCGCCCTGGGCCAAAGGCAGGCGCTAAACCGCTGCGCCACCCAGGGATCCCTCCACTTAGCTTTTTTTTTTTTTTTTTTTTCCACTTAGCTTTAAAAAAGAAAATCTGCATTAAATTCTATCTGCATTAAATGCTCAGTGTGGTGGAAAGAAAGCTATAACTACATTTCTCATTCTTTTCCATCTTAAGAAGGAGAAGAGCAATCAATAAGACTTTTTATTTACACAAAGTATCATTATTTGTCCTCTGGATCTGAGGGATTGGGAAAATCTTTGTGCATTTGTTTTCCAGTTATCTTAAGAAAAATGTTAACAGAAACAATTAGCCACCCATATTTCTGAGATTTTGTAAATCATAACTGAGGACCCATCTCATGAGGATTTATACCTACTAAAGGATATGGAGTAAGAGTTATGTGTCCTATTATGCCATCGCCAGAACCAGGACACCAAGAACTAGACCTTTGTCACAATCACAATAAATAGTTGGGTGAATTCCTCAACAGCTCATTTGACTATGTAGGCTTTCTAACCCTAATCTGTTGTTCACAAAACAGAAAACTTTCCGGTACACATAGCTGATACTTAATAAAATTTATTTAATTGAATTTAAGTAGACAAAATGAAAAGTTGTTAAAACAATTAGTTGTAGTAAATATGAGTAATTGAATATGATTGCAATGTGATAAAAGATATTAAAAAAGTTTAATTTCTGCATTTCCAATTAAAATAGTTTTACAATAAAGTTTTAAAATCCACTATTAAACCTATTTTTCCATGGACCTGAAAAAGATGTTCAGTCTTCATCTACAGAGGGGGAGTTTGTATAATGGAAACAACAATGACTAGAGTTCCTTTTTTTTTTTTTTAAAGATTTTATTTATTTATTCATAGAGATGCAGAGAGAGAGAAAGAGGCAGAGACACAGGCAGAGGGAGAAAAAGGCTCCATGCAGAGAGCCCGACGTGGGACTCAATCCAGGGTCTCCAGATCACACCCTGAGCTGCAGGCGGCGCTAAACCGCTGCACCACCAGGGCTGCTCTAGAGTTCCTTTAAGTTCTGGGTACATGTTAGAATCTAACTGGCTGTGTGACTTTGGACAAATCCTTGAGTTCCATTTTCCTCATCTGTGATATTCTCCTTGGTGAGGTTGAAATGATGTTATAAATATGAAAGCAATTCAAAAGGTGTGGGCTAGAAAATAAACTATATAAACCTAATCTCCTTAGTGTCTTTCTTCTTTGGGTCTTTACACAAATGTCATCTTCTTAGTGAGGCCATCCATGGGCACCTTGTCTGAAATGCAGCCCACTGCCAACTCCTTCTTGCTTTGTCCCCTTAGGACTTTTCACCATGTTGCCCAATATATACTCTACTTATTTATTTATGGACTCCCTGCTTCCTAGAATATAAACTCAATGAGAGTGGAGTTTTTTGACTATTTTTTCCCTAGCTAGATCCATAGACATGAATAGGTGTTTATAAATATTTTTAATGGATGCATATAAAAGTAAATGAATAAAAATTCATTTTCAATTTTTTTCTTAATGGCTTTTCATAATGATAAAACATAACCAGAGTCATTACATCAGGGCCTCTGATCATATATGTTAAAATCAACAGACTCCAATGAACAAGTTAAGACACCTACAAAGTGGATGATCCTAGGCATACCTCTCAACCATTTCCTCTCTGTTACATGTCCAAGCCAGTTAGTGACTTCAGCTCCAGTCCTCTGAAAAGATTGTTATCAGCATAAAATATGATTATGTGAGCAAAATGTTTTAAAAAGGTAAAAGCACCAATAAAATATTATAATCTGTATTATTATTAAACAGTGGGATGTCTGGTGCCTTAATGTTTTGTCAGGGACATTAAGCACAGTGGGAGGAAGAGTGACAGTTGCAATGCAAACATCTTCCAAGGAGTGAAGAGAAGGAAGTTATAGCTGGTGTTGGTCTCCCTGCTATGAATGCATTTGGAACCTCAGTCATGAGCAGAGCAGAGCACTGATCACAGAACTTTGGCCAGAAATCAGGGCAGCCCTCAGCATTCATCATGAAACTCTGGAGAGTGGAGTTGTTAGGCAAGCTCAGAAATTCTAGCAAATTAAAATGTGCAGATTAATGTGCATTGTTCAGTACAGCATAAAAGGTACAATTAAAAACATTAACAAATAATCATACATCTGAAAATAATAAATCACTACTTCCTTCAAAATGTCACAAACATAGAAAGTTTCCCCTGACAGATTCCATTGTTCTTTGGGTTACCATTGTTTTGGTATTTTGCCTTTTAGTACCCCTGCATATGATTATCTTTCAAATAACATGATATTTTTAAGTAGTAAAATTCAGAATATACTCTCCACACTTATTTTTCTCTCCCTCAAAATCATTTTATGTTACGTATTGAGAATGGGGCTTGGTGATAAATCTTTTAAAGCGCACTGAGTCAGAAACAAGGCAAGTTTATGGTCTGTGTGTTGGAAAGTGGTATAATGTTTGAAGAACACAACCCTTGGGAATCCCATTTGTCCTGTGTCTCACATGCTGCACAGAGTCTTTAAGGTAGTTTCTCTAGGTGGTTCCAAAATGTGTTTCAGAGTCTGGCCATCTGTGTGGAATGGGTGGATATATGATGCCTTTAGATGTCTACTGTCATGAGTTGATATGTGTAAGGGTTTCTAAACAAAGAGGGATGGGTGAGGAGTGTGTTATAATACCTGGTCTCTCTGTCTCTTCACATGGACTGGGGATTTGTTTTGAGGCCCAGTGGGAAGAGGAATGAAGAACACATTTTGGAAGAACACATATTGATGAAGCAATAATTAGTGAGATGGGGGTTGGGTGTGTATGTGCAATAATGGTATAATGAGTGCAAACTAAAATCCAGGTGAAGCGCTGCACAGAGATGGAGATAAAGCCATCCTTTACCTGGAATTCCTATAACTCTCTCACAGCACGCCATGGTAGCACTGACCCCAAATTCAGATTTGTGCTGAGGGATCCAAGCGTAGCTGTCAACTCAGGGTAGCTCTGTTTGGCAGGCAAGCTTGGATAGCACATTCCCAAAAGAATTGGTGCTGACCCCATCGATATGGGAATCAGAATGGAGGAATGGAAGCAGCCTTGCTCTCAAGCCACATGAGACACCCATAAGGAGAGCCTGTAAGGGCAGCTGTTACACAGGGAGGACGAAGTGCCATTGCAATCTGGGTGTTAGTGTTAACAGAACCTCATCCGCACTCTTAGACACATAGGACTTGGGGGCAATTCTGGTTATATAGAAAGTAGTTACCTCCAAGGTTCATTGGAAGGATTAGATAACAATGGGGTAAAGGGTACAGTGCTTCCACACATAGAAGGTAGACAGACATAAATGTATCATTCTTAGAAGATTTCCTAGGAACTTGAATGTAAAAGTGCAGAAAAAATACCCATATTCCTCAGTGTCTTTAAAGACACCTTTGTCCCCTACTTTCTATTTAAGCATCCCTGATGAAACTATAAGGGCTCTAGAGTCTGTGTAGTTGTCCAAGATGGAGTCCAATAGCTTTCTGCATCCCACATAAATAACAGTCTGGACTTCCATAGCCCATTTCATGTCAGAGGACACATAGACACATTGAAATACACTGCATGCTTTTGTCCTCAACCTCACTGGCAATTCTTAAGCATCTTATAAATTAACAGTATCCTTTGAAAGAGATATTTTTTTTTTACTTGAAATTGTGTCAATATTAAATGATTAAATCTGAATAAAGTTAGTCATAAACCAATCATCTGGCTTAAAGAAGATTTTTATAGCCAAATTACCATCCCACAGTGGTGTCTTATCCCTTCCTTTCCTTTTGCTCAATGTGCTATTTTTAAAGCCTCTGTAATATTGCCGTCACAAAGGGGCTGGAGGAAAAGGAGTAAAAAGGAAAAGTCTAATGTAATAAAAATACAAATGTAATCAGAAGTTTTATGTTGTCTTGATTACCATCCAAAGCAAAATTGCTCTGAATTATTTAATCATATGCATACCAGGAATGCACTACATTGAAAAACATAAAGTGAAATCAACTGACTCTGTTTTTCCCAGATTTCAACATGTAATTTTGTAGGCTTTCTAAGTAACGCAAATTTATAAAATAGGTGTAAATTAAAATATAGAAAATGCAAGTTATTTCAGACAGATCAATGATTCAAAGGACAAAAATTAAAAAATCAAAGTAAAAAAAAAACCTAATATAATAAAAATCAAAATTTATACCAAACATTACAAAATAAAACACTGATCTCTCCCAGGGGTGTGCCACAGCCAGTTCTTCCAGTCCATCTACTGCTGAGAAGTTTTATGTTGCCTTGATTACATCCAAAGCAAAATTGCTCTGAATTATTTAATCATATGCATACCGAGAATACATTACATTGAAAAATATAAAGTGAAATCAACTGATTCTGTTTTTCCCAGATTTCAATATGCCTTTGTGTAGACTAAGTAATATACATTTATAAAGTAGGTGTAAATTAAAATATAGAAAATGCAAGTTATTTCAGTCAGATAATGATTCAAAGGACAAGAATGTGAAACTTTATAGCATTGTACTCAGTCATTGGAAATTCCCATTAGGCCTGAGTAAATATGCTTGTATGTACTGGGTTTCAAAAGCTGTTCAGGTTGGGAGTCACATTTTCTTTTTCTTGTGAGATTTATCCACTCTCTCCAATCCTACTCCTCAACCAAATTTTATTAAAATGTATCTAAAATATAGCTATATTTATATTAAAATATAGAATTAGAGCTACATGGGAATCTAAATAACAACCAGTCCAATCCCTCATTTAAAGATGAGAGATATGACTAAATCAAGACAACAAAATAGAGGTAAGAAAGCTGCAGAAGAAAAGTCTGAAGGTATCAGAGGTTGTTTCATGAAGTTTAAGCAAAGAAGCCATTTCTATAATATGAAAGTACAAGGTGAAGCAGCAAGTAAAATGATGTAAAAGCTACAGCAAGCTATCCAGAAGGTTTAGTTAAAATCATTAATAAATGTGGCTACACTAAACAGATTTTTCAATGTAAATGATTCATCCTCACATTGGAAGATGCTATCTAGGACCTTCATTGCTAGAGTGACGTCAATGCCTGGCCTCAAGGCTTCAAAGGACAGGTTGGCTCTCATGTTAGAAGCTAATGCAGCTGGTGACTTCAAGTTGAAGCCAATGCTCATTGACCATTCCTCAAATTCTAGGACCTATAAACATGATGCTAAATCTACTCTGTCTGTGCTCTATCATGGACAAGCGAAGATGTGCTGGATGACAGCACATCTGTTTACAACATGTTTTTCTTTTTTTTTTTTTTTAAGATTTTATTTATTTATTTATTCAGAGAGAGTGAAAGAGAGGCAGAGACACAGGCAGAGAGAGAGAAGCAGGCTCCATGCAGGGAGCCCGACGTGGGACTCGATCCCGGGTCTCCAGGATCACACCCTGGGCTGAAGGCGGTGCTAAACCGCTGCTCCACCGGGGAGGCCTTCCAACATGGTTTACTAAATATTTTAAGCATACTGTTGAGAATTACTGATTAGAAAAAGAGTATTACTCTAGAAAATATCTTTGAATTTCAAGTCTTATCATCTAAAAAATGCATTGTGTTAGGGTATAGCTGCCATAGCAAGTGATTCCTCTGATGAATGTACGCAAAGTAAATCGAAAGCCTTCTGGAAAGAGTTCACGCTTCTAGATGCCAGTAACATTTGTAATTCATGGGAAGAGCTAAACAAATATCAGTATTCATAGGAGTTTGGAAGGAGCTGACTGCATCCTCATGGATTACTTTGAGGGGTTCAAGACTTCAGGGGAGGAAGTGCAGATGTGGTTGAAATAGCAAGAGAACTAGAATTTAGAAGTGGAGTCTAAAGATGTGACCAAATTGCTGCCATCTCATGTTAAAACTAACAGAAGTGAAGTTACTTCTTATGGATGAGCAGAGAAAGTAGTTTTTCGAGATGGAAACTAGTCCTGGTTCTGTAAAAGAAGCTGTAAAAATTGTTGAAATGACAACAATGGATTTAAAATATTATATAAACTTAGTTGATAGAGAAGTGGCAGGGTTTGAGAGGAATGATTCCAATTTTGAAAGGAATTCTGTGGGTATATTATTAAACAGCATTATATGCCACAGAGATATCATTCGTGAAAGGGACAATCAATGTGGGAGACTTCATTATTGTATTTTTAAGAAACTGCCATAGACACCTCAACCTTCAGCAACCACCACCCTGAGCGCTTAGCAACCATCAACTTTGAGGTAACACTCTCCACCAGCAAAGTGTTTATGATTTGCTGCAAGGTCAGATGATGGTTAGCACTTTCAGCAATAAAGTATTTTTTAATTAAGGTGTGTACATTTTTAATCATATGATGTAATTACTCACTTTTTAGACTACATAATCATGTGAACACAACCTTTATTTGCACTAGAAAATAAAAAAAATTCATTTGACTTACTTTATTGTAATATCGGCTTTATTGTGGTGATCTGGAACTGAACACACAGTATCTTTGAGGTATGCCTGTACATGGAAAATATCATTTTACAGTAGTGATTGAGATATTTTTTCATGGTCTGATATGAATAATTGATAAGCTGAAATAATGATACATTCTCTTATATTCATGCATCATGCAAAATAGCAATTCCCACTTCTGGAACATCTGGGCAGCTTTATGCACAGTGGCATTGGTAGGACTTGTATATTATGCTACTATTCCTTCAGAGAAATGTCAGTTACTAGGTGAACATCCTTTGGTGTTGATTTAATCTTTTGAATCACATTTAATGTATTAAAATTTATAATAAATGCCAGTTGTTGATTGTTCAGTGATTTTTAAAATAGTAATTATTTCTTGATTCAGTGGCTTCTGTTGCTATAAATCAATCTCACTTGGTGAGCTTGTAGAAAAAAATTGGAGTCCCATGCCAGACGCCAGACTCTGGAGAGAGGGCCTAAGGCATTGGTATTCTTTTTTTTTTTTTTTTTTTTTTTTTTTAAAGCACTTGACTTCTTGGCTTTTTGGCTAAGATCAAGTGTAAAGCATTCAACTGATTTTAATGTGCAGCCACAGGTGAGCACTGTTTTAGATACTGAGGTATTTTTGGGTAGCATTTTACACCTTTGAGGAGATGTTTTAACCCTTTCAAGTTTTTATGATTCCATTTACTGTATCAAAGTGGGATTAATAATTGATAAATTAGATTCCAAAAACAGGAAATGAATGTAAATAAAGGAGTCTGGAAAGGGCAATGTGCCTCCTCTGGAAGAATACAGTAGTCAAGTGTCAAGATGCAACTATCTTTTTTTTTTTTTTTTAAGATTTTATTTATTTATTCATGAGAGACAGAGAGAGAGAGAGAGAGAGAGAGAGAGAGAAGCAGAGACACAGGCAGAGGGAGAAGCAGGCTCCATGCAGGGAGCCCGATGTGGGACTCGATCCCAGTTCTCCGGGATCACACCCTGGGCTGAAGGCGGTGCTAAACCCCTGAGCCATCCGGGCTGCCCAGATGCAGCTATCCTAACAATAATAATTATTGTGAAGTACTCATTTCAAAAGTAATTTTCTTCCCAATCCATCACCCATATCATTGTTTTGTCCCTTAGATAGTTGCTTATAATCAGATCAAGGGGTTCAAATTCTTTCCCTAAGTAATAGTAATAATCTATATTTTATTTCCACCTAGTAATAGGAAAGGAAGGAAATATATATATTTTTAAATATTTTATTTATTTCTTCATGAGAGACACACAGAGAGAGAGGCAGAGACACAGGCAGAGTGAAGAAGGCTCCATGAACCCATGTGGGACTCGATCCTGGGACTTCAGGATTACGCCCTGGGCCGAAGGCAGATGCTCAACTGCTGAGCCACCCAGATGTCCCAAGAAGGAAATACATTTTGTAAATTGTCTTTTGCTTTATCAAACTTTCTCCATTGTCACGTGGGTCAGAGTATTAAAACATTCATTCAAAAGCTTGAATAGCCTCTGTTGATTTCTTCTACTTTCAGGGAGATTTTAAGGAAAGTAATTAAGCCAAAACTGTCAGAAGCTCCTTACAAGAATTCTTTTCAACAGGGACTTTTGATATAACAACAGTTTGAAAATTAGGCTTGCTTTAATCAGGATAATCTAAAATCAATTATACCCAGCAGCACTGAACAAACATGTCAAACTTTGTTAGTTTGTGAACTGACACTTCTTGCAAAGTGGGTGCCTCTCTAAGTAGACATCAAAGTCCCTCCTTGGTAAGGATTTCCAGGGCTTGGCCTGGACGGCTTGCCATAATGACATGCACAGCCTCACAATTCATCACCATAGATGAATTGGAGATTTCACTTTGAAATCTGCTATTTAAATAATTTTTGATCCTAAAGAGGCCTCTCAAATGTATGATGACTGTAAGTGGGGTGCTTGGTCTGCCTCTTCGCCTCCCTGCCATTTCACCTCCCCCAACCCAACACCATATTACAAATTTTAGTCTAAAAAGTCTAACAAAAGTTAAAAAGTTAAAGAACAGTATAGACATTTATGGCTGATCTGTTCAAAATATCAAGATAGTACTTTTACATAACTTAGCACTTAAAAGTCTTCCAAAAACATCTTCAGATATTGTTCACTCTGCCCAAAGTTTCCCACTCAGGGCAACTGCTAAGTGTCTTTCCCTGTGCCTCTCTGAGGCCTTCTTGCTGTTTTGTTACTTTTTGCCTCTCTTCCTTTCCTTATGGTCCCCATGCTCCTGACAATTTTTCTTTTCCATCTGATAGCTCCCTGGCAATCATGGTTTATCATTTGCTGTCCTTTTTTGAATCAGGTCCCCCAAACCCTCTTTTGGGGGTTGCATACAATTCCCTACCTCATTACATTTTTCCCTTAGCAAAAATCTCTGTAGTGCTCCATAGAGAAGTAAACAGCATACATTTTAGCTTCCTAGGGTCCCTTCCCATACACAGTCCAATATCCCTTTCTTATCCCTCTGAGGTGAATGAGATTTTTCTCAGTTTCACCTGAAGGTAGTACCAGGCTTAGTATGGTTATACCAATCAGTTTTTACTGGCACAACTGGGAGCCAATACACTCATTCTGGGATTTAATTTTTGCCTCCTTTAGGGGTTCTACTCCTATAATTAGGGTTAAAATTCTCAAGATGCAGATTGTCACTAAATGCCTTTTTGTCACAACTATGGCCAGTGTACAGCTATCTCCACCCCTCCTGGGGACTATGAAATAGCTGGAGGCAGATATCTGGGTAGTAAAAACTATAATCAACATTGCCATACTTAAAACAGATCAGGGAATCCTGTTTTCAGGCTGAGCCTTGCATTGGTTCAGGGGATAGGGAAACTGCCAATTCCCTTAGCTGGAACTGATGAACTAGATTGTCCCTGCCCACTGATATCTTTCCTCTTATGGATTCAACTTCAAGATAATGAGGTATACCTGGGTACTCTTTTACTTAGGATCTCTGTCATTTTTATTTTTCATTAGTTTAACCAATAGTGAGTATTTAGGGATCCCTCAAAGCTTAGTAAGCTTCAGTCTTTTAAATCATTTTCACAAATTTGGTCCAAGTGTGCCTGATTTTCCAAGCTGTACTTCATAATTCCAGGTAGTTGGCTCTCATTTGGACATACAGTAGAAGAGCATTTCTTTCCTTCTTGTCATCAAGATTATAAGTCCAAGTCTTGTCATCTTGATTATAAGTCCAATATACAAACTCAAACTTACTCTTCTCCCCATAATTTCATCTCCCAAGGAAGTGATAGTGCTACCTAGCACTGATATGGAGGTTTGGATGACTTTGAATCCATTCATAATCACTATTACTAGACCTTGTAAACCAGAAGGCTCCATACTGCAAACAAAGTTGTTTGTTTGTATTGCATATTGTTTTAATAGAGAATTTTTACAGTCATTATCAGAATTCTAGCTTCTCTTGACAGAGTAACAACACTGGGCACTACTGGACCTGTATTCCTTTCTTCTTTAAAAAACATTTTATTTATTTATTTGACAGAGGGAGAAAAAAAGCACAAGCAGGTTGAGTATCAGGGAGAGGGAGAGGGAGAAGGAAAGGGAGAAGCAGGCTCCCTGATGAGCCCCAGGACCCTGGAATCATGGCTGGAGCTGAAGGCAGACTCCTAACCAATGGAGCCACCCAGGTGTCTCTGGACCTGTCTTCCCATTGAGCAGCAGTTGGTCAGTACAGAGTAGTGGTTGCTTCCTTTAATGGAGCATGTGCTTTTCAGCCAGCAATAGCCTTCACTACACCTAATTCTTTGGCATTTGGTTGCTTTCAATCATTTATGTTATCTGATTAGCCCTTGGAGACATTTAAATTTGCCCCCCATGGGATAGACTCTTAGCCAGTCTGCAATATTTTCATCTCTAAAAGCACTCAAAGTCATTTCTTCTATACCTGATAAAAAACTCTTCAGGATTATTTCTGCATATTCTGTGGAAAAGAACTTGAACTGGTAGGCTTGTAACTGCTTCGTTACAAGTTCCATGTTAGGAAAAATAATCCCCAGAACATTCAATGAATCAGGATAAAGATTTAAAATAAGCCTTAGTATATCTGCCATCAGCTGCATTTCCTTCTTTCCTCCCTTTTCTCCTTCTTTCTTTATATTCCTCTCCAGTTTTCTGTGTTTCCCTCTTTTTTCTTTCTTGCATTTTTTTTAGTGATGCATTTATTAATCAGATTCACAGTGAACATTTTGTGTCATGTTTGTCCTGGCACAGAGTGATAAGCAAAACAAAATACAGTTTTTATCATCATTACATAGAGGATGGAGGTGGGGTTGGAGAAAGAAGAAAATGACAATTAAGTAAACATATATAAAATATCAGATCATGGGGTCCAGTGTAACTAGGAGTAATGGGAAGGCTTTAAAAGGATTCAAGCTGTTGCGAGGGTATGTGTGTTTGATAGTGTATATGTGTGACATGATAAGATCTGTATTAAAATAACCACTCTTGATCCTGTAAGGAGAAGGGATTACAAAGGATCTAGGCTGATGAAGACAGACTAGCTATGAAAGCTTTTGTAAAATCTAGCTGAGAAAGGATGGCAGCTTGGATGAGGGTGGAAGCAGTGATAATGGAGAGAAGGTGGAGGATTAAAGAGATTTAGAAAGAAAGTCAACAGGCTTTTCTTTACATCAAGGGTGAGATAGAGGAAAGGATCAAGGATGGCTCTGAAGTTTCTGTGGGTTCAATAAGATAGATGTTGCTTGAGGGGAAGATAATTAGATTAGTTTGAGAGATATTTATGGTGTTTTTAGGTTTTTGTCTGGAGATAGAATGTAGGCTATGAGCAGGAATGGCCACATAATTTTCAAGGCCCAGCGCTAAATGAATATGTGGAGCCTTTTATTCAAAAAAGATTAATAATTTCAACATGGCTACAGCAAAGCAGTAAACCAAAGGGTGGCTCTTCTAAGCACAAAGCTTTGTGCTTAGAAAATCTTATATATTGCACACCCTTGAATGTATTATGAATCTGGAGTTTAGAGGAAGTGTCTGGATGGGAAATACACATTTGGGAATGATCATGATATAGGTGGTGAATAAAGGAATGAGTTTGGATAAAACTGCTTAAACAGATTTTAATCAATGAGAAGAAAAACAAGTCCCAAAGAACTTATGACAATGCTGTAGCTGCAAGAGGATCCAAGAACTCTCACTTCTCAAGAAATCAGAAGTTCATATATGCTGAGTTAAATATCAATTTCCAGGAAATTACTTGGGGAGAATTTTTAAAACTTCCTCAATCTAGTGAACTCACGTAATATCGTATAATCCTGATTTTTCTGCACGATGCATCATGCAATTTTAATTGTGCAACCTGTCCAAAACATTAATTCCATGTCAGTGTGGACTCTACAACATTATAGGACCCACTCTGGCTTGAAGCGTGACCATGCTTGTTCGTATCACTTAGGTCCTGCTATAGGTTTGACATCTATAACTGGAGAAGGGGGTGTGGCTGCAAGCTCCTTTCTTTTTTGTTTTACCACTGAACCACTAGTTACTATTTCTGACCCCTGGGTTAAATCCAGTACTAAGGAAGGAAGGAGAAGCAAGGGGGCCAGAAGTCTCCCGCAGGATGGTCTGTGTTGTGTTCTGTTTGGCATTTGTTATTATCTTAGAATCTTAAAAAAAAAAAAAAGATTTTATTTATTTTAGTTATTTGAGAGAGAGAGAGAGGGCATCACTCAGGAGAGAACAGAGGCGGAATGGCAGAGGGGGAGGGAGAGGAACAAACAGACTCTGCACCTAGCATGCAGCCCGATGTGGGGGCTCCCTCTCACAACCTTGAGATCATGACCTGAGCCAAAATCAAGAGTCAGTCACTTTGGGACACCTGGGTGGCTCTGCCTTCAGCTCAGGGCATGGTCCCAGGGTCCTGGGATCGAGTCCTGCTTTGGGCTCCTTGTGGGGAGCCTGCTTCTCCCTCTGCCTGTGTCTCTGCCTTTGTCTCTCATGAATAAATAAATAAAATATTTAAAAACAAAAAGAGTCCCTTACTTAATTGACTAAGCCACTCAGGTGCCCATATCATCTTAGAATCTTGACAGAAACTTCCATCTCAACTTCTCTTTTTAAGATTTTATTTATTTGTTTATTCATGAGACACACACAGAGAGAGATAGAGAGAGAGAGAAGCAGAGACACAGGCAGAGGGAGACGCAGGCTCCATGCAGGGAGCCTGCTGTGGGACTTGATCCCGGGTTTCCAGGATCACGCCCTGGGCCGAAGGCAGCACTAAACCACTGACACTGGGGCTGCCCACCATCTCAACTTCTATTATAAAAGAATGTAACAGTGATGTCTCTAACCTGAGGCATGATTGTAAGAATACTTTGTCCATGGCTATCTGAACAGAAACTGCCAATTGGAACTTTAGTCTTAGACTGAACTGTTTTGGTAGTACTTTAGCTTATTCAAAAGATGCTATGAGATCCAGGAGGCAGGATCTAGTTTCAAGATCAGGGAAGGCTTTCTGGAGCCTGTTATCAGGTAAGAAGAGGGAGCGGGGTGATGAGGTTTGAACTGAGTGTGTTGGGTAGAGAAGTCAGCACATTCAAAGGCATGAGTCAGAGGACAGGGGCACTGGGGGGAAGTGTAAGCTATTCATCACAGCTGATTAGGAGAGAAGGGTTGCTTGTTAAAGGTGAGGCTGAGGGGTTAAGGAGGAGCTAGACAATGAAGGGAGATTGTGCTGGGGAGCAACAGAGAGTCACTGAAAGTTTGTAGACAGAGATGGAGGTGGTAAAATTTGCATTTTCAAAAGATAATCCAGGCTCCAGTATGGGAAATAGACTGGAAGAAGCAGAGACAACAGATAGAAGGCTGTTCTAGTCATTTTTCTCAGCTAAGTCTACTTCTAGTTATTAAATGTATTAAACTGGTCTATTTCCCAATCAGGGTGGTAAGAAAAACAGTTCGTTCTGTGTACCCTATTGCTTAACTATCTTCCTCCAAGAAGCATAGGGAGAATTTGGCGAGTGTAAGGATATCATGAGAGTCTTGAGACTATCATGAGATATCATGATATCTCATGATATCATGAGACTATCATGAGACGTGGGACTCGATCCCGGGACTCCAGGATCACACCCTGGGCCAAAGGCATGCACTAAACCACTGAGCCACCCAGGGATCCCCTAAAGATAGCCCCCCAAATTAAGAATATAGTGTAATTTTCCTTCTTTACATTATGCTTATAAAGTAACTTCTTCAAATTATTTCTCGGTTAATTACTCATCTTTCATATGGATCCTTACTATTACCACTTTCCCCCCTTTTTTTTGGTCTTAGAATATTATAACTGGGAGCTGAGAAGATGGTGGAGGAGTAGGGTCCCCAAGTCACCTGTCCCACAAACTTACCTAGATAACTTTCAAACCATCCTGAAAACCTATGAATTCGTCCTGAGTTTTAAAGAGAGAACAGCTGGAACGCTACAGAGAGAAGGGTTTTCGCTTCTAACAAGGTATGAAAATGAGAAAAAATAAAAAAATAAAAAAGACTCCAGTGAGGGAGGGCACCCCGAGGAGCTGGGCTAAGGGGGGCGGCAAGAGCCCCTGGGACAGGAGAGCCCAGCCCTGGAGAAGTGGGAACTTTAACAATCTTCCCAGATGGAAAGCACTTGCAGGGAACTTGGGCAGGATCCCAGGAGGGGCAGTGGAGCCCCCAGGTTCCCAAGGTCACTAACAGAGGAGGGGCGCCCCAGCAGAGAGTGCTGCAACCCCTTTACCCATTGCAGTAAAGGGCTGGAGTGCGTCCAGCGGGGTCTCGGGAGCAGCTCAGGCAGCAGCTCCATGAAGAGGGGGCTGCGCTGCCCGGGAGCACAATTCCAGGGGCGCAGGCCCTGGAGCTCAGGGTGCCCGGGACACAGCCCAGGATCCTGCGCTCCCCCCGGGACAGGTGGAGGCGGGGAGGGCCCAGGACAGCAAGGATACTCCTGCCGCCGGGCGCCCCCCAGCTGTGCAGATCAGCGCCCCCTGCCCCGGGAGCATCCAGGTCCCTGCGGACTGGGAGCTGCGGTAGTTACTGCGGGAGCTGACTCTAGGGCTGGAGAGCTGGCCGCAGCCAGTGGGGTTGTCCCTCCTGGTGTCACCCTGTGCCTGGGATGGAGCGGGGCCACCAAGGAATAGAGGCCTCATGGGATAAATAGCTCCCACTGAGCAGTGCACCTGGCAGGGGGCGGGGCATCTCCCCCAGGTGCCCACACCTGAGAATCAGCAAAGCAGGCCCCAGAAGACCAGCTGGAAGGACAGGGGAAGAGCAAGTTCTTGACCGAGCAGTGCTGGAAAGCTCCAGGGGAGGTTGAGGGATATCCTATTTTTTTTTTTCTTTTTCCAGTACAACTCGTTTTTATATCAGACTGTAAATTTCCATTTTTTCTCTTTTCCCACCTTAACTACAATATTTTACCACCTCTTCATTTTTTAAAAAAAATTATTTATTATTTATTCATGAGAGACACACACACACACAGAGGCAGAGACTCAGGCAGAGGGAGAAGCAGGCGCCATGCAGGGAGCCCCTTGTGGGACTCGATCCTGGGTCCCCAGGATCAGGCCCTGGGCTGAAGGTGGTGCTAAACCGCTGAGCCACCCAGGCTGCCCCCTACCTCTTGATTTTTAAGATTCTTCCTTTTTGACTTTCATATTTCTACAATTACAGGTCCTATATATATTTTCCACTTCTAGATTCCCTTCCACATAACCAACTTAATTTTGGGAGATATACAAGATATTAGTTTTTGTTTGTGTTTTTTGTTTTCTCTGCCTTATTTTGTTCTACAATGGCAGAAGTTAATACCTTCTAAAACATGACCAGCATGCACCCAGAACCATGTGGTATGCCATGCTGGTTCATTCTGTGAGATTCCTCATTCCCATTCTGCCCCCCTCTTTTATCTCATTTATGTTTTGGTGGTCAATGTTGGGGCTCTCTACAAGTATTTCTGGTTTATATAAATTTGGGACTGAACATCTTCTAACATACAGAACTTAATATATTCAGAACCAAGAGAATCACCTTCTAGAACCCCTCAGGTAGACTGCATTCTCCCTCCACTATAACTTCGTCATCACCACCACTGTCTTCCAGTCCTCCCCCCCACTCCCCTCCCCCCCTTTTTTTCTCTTCTTCTTTGGGGTTCTTGGCCTTTTATTTTTTACTACTTTGTTTCAAAATTTGTTTTTCACTTTAGTGGTCCTTTTGTTTTATATCATTTTGATCTTTGTTTTCAATTTCTGGTCTCTGACCTTGGCAGAGAAATAGCAAAATGACTAGAAAGAACTCACCACAAAAGAAAGAATCAGAAACAGTACTCTCTGCCACAGAGTTACAGAATTTGGATTACAATTCAGTGTCAGAAAGCCAATTCAGAAGCACAGTTATAAAGCTACTGGTGGCTCTGGAAAAAAGCATAAAGAAATCAAGGGACTTCATGACTACAGAATTTAGATCTAATCAGGCCAAAATTAAAAATCAATTAAATGAGATGCAATCCAAACTGGAGGTCCTAATGACGAGGGTTAGTGAGGTAGAAGATAGAGTGAGTGACACAGAAGACAAATTGTTGGCAAGGAAGGAAGCTGAGGAAAAACGAGAAAAACCATTAAAAGACCACGAGGAAAGGTTAATGGAAATAAATGACAGCCTTAGAAGGAAAAATCTATGTATAACTGGGGTTCCAGAGGACGCTGAGAGGGACAGAGGACCAGAAAGCATATTTGAACAAATCATAGCTGAGAACGTCCCTAATTTGGGGAGGAAAACAGGCATTCAGATCCAGGGGATAGAGAGGATCCCTCCTCCCCAAATCAATAAATCAATAAAAACCGTTCAACACCTCAACACCTAATAGTTGCAAACTTGCAAATTCCAAAGATAAAGAGAAAATCCTTAAAGCAGTGAAAGACAAGAGATCCCTAATTTATATGGGGAGAAATATTAGACTAATAGCAGACCTCTCCACAGAGACCTGGCAGGCCAGAAAGGGCTGGCAGGATATATTCAGGGTCCTAAATGAGAAGAACATGCAGCCAAGAATACTCTATCCAGCAAGGCTCTCATTCAGAATAGAAGGGGAGATAAAGACCTTCCAAGATAGGCAGAAACTGAAAGAATATATATGTGACCACCAAACCAACTCTGTAAAAGAAAGAGGAAGCCCAAAGAAATAATCCACAAAAACAGGGATTGAATAGGTATTATGATGACACAAAATTCATATCTTTCAATAGTAACTCTGAACATGAATGGGCTAAATGATCCCATCAAAAGACGCTGAGAGGGTTTCAGACTGGATAAAAAAAGCAAGACCCATCCATTTGCTGTCTACAAGAGACTCATTTTAGACCTAAGGACACCTACAGCCTGAAAGTGAAAGGCTGGAGAACATCTACCATTCAAATTGATCCTTAAGGAAAGCTGGGGTAGCAATCCTCATATCAGATAAATTAAAGTTTATCCCAAAGACTGTAGTAAGAGACGAAGAGGGACACTCTATCACACTCTATCATACTTAAAGGGTCTATCCAACAAGAGGACCTAACAATCATGAATATTTATGCCCCTAATGTGGGAGCTGCCAAGTATATCAATCAATTAATAACCAAAGCAAACACATACTTAGCTAATAATACACTAATACTGGGAGACTTCAACACAGCACTTCTGTAAATGACAGATATTTTAAGCACAACATCTCCAAAGAAACAACAGATATTTTATTTTATTTTATTTTATTTTATTTTATTTTATTTTATTTTATTTTATTTATTTTTATTTTATTCTGAAACAAGAGCTTTAAATGATACACTGGACCAGATGGATTTCAGAGATATTTACAGAACTTTGCATCCGAATACAACTGAATCACATTCTTCTCAAGTGCACATGGACATGGAACTTTCTCCAGAATAGACCACGTAATGGGTCACAAATCAGGTCTCAACTGATACTAAAAGATTGGGATTGTACCATAATGCTTTGAAACTTGAACTCAATCAAAAGAAGAAATTTGGAAGATACTCAAACACGTGGAAGTTAAAGAGCATCCTGCTAAAAGATGAAAGGGTCAGCCAGGAAATTAGAGAAGAATTAAAAAGATTCATGGAAACTAATGAAAATGAAGATACAACCGTTCAAAATCTTTGGGATACAGCAAAAGCAGTCCTAAGAGGGAAATACATTGAATACAAGCATCCCTCAAAAAAAAATTAGAAAAAACTCAAATACACAAGCTAACTTCGCATCTAAAGGAACTGGAGGAAGAACAGCAAATAAAAACTACACCAAGCAGAAGAAGAGATTTAATAAGGATTCGAGCAGAACTCAATGAAATAGAGACCAGAAGAACTGTAGAACAGATCAACAAAACCAGGAGTTGGTTCTTTGAAAGAATTTATAAGATAGATAAACCATTAGCCTGCCTTATTAAAAAGAAGAGATAGAAGACTCAAATCACAAATGAAAGAGGAGAGATCACAACCAATACCAAGGAAATACAAAGGATTTTAAAAACATATTATGAACAGCTATATGCCAATAAATTAGGTGATCTAGAAGAAATGGACACATTTCTGGAAAACCACAAACTACCAAAACTGGAACAGGAAGAAATAGAAAACCTGAACAGGCCAATAACCAGGGAGGAAATTGAAGCAGTCATCAAAAACCTCCTAAGATACAAAAGTCCAGGGCTTCCCAGGGGAATTATCAAACATTTAAAGAAGAAAAATACCTATTCTACTAAAGCTGTTCTGAAAGATAGAAAGGGATGGAGTACTTCCAAACTCGTTTTATGAGGCCAGCGTCACCTTAATTCCAAAACCAGACAAAGACCCCACCAAAAAGGAGAATTATAGACCAATATCCCTGATGAACACAGATGCAAAAATTCTCAACAAGATACTAGCCAGTAGGATCCAACAGTACATTAAGATTATTCACCATGACCAAGTGGCATTTATCCCTGGGATGCAAGGCTAGTTCAACACTTGTAAAGCAATCAACGTGATAGATCATATCAACAAGAGAAAAAACAAGAACCATATGATCCTCTCAATAGATACAGAGAAGGCATTTGACAAAATACAGCATCCATTCCTGATCAAAACTTTTCAGAGCGTAGGGATAGAGGGAACATTACTCAGCATCTTAAAAGCCATCTACGAAAAGCCCACAGCAAATACCATTCTCAATGGGGAAGCACTGGGAGCCTTTCTCCTAAAATCAGGAACAAGACAGGGATGTCCACTCTCACCCCTGCTATTCAACATAGTACTGGAAGTCCTAGCCTCATCAATCAGACAACAACAACAGCAACAACAACAGCAACAACAACAACAACAACAAAAGGCATTCAAATTGACAAAGGAGAAGTCAAACTCAACTTCTTTGCAGATGACATGATACTGTACATAGAAAATCCAGAAGAGTCTACCCCAAGATTGCTAGAACTCATACAGCAATTTGGCAGTGTGGCAGGATACAAAATCAATGCCCAGAAATCAGTGGCATTTCTATATACTAACAATGGGACTGAAGAAAGAGAAATTAAGGAATCAATCCCATTTACAATTGCACCCAAAAGCATAAGATACCTAGGAATAAACCTAACCAAAGAGGTAAAGGATCTATATCCTAAAAACTACAGAACACTTCTGAAAGAAATTGAGGAAGACACAAAGAGACGGAAAAATATTCCATGCTCATGGATTGGAAGAATTAATACTGTGAAAATGTCAATGCTACCCAGGGCAATTTACACATTTAATGCAATCCCTATCAAAATACTATGGACTTTCTTCAGAGAGTTGGAACAAATCATCTTAAGATTTGTGTGGAATCAGAAAAGACCCCGAATAGCCAGGGGAATATTGAAAAAGAAAACCAGAGCCAGGGGCATCACAATGCCAAATTTCAAGTTGTACTACAAAGCTGTGATCATCAAGACAGTGAAGTACTGGCACAAAAACAGACACATAGATCAATGGAACAGAATAGAGAACCCAGAAGTGGACCCTGAACTCTATGGTCAACTAATATTCGACAAAGCAGGAAAGACTATCCACCGGAAAAAGGACAATCTCTTCAATAAATGGTGCTGGGAATATTGGACAGCCACATGCAGAAGAATAAAACTAGACCACTCTCTTACACCAGACATACAGATAAACTCAAAATGGATGAAAGAATCCATCAAAATCCTAGAGGAGAATACAGGCAATACCCTTTTTGAAATTGGCCACAGCAACTTCTTGCAAGATACATATATATGAAGGCAAGAGAAACAAAAGCAAAAATGAACTATATTGGAACTTAAGATAAAAAGCTTCTGCACAGCAAAGAAACAGTCAACAAAACTGAAAGACAACCTACAGAATGGGAGAAGATATTTGCAAATGACATATCAGATAAAGGGCTAGTATCCAAGATCTATAAAGAACTTAATAAATTCAACACTCAAGAAACAATCCAATCATGAAATGGGCAAAAGACATGAACAGAAATTTCACCAAAGAAGACATACACATGACCAACAGGCACATGAGAAATAGCTCTGCATCACTGGCCATCAGGTAAATACAAATCAAAACCGCAATGAGAAACCACCTCACACCAGTGAGAATGGTGAAAATTAACAAGACAGGAAACCACAAATGTTGGAGAGGATGTGGAGAAAAGGGAACCCTCTTACACTGTTGGTGGGAATGTGAACTGGTGCAGCCACTCTGGAAAACTGTGTGGAGGTTCCTCAAAGAGTTAAAAATAGAGCTACCCTATGACCCAGCAATTGCAGTGCTGGGGATTTACCCCAAAGATTCAGATGCAATGAAACGCCGGGACACCTGCACCCGATGTTTCTAGCAGCAATGTCCATAATAGCCAAACTGTGGAAGAAGCCTCGGTGTCCATTGAAAAATGAATGGATAAAGAAGATGTGGCTTATGTATACAATGGAATATTACTTAGCCATTAGAAATGACAAATACCCACCATTTGCTTCAACGTGGATGGAACTGGAGGGTATTATGCTGAGTGAAGTAAGTCAATGGGAGAAGGACAATCATCATATGGTTTCACTCATACGGAGAACGTAAGAAATAGTGAAATGGATTATAAGTGAAAAGAGGGAACTGAAAAATTAGAGAGGATGACAAAACATGAGAGACTCCTAACTCTGGGAAACGAACAAGGGGTAGTGGACAGGGAGGTGGGCGGGGGGATGGGGTGACTGGGTGACGGGCACTGAGGAGGGGCACTTGACAGGATGGGCACTGGGTGTTATACTATATGTTGGCAAATAGAACTCCAATTAAAAATATACAAAAAATATTATAACTGTATTGTGTTCAATTAATTTTTTATTGGATTCTTCTGTTTCTTGGGCAGGACAAGGAAGACCACAAAATGTCTTATTATAAAGTATTTGGTTTGTTAAATTGAGTGAATTGAGTCTTTCTAATAGAACATTTTTAGGAGGCCAGCAAATGGAATATTATAACCTCAACTTCCAAATAGCAAATGGTTGCACTTTAATTCTGATGCTGACGGTATATTAGTACATATCCTAATAGCTAAAGGTTTAGCTCCATACTTGATCCCCCATGTCCCTCTGACTTACTTATTTCTTTCAGTGTGTGTCCATGAAGTGAATATTTTCTACACTATTTCTCTCTTACTTTTGGTTTCAGTTCAACAGGATCTCATCCCTGTTGACAAAGGATATTTGGTAGAGATAGGATAAAGAAGTCTAAAAATTGTCAAATAAATTGCTTCAGATTAACAACATTCTGAGTGTCTCAGAATACCACTGTTGAATTGAAAAGAAGTAAAACATGAACATTGTATCATGATCATGGCAACATCTGACATTTCTACAAAGCAATTAATATTTTGGGAACTTAAAAACATATTTATAAGGTCTCTGCTGTGTTTATACATTGAAAATCTCCACTGGAATAATTAATTTCCATTTGGCCACTTCTTTAGAATAGCCACCTTTTAGAAAAGAAATGAATGGCACTACTTGCCATAAATAGTAGAGATTAACAGGACAAATTAAGCTAAATAAAATGACCTAGTAGAATCTCAATAACACTTTGAGATGATTATTCTAATGTTAAAAAAAAAACTGGTTAAACCTACTTATCAGAAGGTGCCATTTAATATTAAAGTGTTTTTTCAAACTTTCATACTCCTAAAATTTCAAGAAACTTATAAATTAAAATTTTAAATGAGGTAAATGGATGAGAGTTTCTCCTTAGAATAAAAATAAACAACTCAATTGTTTCATAATTTACACTTGCCTTTAGTTTGATTTGGTTCCTTACTCAAATGCCTTTATTCTGCAGAAGATTTATATTTTCAACTATCTGGAATTTATTTTGAGTAAATTGAAAAATCAGTGGAAAGAGACAGAAAAGAGTTAATAAAAATCAAGGAATCAGCCTAGTTTGGTGGATAGGGTATCTAGTCTCAGCCTTCCTGACAGCTTAGCAGTGTATGATCTTGGTCAAATCATAGAATATTTTGACTAGCCTTAAAAATGAAAGATTGGAGTTAAAACATCCCTTCCCCTCCAATACATTTCTGACTCTATGTTTACCTAGTGCAATTTTTCTAATTCCATCGCTGTAACTCTCTAGCAATGAAGAATATTTATAGAAACACATTGAATTATTTTGGTGTTACTTACACTTGAAAAAAATTAGTTGAGTTGATAGGTAACATGATGAAAGGCAGAAGAGTAAAGAGTTAAGCACTGGACCACAGTTAAGAGTATTGAGGAGGAATGTATTATGGTAAGATTGTGCCAGAAGAGGTAGTGGAGAACCAGAAAACAAAGATATGCACTTAGGAAAGGGAGTTATGAAAAGTGCATAGGTGTTGAGTAGGATGAGAGAAGAGTAAGAATGATTAAATTTTATGAGAGGGCCCTTCATGTGGCTCAAGAGCAATCTAAACATTCTGCTGAGTAAGGCTTTGGTCTGTGAATATGTAGATAGAACATTCATTTAATGTGAAACTGTAAAATGCTGGGGTTAAAAAGAGGAAGGTGATTTTAAGGGAAAATGGGGTCAGCCCAAATGTTTTTTTGATAATCTGGAAATTGGAAATGATTCAACAGTTGAATGTATTAGAAAAGGAGAGAATGAAGCTGGGAACAAAGCGTCTCAGAGATCTGGAGAGTATAGACTTCAGAACACAGGCAGGGAAGATATATAATAGACAATTAATTATTCACTATTTGTAGTAGAAAACAATTAAGTTGGCCATGTAATTTGTTCCAAAGAGTGGAATGTAATCTGAAGTGATTTGTGTCACTTATGGGAAAAGATGGTTCACTAGCTGGTATATCTGTCCTTCTCTCTCCCCTGTCTACACAGTCAGGAAGAAAAAATACTGAGATAATGAAATACTGTGCTTGAAAGAACCCTAATTCTTAGTAGTGGAGGAGAGCCAGTAGGCTACACTCAGAGCCACTAGAGCACATAGGACTTTATATTGACAATAATTAAATTGTAAGCCACTGAGATTTTCTTTTTTATAGCAGCCAAATAGTTACTAAAACAAATTGGTACTAGATGTGGAGGTTTCATAAGTACACAATATTGGCTTCATATTCAGGTATTAGATGATCCACACTTGCATTAACACTTGATATGATCAGTCTTTTCAATTTTAGTCCTTCTAATAGGAGTGTTTATTTCAGTGTCTTTCTTCATACTTCCCCAGTGACTAATAATGTTTAGCATCTTTTAAAAAATTTTATTTAAAATAAATTAACATATAGTGTATTGTTAGTTTCAAAGGTAGACTTTAGTGATTCATCAGCTTCATATAACACTCAGTGCTCATTAAATCAAGTATTCTCCTTAATGCCCATCACCCAGTTACCCCATCCTCTCACCCACCTCCCTTCCAGCAACCCTCAGTTTGTTTCCTATAGTTAGGAGTCTCTTATGGTTTGTCTCCCTATCTGATTTCAACTTATTTTATTTTTGATAATTATCTGTCTCTGGCTTATTTCGCTTAGCATAATATCCTCTAGTTCCATCCACATTGTTACAAATGGGAAGATTTCATTTTTTTGATGACTGAGTAATATTCTATTGTATATATATACACCACTTCTTCTTTATCCATTCATCTGTCAGTGGACATCTGGGCTCTTTATGGTTTGGCTATTGTGGATATTGTTGCTATAAACACTAG
This sequence comes from Canis lupus baileyi, assembly GCF_048164855.1. Lineage (NCBI taxonomy): Eukaryota > Metazoa > Chordata > Mammalia > Carnivora > Canidae > Canis > Canis lupus. The sequence goes on along the minus strand of NC_132862.1, from coordinate 16,098,750 downwards.
GGTGCAGGTGCCCCTTTGAATCATTATTTGTATCCTTTGGATAAATACTTAGTAGTGCAATTGCTGGGTTGTGGGGTAGCTCTATTTTTAACTTTTTGAGAAACCTCCATACTCTTTTCTAGAGTGACTGTACCAGTTTGCATTCCTATTTCAATAGTGTAAGAGGATTCCCCTTTCTCTGAATCCTCACCAATATCTGTTGTTTCCTGACTTATTAATTCTAGCCATTCTGATTTGTGTGAGGTGGTATCTCATTGTGGTTTTGATTTGTATTTCCCTGATACTGAGTGATGTTGAACATTTTTTTTCATGTGTCTATTGGCCATTTCTATGTCTTCTTCTTTGGAGAAATGTCTGTTCATGTCTTCTGCCCATTTCTTGATTGGATTATTTGTTCTTTGGGTGTTGAGTTTGATAAATTCTTTATAGATCTTGGATCCTAGCCCTTTATCTGATAAGACATTTGCAAATATCTTCTTCTGTTCTATTGGTTGCCTTTGGTTTTGTTGGCTGTTTCCTTTGCAAAAGCTTTCTAACTTGATGAAGTCCCATAGTTCATTTTTGCTTTTGTTTCCCCTGCCTTCATAGATGTATCTTGCAAGAAGTTGCTTTGGCCAAGTTCAAAAAGGGTGTTGCCTGTGTTCTCCTCTAGTATTTTGATGGATTCTTGTCTCACATTTAGATCTTTCAACCATTTTCAGTTTATCTGTGTGTTTGGTGTAAGAGAGTGGTCTAGTTTCATTCTTCTGCACATGGCTGTCCAATTTTCCCAGCACCATTTATTGAAGAGATTGTCCTTTTTCCGGTGGATAGTCTTTCCTGCTTTGTCAAATATTAGTTGACCACAGAGTTGAGGGCCCATTTCTGGGTTCTCTATTCTGTTCCATTGATCTATGTGTCTGTTTTTGTGCCAGTACCACACTATTTTGATGATCACAGCTTTGTAATACAACTTGAAGTTTGGAATTGTGACACCTTTAGTTTTGGTTTTCTTTTTCAACATTCCTTCAACTATTTGGGGTGTTTTATGGTTCCATACAAATTTTAGGATTATTTGTTCCAGCACTGTGAAAAATATTGATGATATTTTGTTAGGGATTGCATTGAATGTGTAGATTGGTTTGGGTAGCATAGACATTTTAACAATTTTTGTTCTTCCAATCCATGAGCATGGAACAGTTTTCCATTTCTTTGTTTCTTCCTCAATTTCTTTCATAAGTGTTCCATAGTTTTCAGAGTACAGATCCTTTACCTCTTTGGTTAGGTTTATTCCTAGTTATCTTATGGCTTTTGGTGCAATTGTAAATGGGATTGGTTTCTTAATTTCTCTTCTTTCTGTCTCATCATTTGGCATCTTTTTATATGCTTATTTGATTTCTTTGTTTTCTTTGGAGTAATGTCTGTTCAAACCTTTTGTCCATTTCTATCTTAATTGAGTTTTTATTTTGCCGTTATTGAGTTTTGAGTACTTTATACATTTTGGATGCAAGTACTTTATGAGGAATGTGATTTGCAAATATTTTCTCTTAGTGTGTGTCTTATATTTCCATTTTCTTTTTTTTAAAGGTTTTATTTATTTGAGAGAGAAAGTGTTTGAGAGAGAACACACTTGCACAGGAGTCAGGGAGTAGCAACAGGAGAAGGAGACGTAGACTCCCCACTGAGCAGAGAGCCCAATGCAGGGTTCAATGCCAGGACCCTGGGATCATGACCTGAGCTGAAAGCAGACACTCAACTGACTGAGCACCCCTCCATTTTCTTAATAGTATATTTTGAAACTTTTAATTTTGAAGTTGTGCAACTTTTATATTATGGTGGTAGTTTAATGGGTTTATACATATATAAAATATTATCATATTGTATATTTTAAATATGTACTGTTTATTGTTGGTTAATTATACCTCAATAAATCTATTTTAAAAAGGGAAGAGAGGGATCCCTGGGTGGCGCAGCGGTTTGGCGCCTGCCTTTGGCCCAGGGCGCGGTCCTGGAGACCTGGGATCGAATCCCACATCGGGCTCCCGGTGCATGGAGCCTGCTTCTCCCTCTGCCTGTGTCTCTGCCTCTCTCTCTCTCACTGTGTGCCTATCATAAATAAATAAAAGTTTAAAAATATTAAAAAAAAAAAAAAAAAAAATAAAAAGGGAAGAGAAATAGAGTCCAGTAATTCAGGGTCTTCAAGGATTTAAAAATTAATTGCTTCCAGATCTCTCCTCTGGCCCCCTTACTTTCGTAAAAGAAGCAATCTCTGTAAAATTTTCAGTTAAATTAAATGTCTCAGTGCAAAGAGGAGACTAAGGATGTGGTCTTTCTATCCACTGTGCTAGACAGGTAATCACAGTAAAATTGTTAGGAGAGATATGGTAGGAACCAGCAAAGAGAAAAATAAATAAATCAAGTTGAGAATTATATCTAAGATAAACTTTGAGTGTGGCTACTAGCACACGGAAAAAATTGCAATCAGAAATAAGAAGGCTACTAGGTTTCTGGAGGAATGATATTGCCAATAGAACTCAGAACATGGAATAAAAAACCTTTTACTGTCAAAACTTAGAATCATTGTCGTGTTCCTGGGTAAACAGAAGGTAATTTTGAAAACTGTCCAACTCTTAAGAAGAGTGTTAGGATAGGTCACAGAGAACCACAGACAAGGCAGTTCTTTGCAGAAGGCAACAATACCAAGGAAGTTTTTATACTGTGAGGGCAGGGAGACTCCATCGTCTTTTCCTCATAATTCAGAATTGGTATAAGTGAGTTACTGCTTTCTATTTCCCATTCTTCCTATTTCAGAAGGAGCATCCAGTGTCACTGTCCTGTCTCTGTTCTCTCATTGCATACTGAGCATGTACTGAAGGATAGAACCTGCATTTCAATTCATTGGAAAAACCTGGAATACTGTGCCATGGATTTAATGGATAGGATTTGGAAACTGGATTTTCATAACTTTTTAAAGGTATGAAAAGTGGATTTCTCAATTTTATAGAGCAGAGTATGGGTAAGTAACATGCCTACACAGCTAGTGAAAGAACACTGGATGCCATATTTAAGAGGGCTGGGTCTTTAGATTGCCTATTTGTGGAGAGATGGAAGGAGAGGGATCAAATGGATGTTTGCTAACTAAAATGCAGACTGTGACAGAGACTATTAATAATGCTGAGCAATGGCTATGTGTTGGATCTCCATTTTCCAGGCTTCTTGTGATTAAATTGGCCATCTGATTAGTTCTGGACAGTGATCAGACTAATATGATCAGACTGACACATGCCACTTCTGGGCTAAGGAGTTAAATATCTGATTCACCTTTCTCAAGTACTCTTTGTGTGCTTGAAAGCAAAGGGCTTCAGGATGGCTTGACAACATGAGGTAAGGAACCCGGATTCTTGAATTTCAGCCGGAGGAATGCTATCCAACTTTTATTGGACTTTACGTAAGTGAAAAAGAAATTTGTATTATGTTAAGCCACTGAGATTTTGGAGAAGTTTACTGCAGTGACTAGAATTAATCATTCTGACCAATGCCATATTCAACACCACTGTTGGATAAAGATGCCTCCACATTCTCTGTACTCAGTCACTTTGAAGATAATAGCTGTGAAGCTATCACGTCCACATTTCCCAAAGATTTATAATGTAGTTTTTCTGTGGTTTTAAAGGGAAGAAGATGACATACAGCACTGATTTAATATACTTTTTCTTTTGAAAACAAGAGTAGAAGGTTGCTATCTTCGTGTTGGAAAGTATGACATGGTAAGTCAAAGAATTATTATTTATGATTTCGGGGCATATTATTCTTTATTTTTGTTTATGCCTTTTTAAGAAATGTTTTTGAGTGCAGTTGACACAATATTACATTTGTTTCAGGTATACAGCACAGTGATTCAACCTCTCTATACATTATGCTATGCTCACCACATCTGTAGGGTGACAGAAGAGGGAGTGTAGTTCCTTGATAAAATTTCTAAACAAGGACCAAATAACTGAAGGAGAAGGGATATATCACTTGAAAACATAGGATCTAAAGTCAGATTCTCTGTCCACTCATTAGCTGTGTGGACTTCGGGCAAGTTACTCAACCACCTTCTGCCTTGTAAATTTTTTTTTTTTTTGCCTTGTAAAATTTAAAGAAATTTTATTCTTACCTCAAAGAGTTGTTATGAGAATTAAATGATTTAATGTTATATGATAAAAAATTTAGTTGGCCTTTGTTCCTGGTTCTTTGGAATTTTCTTTTATTCATAGCAGGCTTCTTGGACTGTATCTGTGTTTGTACCAATAAGGTAACTCATGATGGGCCTGCGGATAGTTTCAGGATGGTGGCTGGTCATGCCAAAGTCCAACCATGTGATTAGAGTGTTGGGGCACTGGGCCATATGACAACAGTCCAACCTCCTGATCTTTGGGGAGGTAGACTAGAGACTAAGCTCAGTGACATGGCCAGTGACTCAATTAAACATTCTTATGTAATAAAACCATGATAAAAACTGGTTGTCCAGAGCATGGGTGAGTTTCCCTAGTTGGTAACGGGCATTGTTTCCTGAGAACTCAGAAGCTTCATGTTTAGGACCCTCCCAGACTATGTCCTATGAATCTCTGCTTTTGGCTGGTCTTGATTTCTATTCTTTATAATAAAATTGTAATTGTAAGTGTAGTGCTCACCTGAGTGCCATGTGCTGTTCTAGAGAATTATTGAATCTGAGGGATAGTGGAAACCTTCAATTTATACCTAGGTAGTCAGAAGTGTGGGTGGTCTTGGAACTTTCAAGCTTATTGTTGGAACATGAAATGAGGGAAGTCTTGTAGGCTACAGTGTTCTTCACCAGTGAAGTCTGTTAGAATTGCACTGTAGTTAATATACGTAAGGCTTTTTAGAATAGTGCCTTGCCCAGAGTAACTATTTAGGAAAAGTTAGCCAATACTATTAAGCTGTAAAATATTACCCATGCAGGAGCATTGATCATTTAAAGAATCAATCTCATATGAACATAGAATTACAATATTTTAGTGCTAGAAGAGACTTTGCAAATTTATATTCTGAAGTGATTTTGACTTAGTTCCAAAATCTTGTTAATAAGAGAGTTAAGGCTGAAACCCCAGTGTTTGAAGACAAGACCATTATATAAAACATGCATTAGGTTACACATATTTAAAATGGGGCTAATTTGAAACTATATCCTAGTAGTAGGAACATTTTTGGGGATCTTTCCAGCACATACCTCCTTTCTCTGATAACCCATTTATCTGCGGCCAAAGATGGAACCCTGATAGCCATATTCAAACTACATGACTGAATCCTTGGTTACAGTCAGTGGACTATGGTAGACAACTACCAGGTTTTTATTTCTCAGAATTTGGAATTTGATTAGAAAAGCATTATATATTCTTGTAAACTGGAGACAAGGCAGCTGAGGACAATGTGCAGGCTGACTCTGTGAAGTCAGGTATGAAGAGAGAAAGAGACAAAAGAAATAAACACACGAATAGAGGCAAAAATAGAGTAGTGACCTGGGTCATTTCTTTACCTGCACACTCCCTTTTACAGGATCAGGCTTCATTTCTTGCCCTTTGATTTTGTGGGACACCCTAGCTCTTTTCCAATAAATTCTTCTTGTTTGCTCATGCATATTGGAAGTGGATTTTGTTTATTGCAACTCATAGCCTTGATTAAGTAACACCTTGAGAAGTCTCTTAAAAGGATGAACTGAAACAAAAGGTGCATATTGCTGTTACTGTGATTTTTACTGTGGACATAGGGAGCAAGGGTGGGGGTAAGGAGACAGAATAGTGAAGAGTAGTATGCCAAGGCCTTAGATTTAATGGGAACACTGTAACATGAGCTGTCTTAAAGCTTCAATGTCCTCAACTGAAATATAATTACATAAGACTCCTTTGAATGTGGATGAAAGGATGGAAGAGATGTGGTCTAAGGTCAAGAAAGCAATTGACAATTCTGCTGTCTTATTTAAGACAAAACTGGGTTAAGCAATAACTATAGTTCTCCAATGCCATTATAAAATATAATAAAACTGTTGGTGAAAAATAGAAAACATGAGGATCGTATCTCAGGTGATTGTACTCAATCAAAACCAGCATTTTTTACAAACAATTTTGTTATTTTGAAGGAAAATCCAACAGTTATCACAAAGCTTATGTTCTATTGCATGCTTGAAAGAAAAAAAAAAGATTTATCTCCTTAAAAAAAAAAAAGATTTATTTCCTTAAGTGGTGGGCCTTATCAAGCTAAAATAATCACTGCAAACAATGGATCTGAGAATCAAATTTGAAAAGGTAGATGTTTGCCAGGTTATCTTTCTTCACTGTTGAAAAAGGGTCAACTAATTTTATTTGTTAAAAAAGATGTCCTAACAAAATACACAATTGAATAGTATTCATGGTCCAAAGAATATTTTTTCTAGGTATGTGGTCTACTCAAAGAAGGCAAGAGAAGCATGGCCCTAATTTTTATCTTCAAAAGATAAAAGGGTCACTGGATTAGGGCAGCTGAACAAGGGAGGTACACAACTGGAACCTATATTCTGCTCCCTTTCCTTACATCCATGCTTTATTAATTTTCTTTTTTTTTCTTTTCCCCTTTCCTCAGATTTTTTTCTATGTTGTAAGTAAAAAATATGAGGTTCCATCAATGTGAAGATATTTTACAGAGTGGCAAATTTTCAGGAGGGTATTTCTTCCTCATATGAAGATCAAATAAGGGGGTAGATATTTTTGGCATCTTAAGGTCTGTAAATCATATAACTACACAGATCTTTTAAAGAAGACTTTGTCTACCTGCCTTATAGAATCAAGACTTAGAATGAATAAAAAATATGGTTCCTATTTTCTTAAAGAATTTTCTTAAATAATTCAAGGGAGATTTTCCTAAAAATTAAAAAAAAATTTATTTTCTTAAAGAATTCTAGGGAAGTCTCTTTCATAATGAATCATTTCCTTAAAGGATTTTTAAAGAATTTTCTTAAAATCATTGTCTTAAAGAACTCTACAGGAAGTTTTTATCATTTTTTTAATCATTTAATTTTCTTAAAGAATTCTAGGGAAAAATTTAAAAATCTATTTGGAAGAGCATGCTAGTCAGAAAAATTTTATAAGTAACTTCTATATTTCATGCTATCATTAAAGGTATGTATTTAATAATAAGACTATATTTTCAATTGTAGCAAGTCAGCTTTCAGTTGTCCATGCTACTGGAGGGAACCAGTACTTTAGATAATCCAAAAAAAACAATTGCTTTTGGAATATGATTTTGTGTTTTATTTAAAGTTGATTTTTATTAATTGAAAATCTAGAATAAATGAAGTACGACATCCTACTGTAAAGGCTCAGCTTAGAGGGTCAGGAATTTTGCTTACATAACTCTTAGAATTCTCCCTTGCTTCATTTTCTGAGTGGTGGACACACAGTAGACTTTTCTCCCTGGATTCATAGTTATATATCCTCCTTGGTGGGGGAAAAAGTTATTGCTTTAGTTTTAAAAATCTTCTTGGGGAGCTCATGGGAAGTTGAAAAAGAAAATGAATGAAAAGAATCAATGTACTCCATAAAAGTCAGTGATTTTGAATTGAAATATAGTGAAAAATAGCTACATAATACCCTTTCCATAATTTCCTTCTTAGGCTATATAATAACAAATTTTCTTGCCTTTCCTCACTCATTCTAATTTCCTATACTTTTCGATTTCTGTTATTATTTATTTCAATTACCTTAATATAAGACACTCAAACTGAACATGGCTTTTAAATGAAGTTCTTGCTATAAAAATCATAAAACTTTTAAGAATTGTACATTTATATTTTTGATGTTTAAATTGAAGAAGTCATTCAAACATTATTTGTCTCTAACATTATATTAAATCAAACATTTACAATAAAAGTATATTAAACATTTTGGAAGTTTGGGCTGTTGCATTTTTTTTTCATGGTACCATTTATATGGCAAAGAATATAGCTGATTCTCACAGATAATGATTACTGAAGAGTTAGAAGAAATAAGTTGGAGTGGATAGAAATGTATTTCATACTTCACCAAGATCTGTTTTACTGCAAATAATCCAACTACAAATATTATTTACAATAAACATTCTAATAAATACTATATTTCTGGTGTATATTATTATAGTAAATATTATTATAGCTTCTAGTAAATATTATTATACCTCTTTTATAAAGAAAAAGTGATTCAGAGTCACACAGAGAACTTATGTTCATATAATTAAGGATTGGGATTAGGATTCAAACCCAGGTCTGTTTAATTCCAAAGTCAATGTTTTTCACATTGTACTTTTTGACCTTATGAATTCATTTGCATCTATTCTCTTATAATGTTTTGAGTTGGTTTCCATGTCAGGAGAAAACTGCCAATGATGCAATGAGCTGTGAACTGATTCCCAGAAACAGGTATTAATCACCAGCAATGTGAGTGAATAAGTGCATGAATTTTTAATGTCTGTGTCAGGAAAAGATATTCTTGATAATGACATGGCTCTCTGTCTCTGTCTCTGTCTTTCTTTCTCTGCCAAATGGGGAAGTGAAAATTCTTGCCCAAATATTCTAGTTGGATTTTTCTCTGAAAAGTAATTGTGATTATTGTTCACTTTCCTCCTTTGTAATCTATTTAGGGAATTGAAAAGGAGCATAATCAGCATTGAAGTAGTTAAGATAACTTAGAAATTAGTACAAGCTGACAGAATTAGTTTGTTAACCTTTTTGTCTAGGGTTTTCTTTTTTCTTTTGTAAATGGCTGAAAATCTCATTTCTAAAAATATTTATTGGCTTTGATAGCTTGCTGTCCTCTGTACCTCTTTCAGTACAGATTTAGTAAAGAATGCCATTAAAGTAGCAAATGACAAAGCCATTGTTTACCAGAAACATGCCTTTTGAACCCAGAATAACAAATAACTTTAATGCAGTTGATATTCCAGAGACATTAAAAGCTTTCTATTCAAATTGAAAAGAAAAAAAGCCCTTTCTTATAATTAGTAATATCATTAAAACTCCTTCATAAATATTCATTTAAATTTTCCCTTAGTGTAAAATATAACATTTTATCTGACTTGTCATGTATATGAAAATATTATATGTATATTTGAGTTTGAAAAATGTGTTACCTCAAGTACCTGAATATTCTTTTGTAGAAATAAAGAAGTGATTTTGGAAGAAGGGTCTATGGAAAACTAATATTTTAAATATTATGATAAACTCATAAATTGTCTCTAAACATCTTGCAACTGCAAATACGAAGACAGAAGTCTCATTTTGGCACTAGGTTGTATTGCCAATTGCTCCTGAAAATATTTTCTGGTTGTTGTTGTTTTTCTAGCTGTTGTTATTTTTAGAATTCTTAAGGATATTTTTCAATCATCAAATATTCTTTGAAGAATCAACATTATTTACTTTGGTAGTGTTAATGAAAATCTCCTAAAAATTTATTTCTTAAGTTTCTGATTTTTTGGTACCTGTGAAAGCCTTAGCTCAATTATTTTGGTAATTATGTTTGTCATTATAAAAATGAGTTATTGTATCACCTAGAAAAACCTAAATATAATCAGGTGATCCCAAGATTCATTGCCAGATTTCTATGCCTGGAGTATGTTTATTATTTTGAGCATATTAAGGTTTTTTCCATAACCTCTTTACCCACTTGTGGATCTTCAATTTTTTTTTTTTTTAAATTTCTTTGCTGTTATCAATGCAGCTGTTTCTAGTAATTCAATGGAAGTTTCTTCATTCAGCATGATTGGGAAAGACAGTTTATCTCCAATGAAAAAGTTGATAAAAGTAGGAGCTATAAAAATGTTACATAATACAATAAATATTTCACTTGAATAAAACATGTACATATTTCTGTTGGTCGATATTTTCATGTAAGACAAGGCTTATTCCTTGTGTAAGGATTTGTAATTGGAATTCCTTACTTTCTTACATAAGCCAGACACATAATTAATTGCATCAGGCAATTCCATTTTGACATTGAAGAGTTTCCATTGGCCTGGTATGGAACTAATTATACTTGTTATAATTATGCTTAAAATTAGAATTCAATAGTCATAGGTAATGCAGCATATTATTAAGTATTATTGGTTAATATTAGAGTTTGAAGACCTGTAGTCATTGGCTATTATAATAATTTGCTACAAACCTATAGCTTAAAACAACAAAAATTTATTATTTTACAGTTCACACACACATGTAGGTTAAAAGTCCAATGTGCATCTCACTGGACCAAAATCAAGGTGTCAGCAGGTGGTGTTCCTGTCTGGAGGCTCTAGGAAAGAATATTTCTATTCCCCCCACCCCCCAGCTTCTATAGGCTGCCCATGTTCCTTGGCTTATGCCCTGCTTTCTCCATCTTTAAAGCCAGTCACATTGAATTTCTCTGACCATTTATTCATAATTACATCATTCCTGTTTCTATAGCTGGGAGAGGTTTTCTACTCTAGAAGACCTATGTGACCAGATTGATCCCTCTTCCTTTTTAGTAATCTCCATCTCAAGCACAGGCAACAAAAGCAAAACTACAGGGGGACTACATCAAAATAAAAGGCTTCTGCACAGCAAAGGAAGCCATCAACATAATGAAAAGGTAACCTATGGAATGGGAGAAAATATTTTCAAACAACATATCTGATAAGGTGTTAATATCCAAAATATATAAAGAACTCATATAACCCAAAGGCAAAAAAAAAAAAAGGCAAAAATGGACAAAGGATCTGAATAGATATTTTTCCAAAGAAGATATACAAATGGACAATAAGTATATGAAAAGTTTTTCAACATCACTAATCATTATGGAAATGAAAATAAAAAAACAATGAGATATCACCTTAAACTGGTAAGGATGGCTATTATCAAAGAAAACAAGAGATACATCAATAGAGAAATCATCTAGGCAAAAAATCAGTAAGAAAACAATGTATTTGAATGACACATTAGACTAGATGGACATAATATATATAGAACATTTCATTCCAATGCAACAGAATACAGTCTTTTCAAGTGCATATGGAACATTCTCCAGAATAGATTGCATTTTAGGCCACAAAACCAGTCTCAATACATTTAAGAAGACTAAAGTCAGACCATACATCTTTTCTGGATCACAATGGTATGAAACTAAAATCAAACAGAAGAAAAACACTGGAAAACCCACAAATATATAGAGGCTAAATAACACAATTCTAAAAAACCAACTGGTTGGTGAAAAATAAAATCAAAGAAGAAAAAATAATACATAAAGAGATGAAAATGAAAACACAATGGCCCAAAAATCTTTGGGATGCAGGAAAAGCAGTTCTGAGAGGAAAATATGTGGTGACACAGGACTACTTCAAGAAGCAAGAAAGAGCTCAAATAAATAGTCTAACTTTATACCTCAAAGAATTAGTAAAAGAGGAAAAAACAAAGACCAAGGAAGACAAAAGGAAGAAAATAATGAAGATCAGAGCAGAAATAAATAGCACAGGGACTAAAAAAAGAAAGAGCAAATGACATATCAGATAAAGGGCTAGTATCCAAGATCTATAAAAAACTAATCAAACTTAACACCTAAGAAACAATCCAGTCATGAAATGGGGAGAAGACATGAACAGACATTTCTCCAAAGAAAACCTACACTTGCCCAACAAGCACATGAAAAAAGGCCCACATCATTTGCCATAAGGGAAATACAAATCAAAACCACAATGAGATACCTACTTTATACTGGTGAGAATGGCTAAAATTAACAAGACAGAAAACAACAAATGTTGGTAAGGATGTGGGGAAAGAGAGACTCTTTTGCACTGTTGGTGGGAATGCAAGTTGGTGCAGCCACTCTGGAAAACAGTGTGGAGGTTCCTCAAGAAGCTAAAAATAGAGCTACCCTATGACCCAGCAATTGCACTCCTGGGTATTTACCCCAAGGATATAGAGGTAGTGAAATGATGGGACACCTGCACCCCAATGTTCATAGCAGCAATGTCCACAATAGCCAAACTGTGGAAGGAGCCTCGGTGTCCTTTGACAGATGAATGGATAAAGATGTGGTCTATATATACAATGGAATATTACTCAGCCACCAGAAAGGATGAATAACTACCATTTACTTCGACGTGGATGGAACTGGAGGGTATTATGCTGAGTGAAATAAGTCAATCAGAGAAAGACAATTATCATATGGTTTCACTCATATGTGGAATGTAAAAAATAATAAAAAGGGACTATAAGGGAAAGGAGGGAAGCTGAGTGGGGAAAAATGAGAGAGGAAGACAAACTACACGAGACTCCTAACTGGGAAAAAAAGGGTTGCAGAAGGGGAGATGGGTGGGGCAATGAGGTAACTGGGTGACAGGCCCTAAGGAAGGCACTCGATGCTATACTATATGTTGGCAAATTGAATTTAAATAAAACATAAAAAAGAAAGAAAGAGAAAAAAGAAAGAAAGAAAAAAGTCAATAAAACCAAGATCTAGTTTTTGAAAGGATAAACAAAATGGATAAATCCTTATCCAGACTCACCAAGAAAAAAAAAAAAAAAAGAAAACTCAAATAAAATTGAAAATGAAAGAGAAGAGGAGAAGTACTATGGAAAATTATATGTCAATAAATTGGGAAACCTAGAAAAAGATGGATAAATTCCTAGAAACATGCAATCTTCCAAACTGAATCAGGAAGAAAAAATCTGAACAGACCAATTACTAGTAATGAAATTGAATTGTTAATAATAACAACTTTAAAAATATAAAAGTTCAGGACCAGATGGATTCAGAAGTGAATTATACCAAACATTTTTTTTTTGAATTCTACCAAACATTTAAAGAAGAGCTAATAGTTGTTCTCAAACTACTAAAAAAAAAAAGAGCAATCTTGGGAAAGAACAAAGCTAGAGGTATAACAATTCTAGATTTAAAACTATACTATGGGGCACCTGGGTGGCTCAGTGGTTGAGTGTCTGCCTTTGGCTCAGGTCATGATCCCAGGGTCCAGGTATCAAGTCCTGCTTCTGTCTATGTCTCTGCCTCTCTCTGTGTCTCTCATGAATGAATAAATAAATAAAATCTTAAAAAAAACAACAACCCTCAAAACCCCCAAACTATACTACAAAGCTGTAGTAATCAAAATAGCATGCTGTTGGCAAATGTATAGACACATAGATCAACAGAACAGAATAGAGAGCCCAGAAATAAAATCCATGCTTATATGGCCAATTAATTTATGACAAGGGAGACAAGAATATATACTGTGGAAAAAAAAGAACCAGTCACTTCAATAAATAGTGCTGGGAACACTAGACAACTGTATGCAAAAGAATGAAACTGGACTACTTTCTAATACCATTCACAAAAATAAACTCAAAATGGATTTAAAGATCTAAACATGAGACCTGAACCCATAAAAATTCTAGAATAGACCACAGACAGTGATTTCTCTGACATCAAATATAGTAACATTTTTCTATATATGTCTCCTCAAGCAAGGAAATAAAAGCAGAAATAAACTATTGGGACTACATCAAAATAAAATCTTTTGCAATGTAAAGTAAACTATTAACAAAACAAAAAGGTAATCTAGTGAATAATAGAATATTTGCAAATGATATATCTGATAAGGGGTTAATATCCAAAATATATAATGAACCTATACAACTCAATATAAAAAAAAATCTAATTAAAACAGGGGCAAAGGACTTGAACAGATACTTTTCTAAAGAAGACAAACATATGACCAATGGACACATGAAAAGATGCTCAACATCTAATCATGAGGGAATTGCAAATCAAAACCACAATGAGAGGGGATCCCTGGGTGGCTCAGCAGTTTAGCACCTGCCTTTGGCCTAGGGCCTGATCCTGGAGTCCCCGGATGGAGTCATCGGGCTCCCTGCATGAAGCCTGCTTCTCCCTCTGCCTGTGTCTCTGCCTCTCTCTCCCTCTCTCTCTCTCTCTCTCTCTCTGTGTGTGTCTCTCATGAATAAATAAATAAAATCTTTTTTAAGAAAAACCACAATGAGATACCACTTTGCGCTTGTCAGAATGGCTAAAATAAAAAAGACAAATAACAAATGTTGGTGAGGATATGAAGAAAAAGCAACACTGCACCATAAATTAGTGCAGCCACAGTGGAAAGCAGTTTGGAGGTTTCTCAAAAAATTAAAAATTGAAATACCACATGATCTAATAATTCTATTATGGGCATTTACCCAAAGAAAATGAAAATACTAATTCAAAAAGATATATGCACTTCTAGGTTTATTGTAACATTATTTATAATAGTCAAGGTCTGGAAGCAACTTAAGTGTCCATCAGATGAATGGATAAGGAGGATGGAATAATACTGTATTGTATACTTGAAATTTGCTAAGAGAGTAAATGTTAAGTGTTCTCACCACACATAACAATGGTAACTATCTGAAGTGATGGATGTCTTAATTAGCTTGATTGTGGTAATCCTTTCCCAATGTATATGTACACCAAGTCATCATGTTGTAGGCTTTAAATGTGTAAAATTTTAATTTGTCAAGTATACCTCAATAAAGCTGGAAAATTAATCATATTGGCAAAATCTCTTTTTCCATATAAGATAACATATTCATAGGTTTAAAGAATTAGGACATGGGTATCTTTGGGGGGACCATTATTATGCCTATCACATTCTGCTCTACAGCCCCCCAAAACTCATGTCCATCTCACATACAAAATGCACTCACCCCATCACAATGTCCCCCAAAGTCTCAACCAATTATAGCATCAAATTAAAGTCTAAAATCTCATCAGCATCAAAGTCCAAATCCCATTATCTAAATTTTCTGTATTCAATATGGGAGAGGCTATTGGTATAATCCAGCCAAGGACAGAAATCTCCATTTGTGTATCAATGGAACTCAAGACACAAGTTACCTGCTCTGAAAATACAATGGTGGGATAGGCATAATAAAGATTCCAGTTCTAAAGATATCAGGAGCATATCCTTTTATTCTTCCCTTTGTTCCTCTAAAATTTTACGAACTCTACTCACTGCTTAATTCGAAGGCATTTCCACATTTTTAGGTATTTATTAGAGCAGTACTCCACCTTAATCAACCCTCCTTTCTCCCACCCCATTCAGAAAGCCTATACTTTTTGGAGCCATATATTAATTTTACCTATTACAGAATATTATGTAAATGAAGCCATACAGTATAAACTCTGTCTGGCTTTTTTTTTTGGGGGGGGGCACATCATCAGCATAATGTTTTGGATTTTCATTTAAGTTTTTGGTGTTAGTAGTTAATTTTATACTGAGCAATATTCTATTGTATGAACATGCCACAATATGTTTTTCTCTTCCTGCTTGGGATGTTCTCAGGTTTTGGTTGGAATAAATTGCTATGAACATTCCTTTAATAAGTCAATCTATGAATATGTATTTTTCTTTCTTTTGATTAAATAATCATGAAATTGCTGTGTCATTCTATAGACATATGCTTAGAAATTGCTTATATAATTTTATACTTGTGAAATAGTATGGTATAAAAAGTTTGCTTGCTCTATACATTCATCAACACTTGGAACGATCAGTCTGTTAGGTTCCTAACAGGTATTAGTGGTAAATCATTGTAGTTAAATTTAAATTTATTCTATCCTGATGACTAATGATGTCAAGCATCTTCTTATTTCTCTTCTCTTCCTCAACTACTAAGACTTCTTCATTATCATTGGTTTTCATATTTTTGTATCATATATTATATGTGTTATTTTTATATTATACCCTAATATAGTTTCTTATTCTCATCTTGCTTGGGGTACATTGTGTTTCTTGGTTCTATAAATAATAATTTTTGACAAATCTGGACATTTTTAAGCTATTACTTATATAAATATTTTATTTGTCCCTTCCTTTTGGCACTTACTTACACATATGCTACACCATATGATACTGTCCTATAAGTTTTAAGACTTTTTTGTTTTTTTGTGCCTGTCTTCTCCCTTCATTTTGCATATTTTCTACTGCTTTGTTTTCAGTTCTTGGTCTTTTCCTCTGAAGTACCTAATTCCACTAAATATAATTTTTTTGGAGTCAGATATATTGAAATATAATATATACACAGTAAAATTAATTTTTTTGTGTATTTCTTATTTCAGTGAATCTACTTCTGATATTGTATTTTTCATTTCAAGGAGTTCTAATTGATATTGTTTTTCCATTTTTTCTGATTTTTTTCACATTTTTAAAATTTTAATATATTTTTAGTAGTGGTTTTAAAAATCTTTATCTGTTTATTATCATCTTTATTATTTCTGTCTTGTTTCTGTTGACTGATTTTCCTCCTGGTTTTGGCTCACCTTTTTCTGTTTCACTTGTCTAATTCTTGAGTAGTTTAGATTTTACATCCAACCTTTAAAAGGTCTTTGTTCTGGCAGTAGATAATTTCTTGAAGAATGGTTTGATTCTCTGGGCTTTTGTTTTCTTTCTGAGATTTGTTACGGTGCATTCAGAAATACTTTCATGCTAGGGCTAGGTTAGCCTTACCCCTAAGAAGTGGCCTTTGTGTTCTCCTGAATGCCTCAGGTGTTCAGTGAGGTTTCTTTTTCTGGTTGACTAAAATTTGGGTATCTCCCAACTGTGTACACTGTGACATTTTTCCCCTCCAGTAGTTGTTCTTTATTATGCTTCATATGTCTCACTCCCAACCTATGTGTGGTTTATTTTTAATTATTTATTTTTAAATATTTCATTTATTTATTTCAGAGAGAGAGTGTGCAAGCATGAGTGGGGTGGGGGGAAGGGCAAAAGGAGAAGCAGACTCTCTGATGAGCAGGAAGCCCAATGTGGAGCTTGATCCCAGAACCCTGGAATCAGGGATGACCTGAGAGGAAGGCAGATGCTTAACTGACTGAGCCACCCAGGAACCCCTTATGTGTGGTTGATAGTCAATCAAAGACTCAAGAGGATCTTATAGTGATTTCTGGAGTTCTTTTTTTTTTTTTTTTTTTTTTACATGCTTTTCCCCTTCTGTTCTCTAAATTCTAGCTAGCATTTGGCTTCATTTCTCAGAACTCTGCTATCTCCTCAAGACAGTGGTACCTCTGTGTCCATTTGTGTTTCTCTTTTTATGCAGCAGTCCAGAATGTGCCTTCAGGTAAAAAGCCCAGGCAATTGTGTAGTTTATCTCATTTATCTTATTTCTCTCAGAATTATAATCCTATGCAGTCTCTTGTCCAGTGTATGGAATATATTAGTATATTCTTGTTTTGTATAAGGGCTAATGAGGTACCAGTTACTCTGTTATGGCAGGATACCATGATGAGTTTTTGAATGCATACCTCAAGCTATCACTTAATCAGTCAAAAGGCATGGCATCTACTATGAAATCTTGAGAATCAGATTATAGTCTAAATAATTTTCTTCATAAATCTCTAATAAAAGTATTAAAACTTAAATCATTATTCAGGTAATTACTGCATTATTTATAGATGATGCAAGATAATCCTTATATTATCATTATTTTTAAAGACTTTTTTTTGAGAGGTATAGAATATGTGAGTGGGGGGAGGGGCAGAGGGAAAAGGAGAAAGAGAATTTTGAGCAGACTCTGCCCACAGCACACAGCCTGACTTGGGGGCTTGATCTCACAACCCAGAGATCATGATCTGAGCTGAAACTAAGAGTCAGATGCTTAACCAACTGAGCCACCCAGGTACCCCTAGTTATTATTTTGATGAAATATGGGTTTCCCAACTAAATGGAGATGTAAAAATTTGGCAGGGTTCAGATAAGTCACTCCAATGCTTAAGAGACTACATTCAATGACCTAATTGGCATATAAAAAGATAGATGTTTATTTAGCTTTTGGAAGAGCAACTTAAGAAAGACAAGTTACCAAATTCTGAAAAGGTCATGATACGAAGGTTATAACCACTTGTTCTTATACTCCACTAAGAATATAAATACCTTAAAAAAAATAAAGGTAAGATTTACATAATATACAAAATTAGGTAATATCCTCCAAAAGTTTTCTAAATAGTTTTAAATTGCTGGGGATGTTGTGAAATCTTTCTCTGCTTGAGAAATGAACAAATAGGCATTTTCTTTGCAGCATGATTTAGATGTGAGGTTAGCAGTAAGTTAAACAAACTATCCAGGTTCCTTTCAGGCCTCTGATTCTAATTGTATTAAGGAGATTTTCTTCTGCTTCCTGACAGCTGTCTTCCTAGATTTTATAGAATTGCTCTTTTCTTATTTTGTTTTCTCAGTAGGAAGATGCTTTTATGATATTTTCCTTTCAGTTGCCAGGGGTTTTTAAGATAGCAATACATGAGAGTTCTTCATTAATTCTTTTTTTCTGAGCAGGAAGTATTTTTTTACAAAAACAAATACCAGTACCTATATTTGCATGCACAATCAAATATTTATGGGGCTTGTTGCAGCAGAATTGAGAACAAACTGTCTCCATATTTTAGTTTAATTTTCAGGCAAATTTTCTTCTTAAACGAAAAGTGATCAATTGATGTGATTTTTTTTTTTTTTTTTACAAATGTTAAAAAACTTCCAACTATTGCAGAACAGTAATTCCTTTTTTATAATAAGATATCTGCCTGTGGAAAACAATCATTTTAAAAGAGGAGCTTTATTTCAGTACCCCTTTTGAAAATTATTTATCACTTTAGGTTTTCTAAGACATGACTTGAAAATTATATTGGCACAGAATATATGTTTTTCCACAAGAAGAGAACTCAGTAGTTGTTTTTCAGCCAGAGGAAATAGTAATGTTCTCGACAATTGTTCTAAGGGAATGATCAAGTTCAAATCCTTAGAGGATATATAAAGCAGTATTGGATTTACAAAAAAAAAAAAAAAAGCTTTTACCTGGCACAAAAAATAGAGCTCTCACTTATTACTATCTTTCCTCTGGCTAGTATTTGTTCCATATTTTTATATGTTCCACATACATGCTTATTGGATGCTTTTTTTTACATAACACGATATTAGATCGTGAAACTCCATATCCTCTCAAATATCTCCCTAATTAATTAGTACAGCAATACAGTCTTCCTATTTAAATCAGCCTAATGATTAAAAGTTTTTTTTTTGATGGGAAGAGTAGATAATAGGTGCAATGGTTTTTAGACTGCATCCATACAGTTTGAAAGAAGAGGTAATTGGCAGATCAGAGGAAGCAGAGATAAATGGTTTCCTTATTCATCTCTCACAGATTACTTTTTGGATTAAGTAGTTAATTGTTACTTAGCAAGTCATCTGTAGAAATTGAGCCTCAGGGGCTAATATATCTCTTGAAGGCAAGCTTATTTTTGGAGAAATTCTGACACAAAAAGCTACTCCCTAATAGTGTTTTTAATGGGCCCTCAGAGGTTAGGAGGAAGAATACTAGAACCTAGGACTTGTAGGAAGAGTTGAGAGGACCCTAAAATGACATTGATTGTCTGGGCTGACTTGATGAATCTAACATCTGATTTATAGTGGTATCTCCTTCTAATTTTACCATTTTGTGCCAATCTCTCCTGATTGTATAGACTCAGTTGTAAGGGAGAACATTCCCAGACAGAAGGCAGCATGTTAATTACTATTATTTCAAGACAATAGGGTAGACCTAGCAGAGTCTCTTCTCCTAGTACTGCTAAAAAAAACCCTGACTGACCACTGGCCACAGTACTTAGCAGGCATGAGAGAAGAGGGTTATAGAAATGTATGCCAGCAGGTAGTGTGTTGGTATACACGAATATCTATCTAAAGGAGTAGAGTATTGGAAACAAACTCAACTGGTTTTGGTAGAAGTAGTCTTTCCATATTATGGTTAGTTGAACACTGAAGTTCTACTTCACGAAGTCTTCAGGATCAGGACATGGACGAGACATATTTAGGGTAAGTATTACAATGGTAGCTCAAATATAACACTCTGAATGTCTGTTAAAGAAGTTATGGCATGTTGTCCTGTATTAGAGTTATTTAAGAGCTAGACTAGGAGATGCTGGAAGGCAGGGAGAGTGTTTTATTAATCTCTGCATTCATATAATGCTTACTCCAGTGTTTTATTCCCACAGGAAGCTCAATCAGGGTTTTCTGAATTGAATTTAATATATTATTATATCTTCTGACTCTAGCTCCAAATAACTTATGTAAAACACATAATAATGATGTTTGATGCATCCTACTGCAATAGAATTCAAATCTAATAACAAAGAGATTACCCATGGGCTGTATAGGATAAAGACTGGTTAATTACTTCATAATTAGGAATTATGAAGGTGAAGATATGGTGAGACTGAAACTTCTCTTTAAAAGGCAAAAAAAAAAAAAAAGAAAAAAAAAGAAAAAATTCTTTCTCTTTGTAGATAAAAAAATGAGTGCAATTTTCTGATGAATGGGGAAAACTTTGTCTTCATTATTCCCAATTCCTCCTTTTTATTTTTTATTTTTATTTTTATTTTTTATTGAAGTTCGATTTGCCAACATATAGTATAACACCCAGTGCTCATTCCATCAAGTGCCCTCCTCAGTGCCTGTCACCCAGTTACCCCATCCCCCCACCTGCCTCCCCTTCCACTACCCTTTGTTCATTTCCCAGAGTTAGGAGTCTCATGTTTTGTCAACCTCTCTAATTTTTCCCATTCATTTTCCCTCATTTCCCTTATAATCCCTTTCACTATTTTTTATATTCCTCCTATGAGTGAAACCATCTGATGATTGTCTTTCTCCGATTGACTTAGTTCACTCCGCATAATACCCTCCAGTTCCATCCATGAAGCAAATGGTGGGTATTCATCCTTTCTAATGCCTGAGTAGTATTCCATTGTATATATACCAATTCCACCTTTTTAAAGTGAGGCAATGAATTAACTTTGTTATTTTCTGAAACATTAAAAATGATTTTAAAAAACACTTCAATTTCTTTTAAAGTCTCTCTCTCTCTTCCAGCATCCTCCTAAACTCATATCATTTACTTTTCCAAAGGAAGATAAAGAGTTATGCCACTCATCTCAAAACCAAAACATATTCTGGCTTTACAATAACTTTTTGGAGAGCAAGGAAAGGTAATCTTTCAAATAACTGGGAATATTATTTACATATTGAGTGAAAATAACAGTTATATATCTCATGAACAATAAGAGTATATCCCATAAAGTCATGTTTCAAGTCTTCGACCAATTCTCTGATACATAGAGATGAAGGCACATACAATAGGTATAACTATATGTTCAAATGTAAATGTGATAAAATAGTCTTTATGTTCTTTTTATATTGAATAGTTGAAAATACATAACAGAAAATTTGTTTGCTTATGGTAGAAGAGAATCAAATGTTAATTTATTCATTTCAAGCTATTTACTAGTATATTCTTTGTTCAGGGTCTTTGGTAATAACCACTATTTTTTTGGTTCTTAATGTAGAAAGAGATCATAATGTTTGTTTTTCCCTTCATTCTCTGAATAAAATTAGATCCATATTTAAATTCCACAGAGGTTTGCACTTATTAGCTCTATGATCTTGGGCAAGTTATTTGGTTTTTTTGAGCTTCAGTTTCATTATCTGTAACATGAAGCTAATATTTACTTTGTAGTATTAAATAGTATTTAATACTTTGTAGTATTAAATAGTATGTAGGGATTAAATAGTATATTAAAAATGCAGTTGACCCCTGAACAACATGGAGGTTAGGGATATTATTCCTCTCCCCCACCATGAAGGAAGTTAAAAATCCACCCATTCTACATCAAAAATCTATGTATAACTTATGACTCCCAAAAGCTTATCTATTAATAGCTTACTATTGACCTGAAGCCTTACTGATAATGTAAAAAGCTTATTAATACATACTTGGTATGTTATATGTATTATATACTGCATTCTTTTTTTTAGAAAAAGACTTATTTATTTTAGAGACAGAGTGGGAGGGAGAGAGGAAGAATATCAAGCAGATTCTGCAGTCATGGAACTCAGTGCAGAGCCTGACTTGGGGCTTGATCCCAGGACTCCAAGACTGTGGCCTGAGCCAAAACCAAGAGTCAGATGCTCAACCAGCTATGCCACCTAGGCACCCCTATATACTGCATTCTTATAATAATGTAAGCTAGAGAAATAATAATGTTATTAAGAGAACCATAAGGAAGAGAAAATACACTTATAGTATTATACTGTATTTATATGTAAAAATCCACATATAAATGGATCCATACTATTCAAACCTTTGTTGTTCAAGAGTCAACTGTACTTATCTTAGAGATCAGGAACATAATGATGCTTAATAAACATTATCATCCTTCAAATTTTACATTTTGCTTATTTAAAGACTTTTATTATCTTTCTAACATAATTTAGTCTAACCAAAAACATACTGGCAAATTGGGTGTGGTCTACTTTTCTCTCTTAGAAGCATATTCAGATTTGAGAGGAATAACTTAGAGCAGCCATTCAATGAAGTGGCAAGACAGCACATTCCCCTAAGAGATACAAAGCTGAAATGAGAACCTATCAGATAAGAATAGAGAAAATGGAAGTCAGTCTACAAAATTTGCTCTCAGCTACCTCTCATGTATTTCTGTTCCCTAGCCTTTTCCCCCACACCTCCTTTTTCCCTGTCTTAAATTCATACATTAAGAAAAGGCATGTCTCTTCAACAAGGGAACTTTCATGAAAACAAACAGAAAGGAATTGAAGTCTATTGTAATGCAAGAAGAAGTGAAAATTATTTTTCTGAGGTTAGTGGGTAAGTTAGACATCAAAGTAACTCTTTAATACTAGGGCTATTATTAGAAAAGAGATGGCATGGACAAAAACATCCTCAAACTTTGTTACATTAAGCATTTTTATTATGTTTCTTTACCAATAATTTACCTCAGAATTTGTAGTAAAATTTTTCTTTTTAAACATCTCAGTGTAATGGCTGGATTCGTAAGTAGTAGCAATGAGAAGGAATGGATCTGGCTATTTACCCTCTTCTAATATCCGTGTCATCTTCTTACTTATTATACAACAAAGAAATAATAATGGTGATAGCAAATAAATATGTACTACTCACTGTTTATAAGACACTATTTAAAGGGTTTGCCTCAAAACAATTTTATGCTGTAGGTATAATTATTATCATCTCCATTTTACAGCTGTACAAACTGTCACAACAAAGTTAAGTTACCTAGTCAAGGTCACAGTGTTAAATGGCAAAGCCTGGATTCGAGTAGAGGCATTCTGGCTACAAAATGTTGCCTCTTGCCTCTTTTTTTTTTTTGAGATTTTATTTATTTATTCATAAGAGACGCACAGAGAAAGGCAGAGACATAGGCAGAGGGAGAAGCAGGCTCTCTGCTTGGAGCCTTATGTGGGACTTGATCCC
Source organism: Canis lupus baileyi (assembly GCF_048164855.1). Lineage (NCBI taxonomy): Eukaryota > Metazoa > Chordata > Mammalia > Carnivora > Canidae > Canis > Canis lupus. The sequence goes on along the minus strand of NC_132862.1, from coordinate 16,075,439 downwards.
AGGGTCCTGGGATCACCACCTGAGCCAAAAGCAGATGCTCAACTTCTGAGCCACTCAGGTGTCCTGTCTCTTGCCTCTTAATCATTACTTTATTTTGTCTCATCTTGGTTGGCAAATGGGAGCAGAGGAGAAAAGGATGTGCAATGGATACTAATTATAAGAAGAATATTGGCTTCTTTTAGACTTTAGGTATTGTGCCATTTAGGTAGGCTAAATGGCCATTCAAATATTGGAAGAGTTATTTTCTTTGTTAGGGTAGAAGAGTTCTAGATAAGATGCAAGTTTTATAACAATGTGACCTTGAACTAATCAATTAATCCTTGCCACATTTCTTTATTTTTCTGATTTAAATTCCTATTAGGGTTGAGAATATCAAGTGTGAAAGTGCTTTGAAAGAATCACATGCAATGTGGGGAAATGATTTAATATGAAAAAAGTCTAACTAATGGTGGTTTTGCTTTTGTAGCTCAAGTCCAGTTTATTGCTTACCTTCTTTGTGAAAGGCAGAAAATAAAGAGAGCTAACCCAAAGGGTCAATAAGAATATGCATAGATATTTCTAGGTACTCTATATCTTTGCCTTTCCATAACACAAGTTTATTTCAGTATTAATATTATGATTTATATCAGGTATACACATAGAAGCAATAGTCTTCTCTATTGATGTCTCTACTTCCTTATCCTTAAATCACAGCTTGACCAATTAAATCTTTTTCCAGTAGACACTCTCACTGTTCTTACCAAAGCCACCAATATTCTCCTAATTGTCACATCCTACAGGTATTTTTCAGAAAATTCTTTCCCAGTGCTATTGTGCTTGGTATATGTCTTTAATATGGGTTTCCCTCTATTTGGCCATTGTTTATTTATATGCCTCATTTCCCTTACTAAATGCTGAGCTCTTTGAGAGCAAGAGTTGTTCCTTTTTACCCATCTTTGTAATCCTAGCTTAATTCCTGGAACACAGCAGGCACTTGCTAAATATGAATAAATCAGTAGTGAGTGGTAGGAGGTAAATCATGTGTTGGCTTCTTATTCATAATCCATTTGCCAGGCATGATTGAATGGTCCCAGGAAGGCATACGTGGTCTGCTGTCAGCAAGATCTTTTTGGGTGAAGCTGAAGTATATAGATCTGATGTTAAGGAGGAACAGAGACAGTTCAGTCCATAATCAGTTTGAATAAACTGAATCTTGTGTCAAGTTAAAATTATGTTTAACCAAGAAACCATAAATGCTTTACCCCACATCTCTCACTCCCTCTCTTTGTATTGATTTATGATTAGTTTACAGAGAGCTGTTGCTAGGGGACAGATTTTCTCAGGTCTCCACTGAAGAAGCCATGCAAGAACAGCCAACAGAAAACATCATATGGAGTCCTGTTCCATTATCGAAAACGCAGTGTATCAACATAAATATTAGGTTTAACCATGCATTCATCCCACTGGAGGGAAGAATGGACACAACTGCCTTGAATTGAGGGCATAGGACAGTCTGAGGAGCATCCTTGAAATTTTTGTGATTGCTTATAAATTACCTATTCATCCAGGTAAACAAATGGATATTGGGGGCCATTCTGAATAGGGAAGGAGGAGACAGCGATTAATTAGTAAGACCTCTCCTAAAGCAATTTTATAGTTTGGTGGTAGAGAATGACTCCCATTTCTGTAGGTCAACATCAACCAAATAATGGCAATTTCATTTAGTTTAATCTAACACTACTAATACAATGTGGTTTACACAGTGATAGAGATATCTGGAAGTATTGAGTAGAAAATAGTTTGAAAGAGGTGGGTGGTAATTGAGAGGAAGATATCTGAGATGTCTGAGCTGACACATGGACAATGTGCATGAATAAGACAAGAGGAAAAGTGGAGGAGGGAGACATTGATATTCTATACAGAAGAGGAAGAATGAGCAGGGACAGTAAAATGAGACACAACAAAACATGTGTAGGACATAGCACATAATTTAATGTTATTGTAGTATAAAGTGTAAGGCAGAAAATGGTAAAAGAAGAATCTGAAAAGATTAAACAGGAGTCAGGCCACGAAAGGGCTGTATTCTATGGTAAATGTCACTGTTATTCAACCCCCAAATTGGAAACATCCTGATCTTAGGTGGGATCTTTTTTTTTTCTCTCTTTAATATCATGAATGTATTCCATTGTTCTTAAAACAATGTACTTCTTAGTTCTTAGATAAAAATGTACTGAAATAAGAGCTGATAAGACAACATTTTAGCCCTAGCCTGTTAATTAATTGTCTTAAATATAACAGTCTTGCAAGAATAGAATTTTTAATGGTGTTTTGAGAATAAGTGTTCCGTGAATAAATAATACTTTCAATGATTTCCTAAAAATTGAAACAAAAAATCCAAATTAGGAATGTCTTATACATACAGTTTCCATTGTTAACTATATTTTTTATCTCAATTGTTTCTATAATTTCAAGTATTCAAGAAAAACTAAAGGAGATAAAATTTACTGAATACTTTTATTAATAAATCAAACATACATGTATACACATACATGAACTTATGTTTAGAAATATATATGCATGTGTATACATACACATACAGAAATAGAAATAGAAGATAGAAAATTTAGGGATTTCATCAAATAATTGAGAATAAAAAATAAGAGTTTTAAAGAATCTTGAAGTAGTCCCATACATTTAGTACACGTTAAGTAGTCATTGCCATTCTGCAATAAGAGCCTATAATTTTAATGCCATCAGTTGAATAGTAATATTCATCATTGTAGTTTCGTCACCTACCACAGTACTTTCCTTATGTTAGGAGCTCAAAGAATATTTGTTGTATCATAAGATAAGAGATATTCTAATCTTCTCTCATTGCTCCTTCTCTCTGGTAGTGTTAGTCTTTGCTTTAAAGCATCTCTTCCCTTTTTTCATGTACATTTTATATTATATTTTACTCCAATATTCTTTAGATGATTGTTTCATTAAATAACTGAGCTAATGTGGAAATATCTTAGCAGATATCTATTCTCATTAATTCACTTATAAGACTAATGTAGTTGTAACTGGAGAAGCTTAAACCCTTTTGAACTAAAAAGAATGAGTCCTAGAGATACATTATGTGAAATCAATCTAATAGCCTATGACTCTTCCAGTCTTAAGACTTTTCTATCTTTACCAGAGTTCATCTCACAATTATGGTGGCCAATACCATCTAGCACATTGCAGTGTTTGCTTATTTAGGAAAGCGACACTCTGGACGAATAGTCAGTGGGATACTGCTGTTAAGGTTTTCAGAACACGTTGCAGCTACGAAAAGGAATGTATAAAAATACTCAGAATACAACATAAAAACCAAGACTTTTCTCACATATAGCTAAATATTAAATTTCTTTCATTTATGTAATTAGACAGGATTTACTCTTCCTGTAAATATAGTTAATTCTGAAGCTGTGGGTTATATCTTGATCACTGTATCTTCCCAGGCCTAAAGAATTTCTTGGGCATAGTAAAAACTCAATATTTGTTGAGTGGATCTACAAGTGAGAGACAAATGTAGATAATAGAATCCTCTGGGTGGAAAAGCAGAGAGAAAGCTGGGCATTGTGTAAATGGAAAGAAACTATTTCTTGGTGATAAATGTCTAAAGGTAGATATTCTATGTCTTTCATTAAAGGCAGAGAAATCTGCTTAAATTCTTTGCAGTTTTGAACACTAAGAGCTAGAGATATAGAAACATGGTCTGAAATCTTCCTCCTAAAGGCCTGAACTTTGGGTACTTGTAGATGGAAATAGCATGAATTGTCTGCAATCAGTATAGAAAGTGCTCATACAATCAAGTGCTTATTCTAGACTGGCATGAGACCAGAATAAGAAGGAACATGAGATTAGCCAACAATTCAGAATTCATGTGAAGAAAGGGGAGAAATTGGGTAAGATTTGTTAGACACATTTTCCTTCATTATATCTGATGAAGGGTTTCTGATTCCTTAGTGAGGAAGATTTGAAAAGTAGTAGCAGAATCCTATTATGCACAACTAGATTTATTGTATGTGTATTTATATGGAAATTCTTGGTTTATAAAGCTGTATATAGTTCATAGTGTAGTTTCCAATATTGGCAATTAGCACTGTCTTTATAATTTATAGAAATATAAGAAATTGAATTTAGGCATTATTTTAGAGAGATAGTCTCTAAATAATTGTTTTGGTCTTGTGTCCAGAATAAAGAGATGGTACTTCTTGCTATGTGGTGCCTTAACAATGTCTATTTATGTTTGAGTATATGTTGTTCCATACAGCAAGCTGATGGGCTTGCACTGGGAATTAACATTTCTTTTGCTCAGTCTTTGTATCAGAATTTGCCAGATGACAGGCTAGGGACAAGGGTTTTGATGATGATAATGCTCCTATTTAAAATTATCATTTGTGTTAACTCCTATGCTGAGTCCTTTATATGTATTATATAAACTATCCATTTAATTTATTTTTTTTTTAAAATTGTTTATTTTAGAGAGTAGGGGGAGGAGCAGAAGGAGAGAAGCAGACTTCCAGATGAGTGCAGAGTCAGATATGGGGCTCAATGCCGGCAGGGCTGGTTCTCATGAGACTGAACCTATGATCATGACCTCCAACAAAACCAGGAGTCAGGGTATGCCTGGTTGCTCAGTGGTTGAGTACCTGCCTTCGGCTTAGGTGGTGATCCCAGGGTTCTGAGATTGAGTCCCACATCAGGCTCCATGTAGGGAGCCTGCTTCTCCCTCTGCCTATGTCTCTGCCTCTCTGTGTGTCTCTTGTGAATAAATAAATAAAATATTTAAAAAACAACAACAAAAAACCCCAGAGAGTCAGATGCTCAACAAACTCTGTAACCCAGGTCCTCCTTTCATTTAATTTTCTTAAAAGCCCTGCCAAATTACTACTAACAGAAAAATATTACAGTATGGACTATGTGTCAAAATATTTCAAGAATAAGTGTTGGTCTACTTACTTTTATGCATTTTAACTCATTCACTTTTCAGAGTAAATTTAAGGAGGTCTATTATTTTTCCATTTTATAGCCAGGGAAACTGAAGCAGAGATGTTAATTGCTCACCGAAGGATACATGGATAATAAATGGCAGAGCCTGGATTTGAATCCCAGCTTCTGGGATTTATAATCTGGTTTTATAATCTGAACTTTTAATTATGACTAAGAATTGTCTTGTTTTGTTCTTTCCTAAATCTTTTCCAATTGACATTTCCAGAATCAAGATGGGCTAATATATTTAGATTTCAGGTACTTCAGGAAGTCTATTGTCTATTTTCTTACAAATTTGCCTTAGAGAGCTAATTAAGAGAATATAAAATTTTTAGTTAAAACATAAAATATGACCAGCTGTAAGGCTTATAAGCATAACTATGATAAAGCACAGGTTCTATTTTGAGCTAAAGTATTACAGAAAGTTTAAACTTTATTTCTGAAACTCAAGAGAATGGGTTGATTCTGGGTGGATTAATCTGTTAAATCTATATGATTTCTTAGCACTAATATATCCAATTCAAAACAATGCAATTCAAGTTGGCCAACTTTCCTTCCCATATTAGTTTCTTCACATGTTCAGGATGGGAATGGTAGTGATAGACCTTTGAAATAAATGTTAAGGATATTAGAGCTCTAAAAATTTAATTCTGGCAAAATTGGATTTCACTACTCATGCACATTTGCTATCTTTTTTCTTGTCTTTCAATCTCATCCTGCTTTTTGAATTTATTATTTACAAAGAAAATAACCATGTAACAGAGTGACAAATAATCACATCATAAAAAAGCAAAGATTCCAGTAAAAATTTGCTCTCAGATTTTACTTCTGTGGATCACACATATGTATCACTGGTGCTAGGACCTCTTTTGTCATTGACAAAGATTTATTTTTAGTGTGTTTTTTTAAGCTGCAATGGCTATTTCCCTCTGTAAAGTGGATACTATATTCTCAGGATACAGAGTATTACTTTATTAAAAGTAATTAGTATTACATTTATATATATATATGTAATTAGTATTATATTAGTACACATATAAACTATCTCCCATAAAATCCCACTACTCTTATTTGTATATACTGATAACCAGATTATTTTGAGACTGCTTCTCTGAGGTAGATACAAAATAAATAGAAGATGTCATTAAGAACATTGTAATCTTTTGGGTGGAAAAAAATGTCTTAATAGAAAACAACTGGAGAAGATTTGATGTTTCTCCTGAGTGGTCTTTTAGCCCACATTTATACTTTATTCAGATCTCTACTCAAAGGTCATCCCCACAGAGAGACATTTTTGGACTGCCCTATGTCAATACTATCTTCATCACATTCTATTCATTTATCTTGTTTCTTTTCCCAGAAGTCCTTATCATCAGCTGATTTTATATTTGTTTGCTAGCTGTCTGTATCACTAGCATATGATTCTAAGGGTGTAGGAACTTTGTTCTGTTCACTGTTCTATCCTCATCAGCTAGGCAGTGACTGGTTCATTGGAGGCACTCAATAAACACTTGCTGAATGAAGAAAATTGGGTTGCTTAAGGTATAAAAGAAGTGGTAGATTAAAAATATGAGCTAAGCATATTTTTCACTTTTTCAATAGGTATACAGTTTAATCCTGAGTATTATTTTAGATCTGGGATATATAGGTCAGTGTTTAATTTTCAAGGATGATTTATAATCTCTTTGGTCAACCTACCTCTTATGGACATTGGGAAGGTAGCTTAGGGGCAGTTCATCAAGTTCTCTCAGCAATTTGAAGCTAATGTATTAACCAACTGGAATCAAAGACGTATTTAATTTCAGGCCTATACTGAACGATGCTGTTGAGGTGTGTACAGAATACAGAGAAAGTAGTTTCTGTTGCCTATTGTCAGGAGTAGAAGGCTAAACACTTATGTTCACTGCATCTTGGCGTTCGAGTTGCCAAGGAAAACACAACACAATCAAAAACTGAAAGGAAACACACTTTACTCACAAAGAGAAGAGATAGAGCAAGATGAGCTTCAGTAGTGGTCATTGGTCCCCTATCGTCAGCAGGTCTCCCCTGGAAGTCAAAACAGGGCAAATAAATCGTGGCCACGAATGAAGGATCTAATCCCCTCCCCTCCTTACAGGGGGGCAGGTAAAGCAGTGGGGTTGACCAGGGATCATATGACAGACATGCATAAGCAGAACAAAGGAACACACATTGAATCTGAAACAGGAAAATATATTCTCACACAAGATGCTAAGTCCAGTACAGTCTGTGAAGACTCTGTCCCTTGGTAAGGAGGTGTTCCAGGCCTGACGTCTATTCTTGTGCAGTTAAATAAAAGGTCAAAAGACTGCCTGCAGGAGACTGCTTTTCCTAACACAGAAGAATCTGGAACATATTATTCAGAATGCCCCATGTGCCAATGGAGGGAACTGATTAATGTTCAATCAAATAATATGTAGTCAATTTGTTTCCCTACCTTTATTTTTCTAGAGATCAATCTATGTGTCCATGTGATAAATGTGTCTAATATATCTATTTCTATATCTAACTCCCCAAACCATATACATATGTAAAAATATGCTTGCATACGTGTATAATGTTAACACACATATAAAATATACTTGTACAGTATATATTTAAAATATACATATCTTTTTTCTTTTCCTTAAAAGTAAATCAGTTTTGAGCACAGAATCAAGTAGAGGGACTTTGCTACCTGAACTTGGAAGTTGGAAGGGCTGTCTGTGCACATTCTTTGAACATGATTGAAACATTTCAATGATTCATTCATCCTCTGTATATGTTTTCAGATATAATAGGTTGGAAAGCTGATAGAATCTTATAAATTTGTGGTGGAGGGACATGAATTTCAGCATTAGGGTAGACATTACACATGTTATACATTATAGAACATCCTCACACTAATTAATTAACTCATTATATTTCTTCAACAGGTCACAGCTAAAGCATCTATTTTGGCTTCTTATTTATTGGCCACTTTAAATACTAATTGTGGGTCTGAAATATTAATATATACACACTTCTCAGGAAAAATACATACAGATACTTTTTTCCCCAAATATAATTTGCTTGGATAATTTCTACATTTCCAGGCAGGAAGCTTAATATATATGAGTTTGAAGAGAGAGTTTTCAAGAACAGTAATTTTTAAATTATGTAAACAATTTAAAAAAAGTTTTTACTAGGGGTGCTGGGAGGCTCAGTCTGTTAAGTGTTTGTCTCAGGTCATGATCTCAAGTCATGATCTCAGGCTCCTGGGATCAAGCTGCATTGGGCTCCCTGCTCAGTGGGGAGTCTGCTTCTCTTCTCCCTCTGCCATTTCCCCTGCTTGTGCCCTCTGGCTCTATCTCTCTGTCAAATAAAGAAATAAAATCTTAAAAAAAAGTTTATACTAATAATTTCCAATAATGTAATGATAATTCACATTCACTTAGCTCTTCATGTATGGCCCACACCTTATGCTAACAGGATGTTAAATGCAAATTTTCCTGGCCTTGTCTCTTCTATCTGGCCAGTGGAAAAGGGTAAACGATTGGAGAATTCTGACCCATTAAAAAAAAACTGTGGTTCGGAAATGACACATATACCTTCCAAAGCATTGCAGTGACAAGAACTAATCAAATGGCCATGTCTAGATGTTAGCAAGATGTGGGGGAGGGTGGGGAATGGTGTGGTGTTGGAAAATGTTTCCTGGCTGGGCAGCCACACTCCTGACAGCAACTCTACTGCAGGAGGAGTGTGCATTTTGCTGTGACCATTTTTGCTGCAGTATGCCCCTCAGACCACTAAATATCTGTGCAGAACATTTTTGCCACATATTGAATAGACTCCGCTCCTCCTTAGAGAGGAACTCCCTCATCCATTGCTTTCACCCATGTCTTCCCTGAAGGCAGTGAATCCTTCATGAGGCTGGTTTCTTGCTGGTACAAATCTGGAGAACCAGTCTGAGGCTCAGTTATAAGCCTATCTGCTAAAATTAATAGATAAAAGCCAACACACATCCTGGTTCTTTCTATCCATTTTTCTCTAGAGGCTGAGCTTCAATAGGCAAATGTTCTGCCTTCTAAATAATTGCTGATGAGAAATTATCAATTTTTGTCCTACATCACATCATAGATCACCCATCATAACTTCTGTTTATGGTACGTATTTCCTTGTTTTGTGCTATTTCCAGTGTAAAGTTAATAGCTACATATTTTATATTATTATTAAGGCAACACTTCAATGTTCTAATTTCTGTATTAAATTATTAAAAAATTATTTTAGGGATTGTTTTGAAATTTCTTTTATGGCTTCTCATCTTACATTCCTAATGTGATTAATAAGATGTTCAAAGCCCAAATTACAGGGAGGAAAAAGAGAGAAAGAAGAATAGAAGAAAAAAATAATATTTAAGTGGATTATCAATTCCTAAATAGTGGAGAAATATTGGAAAATTACAGTAATAATTAACTTTTAAAAATTCAAAAGTAAAAATAACTATGATATTTGAAACACAGAAATAGAGCTCATCAAGAATTATAACTGGAATTCAATGATTTATTTATATATAGCAAGCATTCATTAAGAACATTTCTTTTTAACATACCTATTAGCTAAATTTACTTTTATTTTATTTTATTTTATTATTATTATTTTTTAATTTTTATGATAGTCACACAGAGAGAGAGAGAGAGGCAGAGACACAGGCAGAGGGAGAAGCAGGCTCCATGCACTGGGATCCCGACGTGGGATTCGATCCCGGGTCTCCAGGATCGCACCCTGGGCCAAAGGCAGGCGCCAAACCACTGCGCCACCCAGGGATCCCCTAAATTTACTTTTAATGATATTTCTGAGTCACATGAAATGGGCACACATTTTATACTTTAAACATCTTTGTCCTATGCAGGAAAAATTCTAAGATCATTTACCTAATCAATAGCTCAAACATATGCACTAGAAAATATGCCGTATGTATGTTTGGAATTGATCCCATAAAGATGATATTTATAGGTTATCCTAGTTGGGGCACCATTGAGTAACTACATCTGACAGGAGGGTCCATGTGATTCAGAGAATTTTAACAATGGTTGAAACACACTTTTAACTTGAGGCCAGGAGATAGTAGTTACACAATATATGCAGTTGTTATTATTTTTAATATATTTTTAAAAGATTTTATTTATTTCTTCATAAGAGACAAGGAGAGAGAGGCAGAGACATAGGCAGAGAGAGAAGCAGGCTCCTGCAGTGAGCCTGATGTGGGACTCAATCCCAGGACCCCAGGATCACGACCTGAAAGCTGATGCTTAATCACTGAGCCACCAGGTGTCCCCATTCTTAATGTTTCATACATCACTTGTTCTAATGGTAACAACTAATCCTTTCTCTTTCAAATATTAAACTCCTAAGCAGTACTGTCAAGGGAAATGTCTATCCTAGATACAGACAGGGACATTTATCATTTTCACGGCCTTCATTCTGATGATCCACTTTATTCTATCTCAAACTACTTTTTCTTTATACAATAACTGTCATTGTCTAAGAATTCTGAAATTAGTCTATGTTCACAGTTGTTCAAAATTCTGTCACAAGAGAGACTTCTTCAGCTGTCATTCTATTTCTGGTCCTTTTGGTACAATAAATACCAGTGTGCTGCTAAAAATGATGGTGAATTCCTGTTATCACCCATTGCAAAATGACTTCTCTTATTGGCATGAGTTTATTTTATTATATAACTTCTTTTTTTAAAAGATTTTATTTATTTATTCATGAGAGACATACACACACACACACACACACACACAGAGGCAGAGACATAGGCAGAAGGAGAAGGGAGCCTGATGCAGGACTCGATCCCAGGACCCTGGGATCACGACCTGAGCCAAAAGCAGATGCCCAACCACTGAGCCACCCAGGCACCCCTATCATATAACTTATGTTTGGTTTACAAAGGATTAATATCTACTTTTAATGCAGTGGGGATACAAACCTTATTCATTAACTCAGATGTGAAAAAAAATACATAATTAAAAAAAAACCCACTAATTTATTTTATGCCCCATTTTGACTAGGAGAGGAAACTTAGCCTTCCTAAGTGTAGTATTCTCATTTTACCAAGTGACAAAAAGATACGATAGGAAGGTAGTATTCATCATGACTAATATTAGTAGCTGGTGGAGTGCATGTGGAAACAAAAAGTTGTATCTGACTTTCAATACTAGGTGCCCACAGGATATCTCCTGAGATGTAGGTCATCCTTCTGGTTGTTGGCCATCAATTCACACAGATTGTCCCTAAGACATCCTTTGCCTCTACCACCTAACTTCTTTGGGAATCTAGTTTTTTCCATTTCATCAGTCACACTTGAGGTCATAAGACTCTTTGCAAGGGTGTCAAAGTTTCTGTTTCCTCAGATATGACCCTGCCTCTTTGCTCCTAGGGCTCTTCTAGGCAAGAGAGTAAATGTTCTCTCTTACGAGGGTGTGTGCTTTTTGATAAAAATGCCAGGAGGATCTCACTAGCTTCATCACCTAATGTGCTTCACTAGGATAAAGCACTTAGCTGCCTGGCTATAGGCAATATCCAAGAGGAAAAAAACGAGGGCAAATCAATTAACAATAGCACAGTCCTGCTACTATTATTTTATTACTATTTCCTATTCTTCCTCTCCACGCATTACCTAAAAGTTCTTTGCTCTGATGTTTTCCTGTATCTCTGTTAATCCTTCCCCAACCTGGCTGCTCTGACTAGTTCTTGCCAATGGAAGCATAACCTTTGGTGGATGGCTTGTAGTCTATCAAATTTGGCTTCATGTTTTAGGTTATATAAAATGTTGAAAGTGGTTATTTTTTGTGTGATTTAAAGATTTTTATAAAGTCTGGCTTTTAATTTTGGTTTTGTTGGTTGGCCTGAGAATCGATATGTTTAAATAGCAATTTTCTGATGTCTGTGAAGTCATCATTAGAGTAATAGAATGATGACCATATCAAGCTTCCTAGATAGGTCTGTCAAAATATATTGACTCAGCTTAGCAAAGTTGGCAATATTCTAATTATTTCTTTTCATCAATGTGTCTATTCCCAGATGGATTATTGATAGTTATTGAGGAATAACAATTGTCCTAAGTATTTTTTCTAAAATGCAGAACCCAAAAATTTTAATCAATCAATTAATTAATTAAAAATTTTACTTATTTATTCATGAGAGACAGAAAGAGAGAGGTAGAGACAGAAGCAGACTCCTCCTCAAAGGGAGCTAGATGTGGGACTCAATCCCAGGACTCCAGGACCATGCCCTGAGCTGAAGGCAGATGCTCTACCACTGCTGGGACAACCACACCGGGGACACCACACAGATGTACCAAGAACCTAAAGATTTTATAGTCAATTTTTCTTTGACAAATAAAATAGTCAGTAATCCTGTTAAAAGGACTTTGGAATTCATGAGATTGTTTTTCTCTCAAGCAAAGCAAAACAAAAATGAGAAGATTGATGCTGATTTCCTTTGCAGTCATTTCAAATAAGCAGGAAAAATCATGCCATGATAAATATTGGGTTTTCTTTTTAAATGCATCCTTAAAAATCAACATTGAGCAATCATTCTTTCTGTTTATGCTTTCCAGATCAGTTGTCAGCAATGTTTTCAGCCTTGTAAAGAAAGTATTTTATATGGGTTAAGAAATACTTTTATGATCTGTTTCAGTGCTTTTTAAAATGATAGATTCTGTAAAACTACACAAAATATTATAGATGCCATGAATCAAACGGTGAAACTATAGAGATGCTGATCACTTTTTCTAGGGTGAAAAGGCAGGGTGAATAGCAGGAGAAGTATGGGAGCATAAAGCTTTTCGAGAAAGACTTACTGGGATTCCCTGAATACCGAAGCTATTGTTTTGTAACTTTTGGGAAGGTAGGTATATTGCATATCTCTAGAATTTGATCTTGATGCTAGGTTGGCTACTAGTGAGAAAAGAAGGAAAACAGAGTAGATGATTTATATTTTCACTTCTGTGGCAGACTAGGTCCAGGAATTGATTTCTTTGTTCAGAAACCCTCAAAATTATTGGTAAAAGAACTTCAATCATCATAAATGGATTGATGATATTGCAAGCAAGTGAGTAATTTTTTTGGTACCAAAAAACCTATTGAAAGTAAAAACTCAAAAAGGATAGTGGAGCACAGAAGCTTGTTTTTACACTGAAAGTACTTGCTGAATTGTACAATTGAGTTTTGTTTTTCATGGCCTCACTAGATATCTGGTATATGAGATAAAATCCAAAGCTCAACCATGTTGGTGACTTTAACAGAATATATACCTTTCTCCCATATGCCTGAGATTCTATAGACTACATCCTCAGTGTAAACGTAAGCTAGAAATACATTAAATACCCATTTCTTTTACTGTAGCAAAGAAAACTTGCTGTCTTAAACTTGGTGCTGGTAAAAGCCAGAAAAAGAAAAAAAACATTGAGAATTTGGTACTACAATCCACATGTTGTATTCAGTCTGTGTAGTCTTAAAAAAAAAAAAAAAAAAAACCTTTCATTTTGAGAACTTAAAGTCATTCTAGACAGCACTAGGTGGGTAGGAAGAAAATAGGAGAATGTAAAGATTTTCCACAAATAGAATTCCAATGAAAATGAATAGCTAACAGTTTCAAATATCTAACTATACAAGATAACATAAAATGTAGCATAGAGAAACAAAACTATAAAAGTTCTTGGGACAATGAAACATAAGAGACATGGACAAGAGAATTAAAAGTTCAATATATATTTATTTGGATTTTAGAAGGAGCTGAGAATACCAATAGGAAAAAACAATATTTAAAATATAAAGGCATGACTCATGAAAGAAATAATTGATAAACTGAACTTCATTTAATTAAAAACTGCTCTGCAAAAGATAATGTCAAGAGAATTAGAAAGCCACACTGGAAAAAAAATTTGCAAAAGATCTATTTGATAAAGGATTATTTTCCAAAAATATACAAGGAACACTTAAAACTCAAGAAAAATAAATCAATTAAAAATAGGCAAAATATCTGACTCCTCACCAAAGAAGATATAATGATGTCAAATATACATATGAAAAGTTGTTCAACATCATATGTCATGAGGGAATCATAAACTGAAACAATAAGATGCTACCACAAACCTATTAGAATGTTGAAAACCTAAAACATTGATATCAAATGTCAGTAAAGATGTGGAGCAAAAGAAATTCTCAATCATTTGTTATGGAAATCCAGAATGACACAACCTCTTTGGAAGGCAGTTTGGTAGTTTCTTACAAAACTAAATATACTATTACCATATGATACAGCAATTGTGCTCCCTGGCATTTACCCCCGATGAGTTGAAAGCTTGTGTCAACACAAAAACCCGCACACAAATGTTTATAGCAGCTTTATCCATAATTGCCAAAATTTAGAATTAGTGAAGATGTCCTTTGGTAGGTGAATGGACAAACTATGGTATAGCTAGATCATGGAATATTATTCAGGGCTAAAAAAATAAGCTATCAAGCCACGAAAAGACATGGAGGAAACTTAAATGCTTATTACTAAGTGAAAGAAGTAAAATATGAAAGTCTGTATATTGTGATTTCAGTTATATGACATTCTGGAAAAGGCAAGACCATGGAGACAGTAAAAAGATCAATCACTGTCAGGAGTTGAGGGGAGGGAAGGATGAATAGGTAGGGCACAGAAGATTTGAGGCAGTGAAACTATTCTCTATGACACTACAGTGGTGGATACATGTCATTAAACATTTGTCCAAACCCCTAGAATGTACACTAACAGTGAACCCTATTATAAATTATGGACTTTGGTGATACTGATGCGTCAATGCAGGTTCATTGATTGTAACAAATATACCACCCAGATGGAGATGCTGATAATGAAGGAGGCTATACAAATGTAGGGCAGGGCTATATAGGAAATCTCTGTATTTTCTATTTTTTAAAAAAGATTTATTTATTTATTTATTTATTTATTTGAGAGAGAGAGAAAGAGACAGAGAGGGAGAGAGAACATGAGCTGGGAGGGGGCAGAGGAAGAAAGTGTGAGAGAGGATCTCAAGCAGACTCCCCAATGAACGAGGAGCCTGATGTGGGGCTTGATCCCATGACTCTGAGATCATGACCTGAGCCAAAACCAAGAGTCAGAGGCTTAACTGACTAAGCCACTCAGACACTCCAAGAAATTTCTGTACTTTCTGCTTAATTAATTGTTGTGAATATAAAGATGTTCTAAAAAATAAAGCCTGTCAATAAAATATAATGACTGGTGTGTGTGTGTGTGTGTGTGTGTGTGTGTGTGTGTGTGTGGTGTGTATGTATATATATTCTCTTGATCTGTTAGCAGATAGAACAAAAAAGCAATGTCACTCCAGGAGCAATGACTACACCAGCACCCAGATCTTGATTTCTCATACTGTTCTCAAATGAAAGGAATGCAAGATCATTAGAGAAGTTACTGACTCTAGTGCTAGGGCAGGAAATAAGATGAATGTGGGCTATCTTGTAGTACCAAAAAATAGGAAATACTCAACAAAACAAAACAAGATAAAATACATAAGCAAACCGCAAAGATCTGATATGCCAAAAGGACACAAGAGCCAACTGAAAGAATTTCTGAGAGCCAAAGTTAAGGGAATTTGAGCAGCAAAATAAATAGAAGATTATAAGCAAAGCATAAGATAAATACCCATGAGTCCATGCTAATATAAATAAATGATCAAATAAATAAATAAATGGGGGAAAGTAGCTACATCTCCCATGCAGAATAACTCCGAACAATTTGATTACTTTGCCCTCAGGGATATAAAGTATAACTACCCCATCCTTAAGTGTGGGCTGTACACAGTGATTTTCCCCCAAAGTTTGAAAAAAAAGGGAAAAATAGTAACTTTGCAACGGAGAAACTTAAACTACCTCAGTCAGGTGATCAAGATTAACAATATTGACAAGCCATATTGATAATATGTACCCTTTTTAAAAAAGAAACAAAACTATTTTTTCACAAGAGACACAGAGAGAGAGGCAGAGACATAAACAGAGGGAGAAGCGGGTTCCATGCAGGAAGCCTGATGTGGGACTCGATCCTTGGACTCTAGGATCACACCCTGAGCAGAAGACAGACACTCAACCACTGAGCCACCAAGGTGTCCATATAATATGTACCCTTGTTATTATGTGATGAAAATAGTAATTTACCTTTGTGATCTTCCTCCTAAAAAACTACTACCCCAGTCTAATGATGAGAAAAACATTAGATAAATCCCAATTGAAATACTTGACCAGTACCCTTCAGTGCTGTCAAGGTCATCAAGACTAGACATACCTGAGCAACTCTCACGGTGAAGAGGAGCCTAAGGAGACATCAGACTAAACACAGTGTAGTATGTTGGATGGGATCCTAGAACAGGAAAAGCATTTTAGGTAAAAACTAAGGAAATCTAAATAAACTTTAGTTTACACATCAATAATTTTATTATAAATTTTATAAACCAGTTTCATTTATCAACATTGATTCATTATTAACTATTCTATAACAATGAAGATATTAGTAATAGGGAGAACTGGATATAGGGACTCTGTGTACTATCTTAGCAAATTTTCTTTTTCTTTTTTTATGATTTTATTTATTTATTCACAGACACACACACACAGAGGCAGAGACACAGGCAGAGGAAGAAGCAGGCTCCATGCAGGGAGCCGGATGTGGGACTCGATCCCGGGTTCCCAGGATCACACCCCAGGCTGCAGATGGCGCCTAACCGCTGCGCCACTGGGGCTACCCATCTTACCAAATTTTCTATAAAAATAAATCTATTGTAAAATAAAAGTCTTAAAAAAACAAAATGACTCCATTTTCCCCAAATAATGAAAGACATTAATCTATAGATTTAAAAAGTTCAACAAGTCCAGAGGCACATCAGTGGCTCAGTTGATTAAGCCTCTGACTCTTAGTTTTGGGTCAGGTCATGATCTCATGGGTTGTGAGATCAAGTACTGCATCAGGCTCTGCACTCAGCAGAGAGTCTGCTTGAGATTCTCTCCCTCTGCCCCTTCCTCTGTTTGTGCTCTCTCTCTAAAATAAATAAATATATTTTTAAAAAATCAACAAATCCCAAAAGGGAGAGAGCAAATTACCACTTATATATGTAAAAGCAAAGCTGAAGAAACCCGAAGATAAAAAGAAGATATCAAAGGGAAAAGATCGATGCACAAAAAAGCTGCAGGGAGACTGCTACTTCTCATCAATAACAATGGTAGTAGGAAGAAGACAAGAATAAAGGTAGGAATGAAGATAAAACAGTGATTACTAAGATTAAAAACAAACAGAATATCAACTAAATAGCAGTTGATTTAAAAAAGTGCTAATAAAATAGACAAACTCTGGTAAAACTGATAGAAGAACAGAAATGAGAAGACACAAGAGTAGAAAGAAATTTTAAAAAGACACCATTACTGATATTGCAGACATGAAGAGAAAATTCAGAGGATATTATGGATAATTTTATGCTAATTTAAAAATTGAGCAAAATGCATTAATTCCTAGGAAAATAAAGTTTTTCAAAACAGTCTCCAGATAAAAGAGAAAAACTGAATAATCTTAAAAACATTACGTACATTGACATTGTCCCATAGTTCATTGATGATCTGTTTATTTTTTTAAAATTCCATTTTTCTCTATATTTTACTTTGGGTAGTATCTGTTGCTATTTCTTCAAGTTTACAATTTTTTCTTCTTCAATCTAGCCAGGTGTTCATCACATCCATTGTATTTTTCACCTCAGATATTGAAAAATTCATCTCTAGAGGTTTGACCTGGGTGGTTTTTACATCTTATATATTATGTAACTTTAAAAAAAATGGAACACACTATAATGACTTTAAAAAATTTTCATTTTATTTAAATTCAATTAACATATAGTATATTACTAGTTTCAGAGGTAGAGCTTAGTGATTCATTACTTAAAAATTTTTGGAAGAACACAAACAATTACATGGAGGTTAAAAAGCATCATTGTGTTCCTTCCAAATTTTTTCTTGTGATTGAGTTCAAGTTTTAAAGCATTGTGGTCTGAGAATATGCAGGGAATAATCCCAGTCTATTGTGCCAGTTGAGACCGTATTTGTTACCCAGTATATGATTTATTCTGGAGAACGTTCCATGTGCAGTCAAGAAGAACATGTATTCCTTTACTTTAGATGAAATGTTCTGAATATATCTGTGAAGACCACCTGGTGCAATGTGTCATTCAAAGCCCTTATTTCCTTATTGATCTTCTGCTAACATGACTTGTCCTTTGCTGTGAGTGGGGTATTAAAGTCCCCTACTATTATTGTATTATTATCAATGTGTTTCTTTAATTTTGTTATTGATTTATATGTTTGGCTGTTCGCAAGTTAGGGGAATACATATTTACAATTATTAGATTTTCTTGTTGGATAGATCCTTTACTTACAATATAGTGTCCCTCCTCATTTCTTATTACAGTCTTTGGTTTAAAATCTAATTTGTCTGATATAAGAATTGCTACCCCAGTTTTCTTTTGATGTCCATTAGCATGATAAATGGTTCTCCATCTCTCACTTTCAATCTGGAGATGTCTTTGGGTCTAAAATGAGTCTCTTATAGACAGCATATCTATGGATCTTGCTTTTTTATCCAACCTGATACCCTGTGTCTTTTTTATTGGGGCATTTAGCCCATTTATATTTGGAGTAACTATTCAAAGATGCATTTGATGCCATTGTATTACCTGTAAAGTCACTGTTTCTGTACATTGTGTCTGTTGCTTTCTGGTTTTTGTTACTTTTGGTCTCTCTTTTCACCGAAAGGAGCCTCTTTGATATTTCTTGCAGGGCTGGTTTAGTGTTCACAATTTCCTTGAGTTTTTGTTTGTCCTGGAAGCTCTTTATCTCTCCTTCTATTCTGAATGACAGCCTTGCTGGAAAGTGTTCTTGGCTGCATATTTTTCTCACTTAGCACCCTAAAAATATCATGCCAGTACTTTCTGGCCTGCCAGGTCTTTGTGGAAAGGTTTGCTGCCAGTCTTATGTTTTCATACTTGCAGGTTATGGACCTCTTGTCCTGAGCTGCTTTGAGGATTTCCTCTTTATTTCTGAAACTTGTAAGCTTCATTGATTTTGTGGTGTGTGTGTGGGGGGATGTTTTCTATGCCTCCTGGACTTAGATGCCTGTTTCCTTCCCCAGATTAGGCAAGTTCTCAGTTAAAATTTGTTCAAATAAAACTTCTACCCCCCCTTCCTCTTTCCCTGGGATCTCCATTATTTTAATATTGTTTTGCTTTATGGTATCACCGATGTCTCAAATCCTCCCCTCATGATCTAGTACTAGTTTAATCTCTTTTTCTCAGCTTTCTTATTCTCCATCATTTTTCCTTCTATATCACTGACTCCCTTCTGCCTTGTTTATCCTAGCAATCACTTTCATTTTTTAAGGATCTCAGTAATAGCCTTTTTTATTTCAACCTGATTAGATTTTTGTTCTTTTATTTCTCCAGAAAGGGATTCTTTAGCATCTTCTGTGATTTTTTCAAGCCCAGCTAGTATCTTCATAATTGTTCTTTTGAATTCTAGTTCCAACATCTTACTTATATCCATATTTATTAAATCTCTGGCAGTGAGTACTGACTCTTGTTCTCTTTTTTGGCGTTAGTTCTTTCAGTTTGCCATTCTGTCCAGAAAGGAACAGATGAGAGGGAAAATGCAATAACAGCAACAATGACACCAGAAAAATATACACTACACAAATCAGAAGAGAAGAGAAAACAAAAAGAAAAGAAAAAAAATGAGAATAAAATCAAACAAGAAGTTGAACAGAAGAGAATAAACTAGATTCTAGGTGTATTTTGTTGCATTTGTTAGAAAAAACTAGATCCCAAAATAGGAAAGAAAGAAAAACTTATATACATACAAAAATTGAGTGGAATATAATGAAAGTAAATCAGAAGTGAAAAAAATATATAAAACATAAGTATAAAAATGAAAATTAAATAAGACTTAAAAGTGGATAAAATAAGAAAATAGTTAAAAAGGAAAATAAAATATAAAATGGAAAGACTAAAGAATAAGAAGAAACCCCCACGAATGCTATATACTTTCCTGAAGAGCTATAGTTTTGGATTTCTGTATGATCAGTAAACTTGGTATTAGCCAGAAATTCCTGCTGGTCTTCTGGGGGAGGGGCCTGCTGCACTGATTCTCAGGTGTCTGCCCAGGTGGAATTGCACCCCCTTTGCCAGAGGGCCAGGCTGAGTGTAAGCAGCTCCAGAAGCCAGTGTGGGGGATGAAAATTGCAGCACCCTGATCTCTAATCCCAGAACTGAAAGTCTGCACCCCCTGCAGTCTTCAGTGAGCTGGCACAGAGAAGCAGTCAATTGCTCCTATCTCCCTGGTTTCTGTCTGAACTCTGTGTTCACCCAGACTATTATGAGCATTTTTATCTCAGGCATGTGATCCCCCTTTGAGTCTCCAAACTTTACAGACTCCTGTGGTGGGCACCTGCACTGTTCCTCCCCGGGGAGGTCGAGGGATCTTGCCACAGTCTTGCCTCTTGCTGGGCCCCTGTTTGGAGAGTGGTTGCTGGATGGTGCAGTGATTTATGGTTTATGGTAACACTAAGCAGAGAATTGCCACCTGGGCTCACATGTAAGCAATAGTCATTTTGCCAAGGAGAATGAAATAATTGCTATCATAAATATTTAAAAAGACCCATTATAACAGTTTAAGGGAGGGATCTGCTGTTTGATGAATACCTATTCTCTGACACTGTCCTAAATTTTTTCACAGACATATATAAGTCAATTTTATTTTGAGATTAAGAGATGTTAGATAAAATGTCCAAGTATTTATAGATAGTGTTTGTTGGAATTAGGATTTAAACTCAGAGGTATCTGACTGGTCCTACCGTTAAGACTATAGGAGTGATGATGGGCTTCCTAGACAAGGTGGTATTTTAGCTGGGATATAATGGTACAGTGGAACTTTGCTACATATTATTAAAAGGACTCAAGGGAATTTCCAGGATGACAGAGCTTATATAGTGTTTCTCTCACTTCTTTAACCTCCTATCCCTCGTTCTAGTAACCATGCATTGGTGACTATATTTCAGGATGGCAAAGTATACATGTGATATCCTACAAATTTTTCCTAGAATGAATCCAGCCTTCTCAGGTTGCTTTTCTCTACCTGATTAACCTGATCCTTATAAAACCCTATGAATGAAAATAAATCAATAGGAGAAAAACAAAATTCTATATCATATAGTATTTTCAAATATCTTTAGGTGGAGCTATGCTCCAATTGTACATTATTATAGTCTCATACTCTTATTGTTAACCAGGATGTATGTAAGTATTAGACTGGGGTCACAATGAGTTAAGAACTTCAAGACATCATAGAAATGTAAATCCTTTCAAGCAAACAGCTAGAGTAGCCCAAGGATTTTCATTACATGGGAGTCATCTCTTCATTCTTTGAAGATTATAGTATCAATAAAAATTATATACAAACCCATGAAAAATGGTTCTTTGGAGATATGTCCTTTGCCAGAAATCAATTTTGTTCAGCAGAACGTCTCTGACTGCTATCATAAAAGATAAAAATCTTAGGATGAAAAGGGAACCTAGGAGGTCATCTATTCTACTAACCTGAATCCTGATAGGACCACACTTAATCCTGTTTTGAAATATGATATTATTTCAAAGAGAAGATAATACAATTTTTTCATGTGCCCAATCATTGTTGAATTGCCTCCTAGGCAAAAAACCTTTCTAACTAGTTTATACTATCCTTACATCTTAGCAGAAATTGAAGGTTTGATTTCCTCCTTTGCCTCTCAATTGGATATCCTTTATATCTTTGAAGACTGCTAAATTAATTCCTAAACTGTATTTTCCATTCTAAATAGTCCTAGTTTTTCTAATATTTCCTCATAGATGTTATTTTTCTGCTTTTTAAACTAATTAGGAATATGTTATTTCCAAATTTCACACATCATTCATCACCCATAATACTCAGGAAAAAGTATATGCCCCCAGAGGGTAGGGTTATATGTAAGGAGTTGGAGGATTTGGACATTTGCAGAGGGAAATAAAAAGGAAAACTTATGATTTTGCTACCATTTACTACCATTTTATGCACTGAAACAACATTAAAAAAGAATGACAAGGGACAGTCATGAAAGGCAAAGGCAAGGTGAAATGTCATAAACAAACACCAATTGCATGAAGAAGAGGGTGCAGGAAATTGAGGGAAGGAACTAGGACTTTTCACAGCCTTTTCCTTGTCTGAGCCTGATCCTCAGGTACTAAATGTGTGTCACGGCACTGGGTATTTTTAGTATAGAAAATGAAGACAACTCTCACATGAAGTGCGCTTCCTACTTATCAGCATGGTTGTGCCCAATTCTGCGTGGCATGAGAAACATATATCCAGGCCCTTAATACTTCAGGTTATGTGCTATGATGTTGTGCTTGTTTACAAATCTCATTAAGTTTCTGTTTAGGGGTCATTCTGTCATTAAGCCATACCTGCAGTCACCTGGCCCCACAAAGGGTTTTGTGCTTATGGTTCTTCCTTTTTCCTATAACTCACTTAGTAGTTAAACTGCACAAAACTTTTCATACCAGTGAATTCAGACATAACAAATGAACATATGGGCAGAGTAAATAATTTCTAAACTAATGAGTGGATTGGAATGGGGTAATATTGAGTTACTGCTGCCAGGGTGGGGACAAGTTGATTGCTGCAAATAATCATATAGTAAAGAACATTTAATTAATTGAAGACAAAAGTAATTAAATATAAAGAACTCCACAATAAAGTTAACCATTAAATAACACAGGGTTAGAGGTGCCAATCCCAGTGCAGCCATAAATCTGGTTATAACTTTTGACTCCCTCAAAACTTAACTACTAATAATGAACCATTGACTGGAAGCTTTACCTATAACATAAATAGTCAATACACGTATTTTATATGTTACGTTATCACCCACTGCATTCTCACAATAAAGAAAGCTAGAGAAAAGAAAATACATTTACAATAATGTCCTGTAAAAAATTTACCTATAGGCAGTGCTCCTGACAGTCCTGTGAGTTTATCTATTTCAACAATGTTTGGACAGAACAGACTCAGCGATGCTCTTTCTTCCAGCCTCTGGTCGCCCTCTGACTTCTTTTCTTTTCACAACCTTTAGAACCATCTTCTTAGTCACTCTGTTTGAAGGAAAAACCAGCACTGTTTTCTGAGCAGAGCTCCTAATTGCCAATCAAGCATAAGCTCCCAGATTTGTCAGAATTATTCTATTCAGGTGGAGGCCTATGTCAACAACCTGGTCAACACACATCTGTGGGCTTCTTGTACTTACCTCTCTTTGGACTTCTATTTTGACTGTGATGATGTGGCTCTGGAGGGTGTGGGCCAATTCTTCTTGAGCTGGCTAGGGAGAAACACGAGGGTATTCAGCGTCTTTTGAAGATGCAAAACTAGCACACAGCTGTGTCATCTTCAAGGACATGCAGAAGATGTTCCAAGATGTTTGGGGCTGAGCCTTGGATGCCCCCATGATCCTGAAGAAACTGAAGCAGCCCCTTCTGAGCTGCAGACCTCGGGTACTACCTGCACAGACACCCAGCTAGCTCCTCACTTCCTGCAGAACCACTTCCTAGGTGAGAGGATCCACTTCAGCCAGAGGATGCGACCATCTGACTCATCTGTGCAGGCTGGACCCACCTGGGCTGGTTGGGCATGGATGTCTTCCGGAGGCTCACCCTCAAGCATGACTAGGAGTCTGGCAGACTTTGAGGGCCCTCTAGCATCCCCCTGGTGCCAGGGCTTCTGCTTGAGCATCAACCTGAGGCCACTAGGCAGCTTTTTGGCCATGTTGGAGCCCTCTCCCAACTGTGGGCCAAGGGGAAACAAGTTTTTTTATAGAAAAAAATATCTATGTATAAGTGGACCTGAGCAGTTTAAACTCGTGTTGTTCAAGGGTTAGCTGTAATGAGTAGAAGACATATCCCAGTGTGACAGGGTAGTATTTGAAAAATAGATTCTCATCCTCCATCCATCCTTATTTTATCTTCTTTGGACTTCCTGACTTTCAGGTGTTCTTTGCTCATGGAAAATACAGTAAGCTTGGAATAGCAGAGTGCAGTGGTTCTTAAAGGTGACCCAAAAAGAGCATCAGCAGCAGTTGGAAACTTATTTGAAATACAGACACTCTAACCTCAACCCAGACATAACGAATCAGACTCTGGGCTTGCAGCTATAATCTGTGTTTTAACAATCACTTCTAGGTGATTCTGATGCAGCTGAAGTTTGAGAACCACTGGTGTAGTGCATGAAGCAGATCTGTCTTTAGGATTGACATGATTATTATTATCTCAGCTGCTAGGAATGTAGCTTGTCCATGGCTCTAGGAGTTGCCTGTGACCAAAAGGAGCAGCCTTGTCCAAGAGTAAGCCCCTCTGTTATCCAATGGTTTGTTGGTGAGCAGGCATAAGGCTCAGCTTTTAATTTGAGGCATCTCTGAAGAGATGCACCAGCTTCTGAGCCTTCCATCAGATCAGCTGTGGCCTCAGTTGCACATGCGACCTGTTGAACTCCCCTTTACTCAATCCTGCTCCCTTCTGATACTTAACATATTATTCCTGAGAGCACTCTCCACATTTCTATCTTAATCACCTGTATCCTGGGAAACCTGAAGCCTTTTGGCTTACATGTTGTTGGAGGAGGATGTGACCTTTGGTTGACCCTTGAGCTAGACCAGGGTAATCAGGGGCTCTTCATCCCCTCCCTGTCCTTGGAATGTACATTCCACCTACTATTTCCACTCTAGAAGCAGCTTCACCAATGCAGCCTTGAGAGAGAAATGTGTTGTTGAGACCATGTAGACATAATGTGACTGAACGATGTAGAGGCCTCTATATAAACTTTCAAGTTTCTGGCAGGCTGGTGTGGCAATCTACTCATTTTACCAGCCTTGTAAGTTCCCTTGCCTCTTAAATCTGCCACCTACAAATCCGGGGTGGCCTGCCTCTTCCTTGGGTCTCTCCGCCTTGTCTGCATAGGGGGACCAGTTTTGAATTGCACCCAGGGAAATTCTGAGGTTGCAAAATAACGTGTGTTCCCAAAGTCCACACACTTGTATGGGAGTGGAAAGGAGTCCACAAGTTAAAATACAAACAAATAAAACACAAAGATTTGTGAGGAGCAACTGAGGATAGAGGAGTTTCTGCTAAGCCAGGAAGGAGAGGGCCCAAGGCAAGGCAACAAGTGTAAGGATAGTGGTAGACCCTACTGAGAGTGACCTTGCACCCATCTTACAGAGAAGATGCCCCCAAGACCCCTGGAACAGATACAGCAGGGTCATATCTGGGAAACTGGGACCTTTATTAGCCTTGTAGAAATGTTTATGGCCTCAAGTATGTCACTGATGGAATAGAGAGAGCCGAATTCCTGCAGGGACCAGAAAGAAGCAAGGAATGTTGCTGGGCAACCTGACTAGATTGACAACGATGAGCTGGCATAAGATGGGATGACACACATTTGTGTGGTACTTTGTAGTCACATGACATTGAAAATAAGATAAAGACTCGCGCCATACCCCACCCCCCACCCCCATCAGATGTGCACTATAAGCACCTTCTTCTCACTGGACATTATATGTTCCTTGACAAAAGGAGAAAAATTTATGGAGACTGTGTTTCTTTTCCCATGTCAAGATATGACACAGAAGATTAAATAGTTAAAAACTAAATTTATAATTTTTTCACCTAATTATGAACTAAGATTTCTATCCCGAAGCACAAAGAGGAGACTATTTTTTGTTGTCATTGTTGTTACATAAAGTATATTAAAAATAATCAAACAATCAACTCCCTTTCCAATAACTCAAGAGTAGAGACTTTTGCAGTGGGCAGTAACAGAGGACTCCATTTCATCTGTTGTCTGCTGAGGTATGTACAATATTTAAAAGGCTCAGGGATAGAATCACATTTAAGGAAAACTCTGTTCTTTATAGAACTCAGAGGAACTGTGAACACAGACTACTTTCAGAGTAGTTAGACAATGGCAGTTTTTGTACAGAGGTCATCTTGAGGTAGACTAAAGTGGATTACAGGAATAAAGGCTGCAAAAGTGGTAAATGTCCCTGATCTGATCTAGAAAAGATTCTGTCTTTTTATGGATTTCACAAATATTTCAATGAGGAGAAATTAGTTATCCACAAGGCATGTCCTCTTGATGTAGGCATATGATTATTCTGTGGATAATAAGAGCTACATTTATTGAGGGCTTACCATGTGCTAGGCACTGGTCTGGAGTTTATTTTTTTTAAGATTTTATTTATTTATTCATGAGAGACAGAGAGAGAGAGAGAGAGAGAGGCAGAGACACAGGCAGAGGGAGGAGCAGGCTCTGTGCAGGGAGCCTGATATGGGGACTCAATTCCGGGTTTCTGGGATTGTGACCTAAACCCAAGGCAGATGTCAAGCCACCCAGGGATCCCATGGTCTGGAGCTTAAGTGTGTATTAGCCCTGCTAATGAAGGTTCTCTGAATCAGGTGGATTCACTTGTAAGAATGCCCAAATTAAGTAGAGCTTTTAAGCTGCTTCTTTACAGTATAGAACCTGAATATGTATGGCAAATTCCTAATCATTTAAAAATTCTATCAATTAGTTAAATGATCATAAAAATTCTACTGCAAAGGAGAAAGAATTTAGAACCCAAAGTTTGTGGTGACTTGCCATATTATAAATGTTATTAAATGTAAATTTAAATCATGTTAGAAAATAAAAGCTTATTAAAATCTTTGAGTCATTGCTTTTCTAATAACATTCTATCAGATTCATTTTCCAAATTTCAAATACTTGTTACTTCTACTTTTGAATTTAAAAAAGATATTGTTTAAAGAAATATATATTCTAGGACTTGGCCACTGTTTAGAGATTGGCAATCTATTTTGAGTGTTATCTCATTCCTCTGCTTAAAATATGGACATTGAACATCTTATTAATCTTGTTTAAAGAACAGGATGAAAAGGAACAACAATCCCTACCAAAAAATTTTAACCTTATTATCTTTTTGCTAAGCCTTCCATGCTTTGCTTAGCAGGTTAATTAAGAGTTGATAATGTATTATTATTGTAAATAATAATAAGGTTCTTGTTATTAGGGTTAGATTCTCATCATTTTAATTTATTATTGACATTTTGTTTGTCCCCTTTTTTGGTGTTCATTTTTATAAATTATGTCAAGTTAGGAATCCTAAACTAAGATGGATTCTAAAATAAGGTATTTTCAGTTACTGTTTCTCTTCTCCCATTTTTAGTAGGTTTTATATAAGCTTAAGTCAAACAATATTCTGTATTATGACTTTCAGTTCCGTGACACTCCTAGAGAGTCTCTCTAGCTTCTCTAGACTAGCTTCTATTTTTCTGACTTATAAAATAAATTCCCACTCTCTAATGACTATGTACTATGTAAGCTTGGCAAATTATAATTGGTAGACATAAATAAATGGTGCAGAGGGACAGCAACTCCTTTGCTTTTCTGGCCTGCAAAGGTGTTGTTTTAGCCAAATTTTACTTGTAAGTTAAACTGTGTTGACCTATTTGAGACAAAAATGTCTTTGTTATTATAATTAAGTCTGCCTGCTGCCTACCAAAATCTGTTTTCCCTTTCTTCCCAGTTTCTTAAAGTTCTTGACAATGGAATGTGAACAGAGATGATGGGACTGCTTGTGGGCCATATCCTCTCCCTCACAGACATGCTGCCATTCAGCCTCTTCCATGCCCATGAGGACATTGTCCTAGGGGACCCCCTCCAAACCAAGAAGGAAGGAACCTTGAATGACTATAGAAAGCAAAACTACCAGCCTAACTTTTCTGAAATGTGATAGAGAAATTAATTTCTTCTTTTCTTCCCTTGTCACTGTATTTTTGGGTCTCCTTGACATAGTTTTAACAATATATTTCCATATCTGGAAATAATACTTCCAAAATATTATAGTGATTTTTTTGAACTTTTAAAGATTGTTTCTACAAGACAAATTAGGCTTCTCGAAGACATAGCCCTGCTTCAAGAGCCATAGATAGCATATTGGAATTATGCATTTAATTAAGCATATTGGAATAAAATGAATCAGTCACCCCACAAATATACATTACTATCCCATTACACGTTTATCACTGTATTCGATTCTGGAATCTATAAATGTCTACATGACATTATTCCTGCTTATTTTGATGGGAAATAAATATTCTTCACTCATGTTATAAGGTGATTACTGAAAACATTATTTGAGGTCATTGTGTATGTTACTGTGTGAAATAGTATAAATAAAAATGAAGACTAAAACGTGGTCACTTCCCTCCAAAGAACTCACAGAAGGAAAAAAAAGTATTTAAATACACTTTGTAATTTGCTTTTGATAAATGTTGACCTCTTTGAACCTCACTATAATCAAGAAAATAGATTTTATCATACCTTTTTGTAGATGATAAAGTGGAAACTTAATAAAGATAATAATTATACTATTGACTATCTACTAGTAGATCTTATGCTTCCTTCTTGCCAAACTATGTTGGGAGTGGGTGCCGTCAGTACAAGACCCTGGATGATCTGATGGGATCTGAGAGAAGCAAAGGCATGCCGTGCCTGTCTTCTGATGGAGCCTGAGGAAATGGCAAGACCTGTGTGATAGTTTTACAAAATTTCATGTGTCCTGGTGAGAGGCAAGAACAGTAGAATAATTCCCAAGCAAGGAAGTGGGGTCCAAAGGGGGCCAAGGTGACACAAGAGCAGAAGACCAATTTTTATGTGTTAGAGATAAGTGTGAAAGTGATAGGGGGCATTAGCTTCCTAATTTCCCTTATGCCGGTGTGGTGTGGGTAACTTCACAGTGACTCTCTGCACCCAAAATAACAGACAGATCTTAACCCAAGGGGACCTTTTGGTCAGGAGTGAGACCTAAGAAGCTGCAGCTTGTATTAGCTGACACCTGAGATCAGACAAGAATACGGGTCCCTACAGATGCCAGAGTACCAGGCTGCTCACCTGGATCTGAGACCTTCCTCTCTGAATGCCCTGTGAAGCCAAACCCCTCTCTGAACCACCAGAGTAAAAGAGATACTCTCTGAACTGATTAGGAGTAAGTTTCTACCACCATTAAAATAGGCTTACTATTACAAAGACTATACCATTTTGTTCAAATAGGGACACTTTAAAAAAAAATTGTATCTAAGTAATCTCTAAACCCAATATGGGACTTGAACTTACAACCCTGAGATCAAGAGTCACATGCCAAGCACCACCAAGTATGGACATTTTTGAGGGTGGGAAGGGGAACTCTTGATAATTATAGCCAAATTAGCATATGTAAAGTGGGACTGTCCAGGGCAAATTGGGAAAATGGTCACTTTGATCTTATAAAGAGAATTAGGATGAGTTACACAAAAACTAAGCAAGTTATATTTCTCATACACATGAAAATATGGACTAAAGTTCATACCTACCACAAAAGGCAACGCTTACAGCATAATCTGCCTTTGCAGATCACTGTAATATGTAAGGAAGATGACTTTCCTTCTGTCCACATTCTACACTTTTGAAAGTATGGGGCTTCTATACTCTGTTGCCCTTTTTGCCTACTCCTCCATGTGCAAAGTGGAATAATTTATCTCTTGGTGTTATAGCAAGGATTTGCCGTCATACGTTCATTTTCCTCTGTCAGTGAAAATGCAGAATTAAACATTCCTCTAACAGTGTGATCTATCTTACTTTTCTTGCTGAGTGAAGGCACTGTTTTCTTCCTTTTCCCATTTCTCTGCCTTCACACCGACTCCTAAGTGGGTAGGCTCGGTTCCTGTGCAGAGGACATAGGCAATTTGGGGTGGCTAGACTCAGTTTGCAGAAAATGAGGGGGAAGCTTAACTTTGAACACAGCTTTAAGCCATAGGTCTCTATTCCATTTCTACTAGTAGAAATGCAGGTATTTTAATTCCTATCTGGCATCTGTGTGCATTCCTTAATTTGTTTCAAACTAATTAAGGGAAGAGATTTGTCTAGCCCTTTAGAGACCTAACATGGCAACAGTATGCCCTGAATGATTTGGATTATGACTCAAGTGAGAGATGTTTTACTGGAGACAGTTATTATATGCTTTGCTTGGGATGCAGATGCCTTCCAGAACTTTTATTATTATGCCTGAAGCTATGCTTAAATAGAATTTTAACTTTTGTAATACATGACACCTTTCAGGTATTGATCCCACTACTTGGTTATAGATTCATGTAATATGGCCTTACATTTCTGAGGGCTTTCAGTTCATTTTCTGGTTGTAGATACTAAGGGAGAATATTTCTTCCCTCATTCCTGAAAATTTCTTCCAATTCAGAGAACTCAGTTTAGGGAACTCTTCTAGTTTAGGGAACTTAGCCATGCTGGCCTTTCTCTATCCCTGTGACCCTGCCCCAGAAATACAAGTTCCCACCTAAAAACAGTCTCAATTACCTGCAGTTAACACCTGCAGTTAACACCGCTGCAGGGTCTGGAGGAACATGACCCTCCACCTGGGGAATACAATCCTCAGGCTCAGTAGTAGCCTAACACTATGTCATCATGCCTATGTCATTCCCCTCATGTCATCTTGTCACGTGGGCGTTTTTATCATCTTGCATCAGCGCAAGAAGGGTGAGTACGCCCCATGAGACATTTTGAGAGACCACATTCAAGCAGCTTTTATTATAATATATGGTTACAATTGTTCTATTTTATTATTAGTTATTATTAACCTCTTACTGAACCTAATTTATAATTTTTAAAAAAGATTTTATTTATTTATTCATGAAAGACACAGAGAGAGAGAGAGGCAGAGACACAGGCAGAGGGAGAAGCAGGCTCCCTGCAGGGAGCCCCACGTGGGACTCAAACCCAGGACTCCAGGATCACATCCTGGGTCAAAGGCAGGTGCTCAACTGCTGAGCCACCCAGGCGTCCCTCTAATTTATAAATTGAACTGTATCAAAGGTATGTGTTCATAAGAAAAAACATGGCATATGGGGTGCGATACTATCCACGGTGTCAGGCATCCGCTGGCGGCCTTGGAACAATCCCACTAGCTAAGGAGCCACTGCTGT
The DNA here is from genome assembly GCF_048164855.1 of Canis lupus baileyi. Taxonomy (NCBI): domain Eukaryota; kingdom Metazoa; phylum Chordata; class Mammalia; order Carnivora; family Canidae; genus Canis; species Canis lupus. The sequence goes on along the minus strand of NC_132862.1, from coordinate 16,044,277 downwards.
AACTTCTGTAAATTTGGGAAGGGTCAACTGAGCCCACGCAGTTCAGTTCCATTTCTTTTGTCTTCTAATAAGGCTGTCTTCATGGAGCAGTTCTCTTCAGCTCCTCTGTGCTTTAGGCCTTACCTGCTCTTATCCAGGATTGCCTGTGACTCCATCAGGTAAATCTGCCTAACACTGGGCTCAATTAGCAAGCCAATTTAGCTCTTGTACTAAGCTGTGAAATGGCCTTTGATAATAGTACTTTATAATCAAGGGATGATATTTTGATTTGTTCTTTTACTCTTTATTTCTCTATGTGTATTGGCCCACCTCAATGTTCTGACAGTGGAGTGACGATTTTTGGGTTATGAGTGAGCTACTCTGTGGACATATTTGGGTATTTGCATAAAGTAAAAATTATTTTTGTGGGATTTGTTAGCAACACCTAAGCATCACCAGCAGATAACTTTGCATCATTAAAGGATCTTTGTTATCCCCTGGAGGGATGATGGGGCTGACAGGCTGTTCTGAGTGGGAAAGGGAATATTAAAATGCAATTAGAGAATTCAGAAAAAGAAAAGGTGTTAATTTTTGCAATTAAGTCATATTTTTGTCTATGTCCACTTGGTTTTCTCTATTTTGCTTTTCTCCTTCACAGCTGAGCTTAGTGATGCTTCAAGCCTCAGTCCACAGGGAGGATCTGGGATGTTCTGGATGCTTTGAATGGAATAGCCCCTTTCTTGTGCTCCTCTGCCAGTAGGCACTGATACCTCACCTGGCCTTTCCTTGGTAATAAGAGCTACTATTTAGGGGGTCTATTATGTTCTAAGACTTTGAATAGAATGTTTCATTTTATTTTCATGACAAGGCTATGAAATAGATTTCATTATCAACCTTTTTACGGAAGAAGAAATTGAGATCCAGAGAAGTTATGTGACCACAAGACAGAAGCAGAACTTGAAATTAAGTCTCTCAAATTCCTACAATCACACTTGGGTGATATGTAGGAGAAAGTAATCAGATGGATATTCACTATCTGACCTCTGCAGGTATGGGGTTATGTGGGGAAACAAAAGCTGTTATTAGTGTTCTCTAATGAACCAGGAGTAGAGTTTTCAATATTGGTCTGACACTTCTTCAAATGTCTAGACCGGAGTAGCAATTCTGGATCAATAGCATAAATTGTGCTGAGAGACTATGTCACTGTAAATATTGTCTAGAGAAAGGGTTTTGATTTTCTTTTTGCTTAGTTCAGATCCTTTATGTTAAATACTACAATATCCATAATATTTAATACATAACATAGCAGAGAGCATAGTGTTGTGAATAGGCCAGTAGGGTCACCTAAGACAGTGGTAGTTGGGTATGGCAAGCACTGATTTAAACAATCTGATCTGTCAAAGCAAATTCTTGAAAGTATAGTCACATTTTAGCATTCGCGATATGCGAAAAGATAAGACAGTGTTCACTGTCAACACAATTACATTTTGTTCCTGAGATGGAATTCTGTAAACATGTGTGCTTGCATGGATCTAAGAAAATACATTTCACCCTTGAGGAGTTTTTACTTTTTCTTAACTATCTCATTATTGTTTCCTTTGTTGGCTTAAGGAGGTCAGTCTTAGAGCTTTATATAGAATGCAGTTTCCTGCTTTTTTGTGCTGTACTTAACAGTATCGAGTGAACCTGGTATTTTGACAAGCAAGTTGGAGAGTAGCACAAATGACTGCAGAGGGAAGTCAGGCAAGGACAACTGGCATAAATAAACCTGGCAGTTGGGCTTCTGTTGTATTTTATTGTATTAATAATTAATTAATTCTTTCTTTTCCTGAAACAGCTTTATATCCTGGAGGCATTTGCTCTTATTAATTAAGCTTCTTATGGTATAAGACAGAGCTGGAAATAAAGGATGTTAGGCAACAAGCCTTCATTTGTGACTGTCAGAAATACTGGCTTCTAATACCTAGCACAGACCTGCAGAGAGGTGGTCAAAAATATTTTGAATAATGAATATAATAATCCTGTAGTCTTATTAAGTACATATGGGATTCCACACCTGTGCTAAACCTTTTCAATATAATTGTGTTTAAAATAGACATAACTAAAAAATAAATAAATAAATAAAATAAAATAAAATAAAATAGACATAACTGTCAGCCAAAATCCCTTGTGTGTTGTGTCACTGAAAACATGTATCTTACTCTATAAAATAAGTGAGTTTCCAAAATTTAAAGAATGTATTAAGTGTATACCATGTGCCAGAACTTCACTCTTCTCTCAAGCTTTGGCAAATATGTGCTGATGTTCTTATTCTTGCTTTAAGTGCATGGTGACTCAGGCAAGGTAAATAACTTACCTAAGATCATAGATTGGTAAAAAGTCACTCTGAATCTTTTTCACAACAAAGTATTGCTTTTCCTGCTACACTCTGCTGTGTGTAAGTATAGTTTTTATACATCTAGTCATCTTCCAAATGAGGGAGAGGACTCGAAAGTAAAGGATTTTTGTAAATAGTCCTAGGGAATGCATTAAAAATAATGTACATTATCCTCTGTCTCCTTTGTAAATTTGATTTTTATATATTAATTTAAGTATATTAATTTTGTATATCAGTATTACTGTAGGTATATCAGCAATATTATCAGTATTATTTCCAATACTTAGCTTTGTAATATGCTTGGTGCTTTATGCATACTGTTTTATTTAATTCTTGTAATAATCAAACATAAAATAGGTATATTATTCTTATTTATAAATGAGGAAATAAAGAACGGTGAGACTAAATTACTTGGCCAAGGATATATAACTGAAATTGGAAAAGCTATGATTTTTTTAATCTAAAATTTCTCAAATCAATTATAGAAATTTTTAGAATAATATAAATATTGCCTAGTTATAACTTAGGTCACAATAACTGCTCAGTTTTATTCTAACATACATATATTATTGTATTATTTATTTTATTTTTTTTACAAGATTTTATTTATTTGTTCGAGAGAGAGAGAGAGAGAGAGAGAGAGAGATGAGAGATAGGCAGAGGGAGAAGCAGGCTCCATGCAGGGAGTCTGATGTGGGACTTGATCCCAGGACTCTGGGATCATGGCCTGAGCCGAATGCAAATGCCCAACCGCTGAGCCACCCAGGAATTCCTCATATTGTTTTAGATAGTCTCCTTTTGTCATTAAATATGACACTTTAAAAATTTTGATTTTTCCAACTAAATTTTACATGAAATTTGCAGCCTTTTATTTTTTTTAATTTTTATTTTTTATTTTTTTTATTTTTATTTTATTTTTTTTAATTTGCAGCCTTTTAAACAGATATTGTCAATCATTCTCCAGGTTTTTCCATCTGTTACAATTTGAGACTCAAACTGAACAGATAGTTTTCTCAGATGACAGAAATATAGGAACATACATAACATTATCATCGTGACTTATTGCTGAACTTGTTGAGGAAAAATATTTCTACTGACAAATTCTTACAAGAATATTTACTTCTTTCACCAAACTCTTTACAATGAAACTCGAGAGGTGGATGACTAATCTGATTTTTTTCAGCCTATCAGGGTATTGTTCTGAGGATTGCTTGATGCAGGAATTAAAATTGTTGTTGTCCTTCAGGCACATACCAGGTGTAGAGGTGACTTACCTTTTGTTGTCTAGTCTGCTTTGTGAGTAGTGTGGAGTGAGAAAGTCAATACATTAGCAGCATAGGACTTCAGTATGGATATTACTTGCTTGATCTGCTAAGCAGGCTGATACCTTGCTTGAATAGCTACACAGACAAGGGGCGCTACAGGTGTTGCAGAGGTTGTGGTTAAGAGAGGAAGACCCAGAGTAGCTTGGGTAAGCAAGCCATCTTCCATCAGTCTCCAGATACCTAAACACTGTCCTTTATATACAAAGTCTTATGCCTAATTATTTTCCCATATGCTTTTGGCATATAATATGTTGACCTGTTTTCTGTTGTAGGCAGATACCCTAGTTTACAAGTATACACAGATATACTTGAAGATATGAAAGTGAAATAATCATGGAGCCAACATTCAGAATTCCAGGACTATCTCATTTTTCTTCATAAATTTTATTTCTTCTTACTTCAAAACATGTTTCAAACGATATTTGGTATAGAAAGAATAAAGGAATATACAAAATGAGCTTAAACTTTCTCAAATATTTCTATCCCAAACCACACTTTCCAGAGGAAATGACTTATAGAATAGATGGATCTTTCAAGGAATTTTCGTGTAAAATTTTTCATTATTATTTCATCTATTTTTTTTCCTATAGAAAGAGACCATGACAACTTTCCATAGGGTTGTATCATTTCAAAGCAATTACTGCTTTAGGAAAAACAAAACAAAACAAAACAATTTGTAACTTTGGACAAGTCTTGGTTTAGAATTCTTAGATATTAAATTTGTTAGGGGTGCCTGGGTGGCTGAGTTGGTTAAGCGTCTGCCTTCTGCTCAGGTCATGATCCCAAGGTTTTGGGATTCAAGCCCCAAGTTAGGCTCCCAGCTCAGTGGTGAGCCTGCTTTCCCCTTCCCTCTGCCCCTCCTCCCCTTCATGCTCTCTCTCTTTCTCTCTCTCTCTCAAATAAATAATCTTCAAAAAAAGTTTATTAGGGCTCTTTTGGGTATGATAAAAGAGAATTCAATTAATATTGTTAAGAAAGGAATTTTTATTGAATTGCAAAGTCGAAAAGTTAGGAGTTATGTGGCTTCAAGTTTACCTTACCTTGTGGTTCAAATGACAGCATTGTACTCTCATTTATTTGATCCTTTAGTATCACTTCCTCTTTGTTGGTTACATTCTTGGGTAGATCTAGCTAGCTTCATGGTGACAAGAGTGCTGCAGCAACCCTCACCTTGAATTCACTTAGTTTTAAATGCAGTGGTGAACAATATTCATTCCCAGAATTGAATATTACTGGTTTTGATTGTTCTGACTCAAGTCACATACCCATTTGTATTATTAGTAAGGCTGACATAACAGACTGGGTGTCTTGAGCCCACAAGAGTTTATTTTCTCCCATTTCTGGAAGCTAGAAGTCCAAGTTCAAGCTGTTAGCAGGCTTGGCTTCTTCTGAGGCTTCTCTCTTTGGCTTGCAATTGGCCACTTTTTCTCTCTTTCTTCCCATGGTTATATCCCTCTGTGTATGTTCTAATCTCCTCTTCATATAGGGACATTAGTCATATTGGACTAAGGACCACCCTAATGACCTCATTTAACCTTATTTACTTCTTTAAAGACCTGTTTCCAAATACAGTCACATTCTGAGTTACTGGTGGTTAGGATATCAAAATATGAATTTGCTGGGGTTGCGGGGAGGACACAATCCAGCTCATAACACTATTCCTACATCGCCACTGTCACATTCTTACATAACCACATGTCCATCCTAGGTCAAATATCACATTTAGATCTAGGACAGTCGAAGGACTGAAAATAGAGAGTAGTGGATCCCCAAGTGAAAATTAGCCATTGTCATCAACATGATGGTGAATGGTTGCTACCGAGTCAAAAGTCAACAAGTGTCCATTTTGCTAAGAAAATACAGGTTAAGATTATAATATCAGTAGCAGCTATTTTGGTAATAAATTAGTAAAGAATTAACTATTAAAGGAGGAAATAGATTCTTGAATTGAACTTCACATTTTTACTTCAGGGGAAATAAAAACATCTTTGTTTAAGAAAGAAAAAGCAGTAATAGCTTCACCAAAGATACTTTCTATAAAGAAATATATATGCCCTACTCCCAGGTTGGGGTTTGAGCTCCCCATAAACTATATAGACTGAGTGTGAGAAAGAAATTAATTAATTCTTTTGTCAGAAAAATAGGGGATAGATCCTGGGGATGCAAACAATAAGTATCCACTATATTCCCTAGAAAGATTAAGACTAAAGCAAATCTAGTGAAATGATTGAATTTCAGTGTTAAAGAAGGAATCATATAACTAGAAAAACAGAAGAAAAAATTCATCAATTAAGGAGAAATTAGTTTAATTTCAGAGAATTTATATGCAAGAAAACAGGCAAGGAATATTTCCAGAATTTGGAGGAAGAATAGATTTCACCCATAGAGGGTACATCCAGCCAAGTTGTCATTAATATGTAAAGGCAACAGAAAGATATTTCCAAATATAGAAAGATTATTTAACTATATGTCCTTGGCAGTCTGTATAAAAATCTTGAATGTATAATCTATTCAACCAAAAGATTGAAACCATGGGGAGAAAATCCTGGCAGTAAATATTAATTTTTAAAAACAATTACTGCAGTTTAAACATTTAAATCACAGTTGCAAAACTAACTCTTTTATGATTATAACTCTTGAACAAAGCCATATAATTAATTAATAATTATTAATAATTCAGTTATAGTATCCCGGGGAAAATGTCCTGGGACATACTACCAAAACTGGAAGAGAAAGAGAGGGAGAGGTGGTAAAATTATACAAATTTTTGCATTGTTCATAGTCACGGTAAATAAAGCATCTAAATATGTAAATACAACTTTAGAAAATAGCAAATCAAAAGCAATATAATTGGAGCCAGAGATTTTTATTTTGTTTATTTATTCATTTATGTATTTATTTATATGTTTTAATTTAAATTCCAGTTAGTTAACATACAGTGTTATATCAGTTTCAGGTATATAATATACTGATTCAACATTTCCATACAACAGTCAGTGCTTATCACAAGTTCATTCCTTAATCGCCATCATCCATTTAACCCATCCTCCCATGCACCTCCCCTCTGGTAACCATCAGTTTGTTCTTTATAGCTGAGTTTCTGTTTCTTGGTTTGTCTCTCTTTTTTTTTCTCCCCTTTTCTCATTTGTTTCAGTTCTTGAATTCTACCTATGAGTGAAATCACATAGTATTTATCTTTCTCCAATGGACTTCTTTTGTTTAGCATTATATTTATTCTCTAGCTCCATCCATGTCATTGCAAACGGCAAGATTTCATTCTTTTTTATGGCTGAATAGTATTTCATCTGTGTGTGTGTGTGTGTGTGTGTGTGTGTGTATACATATATCCCACATCTTCTTTATCTGTTCATCAGTTGAAGGACACTTGGGCTGCTTCCATACTTTGGCTATTGTAAATAATGCTACTATAAACATCTGTGTCCATGTACCCCCTTGAAATAGTGTTTTTGTATTTTGGGGGTAAATACCCAGTAGTACAATTGCTGGATTGTAGGGTAGTTCTATTTTTAGCTTTTTGAGGAACTTCCATACTGTTTTAGAAAATGGCTGCACCAGGCTGCATTCCCATCAACAGTGCAAGAGGGTTCCTTTCTCCACATCCTTGCCAACATTCATTGTTTCTTGTGTTTTTGATTTTAGTCATTCTGACAGGTGTGAGATGATAACTCATTATAGTTATAATTTGAATTTCCCTGACGGTAAGTGATGATGAGCATCTTTTCATGTGTCTGTTGGCCATCTGGGTGTCTTCTTTGCAGAAATATTTGTTTATGTCTTCTGGCTATTTTTAAACTGGATTATTTGTTTTCTTGGTTGTCATCTAAGTTCTTTATATATTTTCAATGGTAACTCTTTATTAGAAATATTATTTGTGAATATCTTCTCCAATTCTGTAGGTTACCTTTTAGTTTTGTTGATGGTTTCCTTTGCTGTGCAGAACCTTTTATTTTGATGTAGGTCCAATAGTTTTTTTGTTTGTTTGTTTGTTTTTACTTTTGTTTCCCTTACCTCAGGAAATAGATCTAGAAAAAAGCTACTATGGTAGATATCAAAGAGATTATTGCCTGTTTTCTCTTCTAGGATTTTTATGCTTTCAAGTTTCACATTTAGTCTTTAATCCTTTTGAGTTTATTTTTGTGTATTGGGCCACTGGAAAAAGTGGTCCAGTTTGATTCTTCTGCATGTTATCCCGTTTGTTGGAAGAGACTATTTTTTTCCAATTAGATATTCTTTTGTTGAAGAGACTGTATTTTTCCAATTGAATGTTCTTTTCTGCTTTATTGGAGATTAATTGACCATATAATTGTGGGTTTATTTCTGGGCTTTCTATCCTGTTCTATTGATGTATGTGTCTATATTTGTGCCAACACCATACTGTTTTGATTACTACAGCTTTATAATATAAGTTGAAGTCCAGAATTGTGATGCCTCCAGCTTTGCTTTTCTGTTTCAAGGTTGCTTTTGCTGGCTGTTCAGTGTCTTTTGTGGTTCAATACACATTTTAGGATTGTTTGCTCTAGTTCTGTGAAAAATGCTGGTGGTATTTTGATGGAGATTGTATCGAATGCATGGGGTAGTATAGACATTTTGACTATATTTGTTCTTTTAATTCATAAGCATGAAATATCTTTCCATTTCTTTGTGTCATCTTTAATTTCTTTCATTAACATTTTATATTTCTCAGAGTACAAGTGTTTCATCTCTTTGGTTAGATTTCCTAGGTATCTGATTAATTTTGGTGCAATTGTAAATGAGATTGTTTCCTCAATTTCTCTATCAGCTGCTTCAATATGCAACAGATTTATGTACATTAGTTTTTGTATCCTGCAAATTTTCTGGATTTGTTTATCAGTTCTAGCAGTTTTTTGGTGGAGTCTTTTGGGTTTTCTATATACAGTATCATGTCGTTTGCAAATAGTGAAAGTTTTACTTCTTCCTTACCAATTTGGATGCCTTTTACTTCTTTTGTTTAATTGCTGTGGGTCTGACTTCCAGTATTATGTTGAAGAAAAGCAGTGAGAGTGGACATCTTTGTCCCCTTCCTGACCTTAGAGGAAAAGGTCTTGATTTTTCCCCATTAAGGATGGTGTTAGCTATGGGTTTTTCACATATGGCCTTTATTATGTTAAGGTATGTTTCCTCTAAACCTACTTTATTGAGTGTTTTTATCATGAATGAATGGGTGTTGTACTTTGCCAAATGCCTTTTTTGGATCTGTTGAAATGAAAATACGATTCTTATCCTTTCCCTTATTAATGTGATGTTTATGTTGGTTGCTTTGTGAGTATTGAACCACCTTTGTATCCAGGAATAAATCCCACTTGATTGTGGTGAATGATTTTTTTAACATATTGTTGGATTTGGTTTGCTAGTATTTTGTTGAGGATTTTTACATCTGTATTCATCAAAGATATTGGCCTGTAGTTTCCTTTTTTTGTGATGTCTTTATCTGGTTTTGGCATTAGAGTAATGCTGACCTAACAGAATGAATTTGGAGGTTTTTTTCCTTTTCTATGTTTTAGAATAGTTTGAAAAGAATAAGTCTTAACTCTTCTTTAAATATTTGGTAGAATTCACCTGTTAAGCCATCTGGTTCTGGACTTTTGTTTGTTGGGAATTTTTTGATTACCGATTCAATTTTTTGGTTATTGGTATGTACAAATTTTCTATTTCTTCCTGTTTCAGTTTTGGTAGTTTATATGTTTCTAAGAATTTATTCATTTCTTCTATGTTGTCCAATTTGTTAGCATATAGTTTTCATAATATTTTCTTATAATTGTAGTTCTGTGTTTGTTTTTTTTCTCTTTCATTTGTGATTTTTTTTGAGTCCTTTCCTTTTTTTTTCTTGGTAAGTCTTAGCTAGAGATTTTTAATATTTCTTTCAGAACAGATTGAGAAACCCATAATCCAATAAGGATATGATATTTCTAATAATATAATATATATAATAGAGTTGCCATAAAAATTTATATACCATAGAGGCTCTACCTATTTTAAGGTCCACATGGACCCACAAAGAGAATCTCTATAAATCTCAATAAATTCCAGACAGCAGAAAGTAAAAAATTTAGTAAATCTCTGAATTTCTGAATGGAAACTAGTGAAACCAGATATACCTAGCAAGATAAAAACAAATGAAAAAATAGCTTTTATTTAACCAACTCTTGGGTCAAATAGAAAATAAAAATGCTAAATGCAACAACTTAAGGAAAAGAAAATAAAAATAATTAAGTATTCACTGTAGGATATTGAACAAATACACCCAAGGAAAGAAAAGAAAGAAGCAAATTAATGAAGATAAAAGCATAAATTAAAGCATAAATAAGAAATAGAAAAAATAGAATTGATATAAGGAGTTTTAAATAATATAATAAAACCCATTCCAATTGGTAACTTTCCACTTAACCTTCATCAAAGTGTAGCTGGGAAGAGATGAAAGCACAAACATAGATTTAAGAGTGAGAAGAAGGAATGATCCACCAGTACTGAAATAATTAATAGAGGTACAAAAAATAATTTTCAAAAATCTATGCTAATAAAAATGAAAAGCTTCTTGAATGGATGATTTTCTAGAAAATATGTTACCCAATTAATTCCTTAAGGGATAAAAATATAAACATCTAATAACCGTGAAGGAAATTAGTTGTCAAAGAACCAGTGCCTTATTCTGCACCTACTTTTGAATACAAGAAATTTTCATGTCCACAGAATTCTGGCAACAATATTTGTTATCTATAATACTGAAAAAAATACCTCCAGCCATCCTGAGATTATATTTATACATAGTCTAAATACTCTGGGATATGTGTTGTCAGTTTTATATATTTTAATTAGTTTAAGATGTTTATTTACTTATTTTTGATTAATACATTTCCCCCTTGTCATCTGAATGTAGAGCATTGCTATGAAAACTTTTGTAGGACAAAATGGTGTAAAGAAGCAATTACCATTAATTTATATGGAAAAATTTTTGAGCACTCCCGTGTCCCAAAAATAACCTCTCTTAGGCTTTTCTGATACCTTAGGACAAATCTTGTTAACAGATGCATGAAATAAATCAAGCTAAAACATGATGCTCACATAGTTCAAAGCCATGACAGCTTGATGCTGAGCTGCTGAGTGTGGTTCCTGGGGAAGGAGCTTGGGGGTGCTGCTCATGTTATTCCTGGTGTTCAGTGCCTCTGTAACAGCTCTGCAGCAAAACAAATTGCTGAATGCTATTTTTGCTTTTTGTAAAAGTGAAGAGTCTCTTCAGATTTCTTTTGATGAACAAAAACATGTACTACTAATGTAGGTCTTTTGTAAAAGTGAAGTGGTGTACTGTGAACTTTTAAGAAAACGGGGTGGGGAGACACCTGTATCCTCCTGTCTATTTGGAGTTCAAGGTCTGCTTTGAAATTGTACTTCTTAATTACAACATCTAGAATCACCTTGTTAGGGGAAGACTTGTCATTCAATTCTTTCCATTTCTGAATTAGGAAATATATCCGTAGAGGTGATGAAATTTTCTTTATCATAGTTATCCAGCAAGCTAGTGGAACAAGCACTAGGAAAGAATGGAATACCTGAGAGTAGAAAATGTAGGGAAATGTTCCTCTGCCAGGTATTGGGTGAAGGGAAAATTGCTAGTATATATAATTCCTTGGCAGACTTTACTCCTATAAGTACTTTAACCTTCTTTAACAATATAAAATACTTGCAGGTTCTCATTGCTTACATGTATACTCTGTTTAAAGCAGAACAATGGAGCAAATTTGTAAAACTATTTTTAAAACTTCCTGAGTTAGTAAAAATATATTCTGAAGAGATTTTCTTCAAAATTAGAGTTGAGAGTATCAGATGTCTCACAAATTGCAGTTTTTGTGGATGTACAAGAATTTGAAAGTGGTCCCCAAAGGTTATTAAGAGCCTCACTGTGAATGAAAAAATGGAATCTTCAGTACACAGCCTGGGTAAGCAATAATGTCACATCCTGACATTACCACACCATCAAAGCTGCTGAGAAAAAGCAAGCTGGGCAGCAGCAGCTGTATTTCCAAATGGTGAAAATGTTAAAATGTTGCAGAGATCAGTGGAAGTTATTTATATTCACCAGAAAGGTGCACTGATGAGGTGCGTTTCATTTAATTAATACTCTAGGAGAACAAGTCCTTTAAAATTTAGAGACATGTGAATGAGGATCTGGGCTTCCTATTTTCTTTTTTCTCTTTCGACAAAGATTGTTTCTAAGCCTGGGTCAATGGTATTGTGAAGGTCAGCCTTTGGTTACATAACCCCATCACTACTATTAATTCACAGATCTGAAGAACTTTCACATTGCCTTGTAAGTTCTGTGAGGGTAGGGATTTCTGTTTTTCTGTTTGTTTTGTTCACTGTTACAGCCCTGTGCTCATAATAGTGCCTGTAACACAGTGCATGTTCAATCAATATTTATTAAATAATAAATAAGCACATTATTTCTCTAATAATATTGCCCTCTTATATGAGATTTCATTTAGGTTCTCATTACCTCTTGCCTGAGTTGTCATAGCAGCCTTCAATCCAGTTTCCTTGACTATGATATTATCCCAATTTCTCATCTATCTTTCAATCTAGAGCCATATCTAAAATGAACTTCTGATCTTATCACTCTGTAGTGTAAGTAAAAGTCCTCAAAAGTTCACCATCAATTGCAGGATCAAGTGAAAGGTTTTTAAGATGGTGTGTGAGGTCCTCTATGATCTAACCTAAGCCCTCCTCAAATGCCTATCTCAGCATTAGCTGCCTCACAGTTTATGTTCTAATAACCACAAACTACCTTCTTCTCTTTTAAAAGATTATTTAAATTTAATTAATTAACATATACTGTATTATTGGTTTCAGAGGTAGAGGTCAGTGATTCATTAGTTGCATGTAACACCCAGTACTCGTTACATCACCTGCCGTCCTTAAGGTTCATCACCCAGTTACCCTGTTCCCCAACCCCCTTCCCCTCCAGCGACCCTCTGTTTGTTTCCTATGGTTAGGAGTCTCTTATGGTTTGCCTCCCTCTCCAATTTTGTCTTTTTTTCCCCCTATTTTCTTCTATGATCCTCTGTTTTGTTTCTTAAATTCCACATATGAGTGAGATCATATGATAACTGTCTTTCTCTGATTGACTTATTTCACTTTGCATAACATCCTGTAGTTCCACCCATGTCGTTGCAAATGCCAAGATTTTATTTTTTTGATGGTTGAGTAGTAATCCATTATATACACAGCCTGGGTAAGCAATAATGTCACATTCTGTGTGTGTGTGTGTGTGTGTGTGTGTGTGTGTATGTATATATATATCTCCCACATCATCTTTATCCATTCATCTGTCAAAGGACATCTGGGCTCTTTCCATAGTTTGGCTATTGTGGACATTACTGCTATAAATATTAGGGTGCAGGTGCCCCTTCAGATCACTACATTTCTATCTTTTGGGTAAATATCCAGTGGTACAACTGTTGGATCATAGGATAGCTTTATTTTCAACTTTTTGAGGAACCTCCATTCTGTTTTCCAGAGTGGCTGCACCAACTTGCATTCCCACCAGCAGTGTAAGAGGGTTCCCCTTTCTCTGCATCTTTGCCAACATTTGCCATTTCCTGACTTGTTAATTCTAGCCATTCTGACTGGTGTGAGGTGGTATCTCATCGTGGTTTTGATTTGTATTTCCCTGATACTGAGTGATGTTGAACATTTTTTTCGTGTGTCTGTTGGCTATGTGTATGTCTTCTTTGGAGAAGTGTCTGTTCATGTCTGCTGCCCATTTCTTGTTTGCATTATTTGTTCTTTGGTGTTGAGTTTGGTAAGTTCTTTATAGATTTTGGATACTAGCCCTTTATCTGATACGCCATCTGCAAATATCTTCTTGCATTCTATAGGTTGCTTTTTGGTTTTGTCAACTGTTTCCTTTGCTGTGCAAAAACTTTTTATCTTGATGAAGTCCCACTGCTTCATTTTTGCTTTTGTTTCCTTTGCATTTGAAGACAAGTCTAGCAAGAAGTTGCTGCAGTCACAGAGGTTGCTGCCTGCGTTCTCTAGGATTTTGATAGATTACTGTCTTACACTTAGGTCTTTCTTCCTTTTTGAGTTTATTTTTGTGTCTGGTGTGAGGATATGGTCCAGTTTCATTTTTCAGCATGTGTCTGTTCAATGTCCCCAATACCATTTTTGAAGAGACTGTCTTTTTTCCATTGGATATTCTTTCCTGCTTTGTCAAAGAGGAGTTGACCACAGAGTTGAGTGTCCATTTCTGGGTTCTGTTCCATTGATCTGTGTGTCTTTTTTTTTGTGCCAGTACCATACTGTCTTTTTTTTTTTTTTTAGTACCATACTGTCTTGATGATTACAGCTTTGTAATAGAGCTTAAAGTCCATAACTGTGATGCTACCAGTTTTGATTTTCTCTTTCAACAATCCTTTGTCTATTCGAAGTCTTTTCTGTTTCTATACAAATTTTCAGATTATTTGTTCCATCCTGTGAAAAAAAGTTGATCGTATTTGGTTGGGATTGAATTGAATGTATGGATTGCTGAAGGTAGCACACATATTTTAACAATTTTTGTTCTTCCAATCCATGAGCCAGGAATGTTTTTCTATTTCTTTGTGTCTTCCTCAATTTTTTTTGTAAGTGTTCTATAGTTTTCAGAGTACAGGTCCTTTGCCTCTTTTGTTAGGTTTATTCCTAGGTATCTTATGCTTTTTGGGTGCAATTGTAAATGGGATTGGCTCTTTAATTTCTCTTTCTTTTGTCTCAGAGTTAGTGTATAAAAATGCAGCTGATTTCTGTGCGTTGCTTTTATATCCTGCCACTTTGCTGAATTCTATATGAGTTCTAGCAATTTTGGGGTTGAGTCTTTTGGGTTTTCCATATAGAATATCATGTCATCTGCAAAGAGTGATAGTTTAACTTCTTCTGTACTGATTTGGGTGCCTTTTACTTCTTTTTGTTTTCTGATTGCTGAGACTAGGACTTCCTAGTACTATGTTGAATAGCAGTGGTGATAGTGGACATGCTTGTCATGTTCCTGACCTTAGGGGAATAGCTCTTAAAAAAAAGCTCTTAGTTTTTCCTCATCGAGAATGATATTCACTGTGGGATTTTCATATATGGCTTTTGTGACATTGAAGTATGTTCCTTTTATCCCTACACTGTGGAGAGGTTTAATCAAGAAAGAATGCTGTACTTTGTTAAATGCTTTTTCTGCATTTATTGAGAGGATCATATGGTTCTTGTCCTTTCTTTTATTAATGTAGTAAATCACATTGATTTGTGGATATTGAAGCACTCTTGCAGCCCAGGAATAAATCCCAGTTGGTTCTTTTAATGTACTGTTGGATTCTATTGGCCAGTATTTTGGTGAGAATTTTTGTATCTATGTTCATCAAGGATATTGGTCTGGCTTATTCTCTACACATACTAGAGGTTTCTTCCATTTTACTCATTTATTACTTCTGCTTGGAATGTCTCAACCTCCTACTTACCTTTAAGATTCAGCAAAGGAGTGCTAATCTACCTTTCTCCTTTACCTTCTGTCTCAATTATTTGCCCAATTCAGCATGCCTCATACCCTAGGAATATGGCTATCATAGAACTTTCCACATTACTCTATGAACCTATCTCACCCCCATAACAGTGAGCTTCTCCAGGGACAGGACAAGGTCTCATCCATTTTTAGATTCCCAGTACCTTGAGCAGTAAATGGTAGTTAGGTGACTTCATGAATTTGTTAACTTACTTTGTAGATAGAAAGGAAGAAAAAGAATCTCCTGACTCTTAGGGAGCATGCCCAAGATGGGGAGAGAATACAACATTTTATTATATTTTATGCAAAAGATTCTGTGTGAAGAACCCAAAAAACTTATCCTACCTTTAAAAAAAAATCAAAACTAAAAGAAAATGGTTCCATCTCCTCATCTCCATAAAGAAGGAGAAACTATTGCAGACTGGGAGGAAGAAATGAAAGCAGCCTGGTGGAGAAAATTACCCTGGGTAGTGGGCAGAAAGAAGGAGGTGACCTGTTCTAATCAGAATGTGATGAAGGTGACATATCTCTTTGGGTTGTGAAGTGGACATGCTTAATAATTCAAATGCTCCCTCTGTGTGAAGTGGTTTTGTGAATGTTACTTAGAGATCTCATCTATTCTGGACCAGAGGGATGTCTGGTGGGGGTAACCTGGGAATCTTCTCTTGACATCTCAGCCCTCTCTCTGCTTCCTCTGAGACTTTCCGTGAGCTTGAATCCTTTACAGCATGTAAATGAGCTTGCTGCTTGGTAAGATTTGAATTTGTTTGATCTCTGTATTCAGCTCATGGACCTTTCTGGTTGCCTACCTAATATCCATTCTCTTTTTTACTTACAGAACCCTAGTTTCATACACACCCTTGTAGGGTATTTGGTTTATAACACAGGTCTAGCCGATGAAATAGATGCAGATATCTTTGGATGGGGGTTCTAGAAAGTTCTTTTAAAAGTAGATTTGGCTGGCTTGTCCCTTTATCTTTTTTTTTTTCTCTTCTCACTTTCTTTCTTTTTATCTTCCTGTTTCCCTTTTTCTTTTTCTTTTTAAAAACATTTGCTCTTTCTGCCTGGACATGGAACATCCATATTATGAGGATGAAGGGACACATGCTAAAATTGTTGTGTTGCTAAAAGGTAGGAGAGGTTGGGGCACTGATAAGGCACTTGAAGCATTTTGGAGCCAGATTGTCATCCCTACATTTTTCATTTTGTGGAGAAAAATATTACTCTTTTGCTTCAATGTGGTTAAGACTTTGATATTCATGGAGCAGGATCTATTCCTAATTGGTTACAATATCTTAATGTGATTAGAAAGAAGCTCTAGAGTAGATGACTTCTAAGTGTCAGAGAATACTTTAACTGTCTTTTCATTGAGGAATGTGAGACCAGAGTTTCATATTGATGGATTAGGGCTGCAACAACAAAAATAAAATTGCTTTCTGTCATAAATAAGAAAAAACTAGGAGTTTGGTAATGAGAAGAAAATGTGTGAGGAGACTAGAGGATGAGAAAGAAGATGGAATAAAGCAAAGGGTTAGCTGCAGAGTAGGATCTTAAGGCAACATGGTGGCAAGCCTGGACTATGAGGGTGAGGGCACCTCCACTCCTTGCAAAATAAAATAAAGTAAAATAAAATAAAATAAAATAAAATAAAGAAGAAAAATCCTTGTAGAGAGCAATGAAGGGGAGGACCTCAGAAACAGAAATGGCTAATATTAAATTTTGCTTTGTTGCTTTTTCTATGCTTAACCTCCTTTGTGTTAACCTAACAATTTCAGTAAAATTCTCTGTTCTTCTGGAAGTAACTAAAAAGAGGGTAAATGTCTAGCCTGGCTGAGCTGTGCAGGAAGTGAATAGGTTCCATGGGAGGCAAATCATTATGAGAGGGCAATTAAACCTTCAGGTAAAGCAGGAAACCAGAGAAAGGGGTGTATTGGTGCAATGCAATACTTTAATAATTCTCTAAGGAAAAATTGGGGTTCTGCAGCCCTCCAGGCAGTATATGAAGGAAGGCTTGTTGAGACATTACAGGAGGAAGTTATGACTCTAAAATGTTGGAGGACATGGGAACATGCAGGTGGTTAATACTTGGGTTTCATAGAAGAAAAGTGGCATACTTTCCCTTGAGCTTTTCTAGGATGTACTAATCTTCAGAACAGATGCTTCCATTTAGGCAAGTGAGCACCATGGGAAAGGATTTTTTTGGTAACTTTCACAGAATGTTTCTAAAGCTGCTAAATTGAAAATCTGCCCTGCATTATTTTGCTTAACTCAAGGGACCATGTTTTGTAGAAGAGCTAATCCATTGTTTCCCCATGAGAGTTCTGCTGACATTATAGAAAAGGTAAGTAACACTACTTTTGGGTGTGTTCACTCATTTATGGTGGCCTCTAAAGTATAGTATCAAGAAAACTTACAGATTAATTTTAAAAGAAAGGCATGATGTTTAGCTTGTTGTATTTGGATGGAGGGTCAGTTTTTCCCCCAATGAAGAGTCCTGTCTAAAGAGTCAGCTTAGGAGCAGTATCATTACTACTGTTATAGCTCATCTGCTTTCCAATTTCCATATTTCTGCGTAATGTCCACTTATGCAAACTCATTTATTAAAACTCCAAAACAGTTTAGCTCTCTATAAAATGTTTGGGACCATTGTGGTATAAACTTTTGTTGTTTTCTTTTCAATATCTATATATTTGTATCTTTTTCAGGTTTGGGTCCAGTGAAAAGATAAAATGTTCTCTTAAGAATTTCAAGCACAGGGACACCTGGGTGGCTCAGTGGTTGAGCTTCTGCCTTCGGCTCAGGGTGTGATCCTGGGGTCCTAGGATGGAGTCCCACATTGGGGTCCTTGTGGGGAGCCTGCTACTTCCTCTGTTTGTGTCTCTGCCTGTCTCCCTGTCTCTCATGAATAAACAAATAAAATAAAAAAAAAAAGAATTTCAAGCACAGGCAAATGGCAAGAAATTAGAGCTTATGAAGTTGTTTGGATGGGCTGAAGTTATTTAGAGGAGTGAAGTCCAGAGGGCTCCCACTGAGTATTTGGCATTCTAGGGCACTTATATACATTTAAATATGGATAGTGTAGTATATGATATTGTGAGTTATTAACTTTTTAGGTGTGATGATGGACTATAGTAATGTAAGACATGCATGTTGAAGTCTTCAGAATGAAGTGTTAGGTCTACAATTTAGGTCCACAACTTACTTTCAAGTGGTTTTGCAAAATAAATCACACACATACACTCACAGAAGGCAAACGTGGTTGGTCTAGAAGAAATGTAAATGGATGTTCTTTGTATGTTGTTTCAGATTTTATGAAGATATGAAACTTCTAACAATAAAAGTTGGAAAAAGGAAAAGAGTTCTGTCATTCATTAAGCTCACTTTGTTAACAGAGCAGGTGCTATTAGTGCTAGTCTGTGAATGCTCCGATTGGCTTCTTTATAGAGCAGTACTACTGATTGTCATTAGGGACCTGGGGAGCAGCCTTTGAGGAAGGGTGGTTCACAGCATCATAACTCATTAGATGAGGCACTCAACATGTTAGTACTGATCAAATTTGAGATATATATTAATAGGACCATATTCCATTGAATTTAAGATGTAATGTATTTTTAAATCCATCATAACTTTATATATAACCAAGAAAGAAAAAATTATTAATATTGTATAATGGTAATTTATGGAAGGATTCCAATATAAGAGATGTTAGGATATGAAAACAAGCATGAGTCCTAGAATCAATAAAGTACAATATTCCCCCAAGGAAATGGGTGATTATGTCAGAGAATCAGTGTAATTCCACCTAGATCTAGTCAATGTTCTATTTATTGCACCTCTGAGCAAAAAATATTAAAAATTTTAATAATGATTCAGCCATAAGGTCTCCTGCCAGGCGCACACACATGGTTGGAACTATTAGTCATAAAAGTAGTGGAGCAAAATGGTAGAGAAAGATTGTGTAGAAGAAAGAGGAGATTTTCACTGCCGTCATGCATTTGGATCCAATGCCATTGAGTGATTAATGTTCTCAGTTTCAGGATATAGATAAGAGGTTCTTTCTTAGTCATAATAAATCAGACAGGGGAGAAATAATAAAAACAAAACAAAAAAACATTAGCCACATTCAAAAACTGCAAAGGGTAAAATCGCAGAAAAAAGTCAAATTAAAAAAACAAAACACTGTTCCTCCTAAAAATAGCACCTGATTCCTGGGGGCACTAAGATCTGGTGGAGGATTATATTACTGTTCAAGATATTTGCTGCCTCTCTCCATGGGAGGATGATGTGTCCTTTCTCTGTTTGGCTCATAAGTGGTCGTTGACTTGCATTGGTCAATGAAATGGGCGGGAATGGCATGTGTCACTTTGTGCATAGGTTTTAAAAGTGAGTTCATAGTCAGCCGTGTTGTCTCTCTTCATTGCCCTGAGACCCAGAGGGTTGGTTTTGTAAGTCTGGATCCTGCGGGAAAGGCAATGAAGAGGGCAGACTTACAGCAAAACAGCTGTGGGCATGCAACTTTAATAAGAAATATACCTTATTTTAAAAATATTTGGATTTTTGGAGTTGTCAATGCAATATAACAGTGTTAGGCTATTACTTTAAGAAAAATTTGATGTCAGAGAAATAATCAATCCACAGTGTCATGTAACAATGACAATGGCTAATAACATCCCAAAGAAATTTACTACAGATTAGAATTGTTAGAACAAGTACTTCTGACAAAGGTATATCTGCAAAATGTGTCATTTCTTTCCAATTCAGGGCAGCCCAGTTATCAAGATAGATAGTCATAAAATGTTTATTCACTCTATACTTGGGGTTGCTTGGTAAAACAGATAATCATCATCAAAAACCACTTAATGGAAACCAATATTAATGTTGAGGTGGTAAAATAATAAAAATCATCATTTATTTTAGCATTTGTTATATGCCACACACTGTCCTATGTTCTTTATATGTGTAAATTCATCTACCTTTGCGACAATCCTATGAGTTAGGCTTTTTATCAATGAGGAAATAGATGTTCTAAGAGATTAAATAGTGAGTTGGCTGTTAGACATTTAGTGATGCTAGATCTGGAGTTAAAATTGGTGGAGCCTCTCCTCGGACCAGCATACTCAGCCTCAATAAGGTAATTTAGTTGCAAGTAACGTGTACCATGGGGCACATAACGTATAATGTGGGGAGTTTGTAGTAGTGACCATGTCAATTATGGTAGAAATGTCATTGCAAGGAACTATAAAAGATTTTTTAAAAAAATAGTAGTTCATGGGAAGCAGTATTAGTGGGGGAAGGGGTAATTACCTTTTTCTTCCTTTCTACACTCATTTGAAATACACATTGAAAGGTCTTGATGTCATTTTTAAATTACGTGGCTTCTAGATGTTGTTCCTTGATAAACATTTCACAACTTGAGTAGAGATGTTCCATTATAAAGATCCCAATAGCTCTGAAATTGAGTCCAATATGACCTACCCATTTGAACACCATATACCTTCCTTCAAAGATCAAAAACAGAATAAATGTTAGACATTGAGATACAGATTACACATTGTATCCTTATATATACTTGGCATTCGTATTTGAAATTGGTGCTTATTTTGTTTTTTTAAAGCCATTTTAAGGGCACCTGCGTGGCTCAGTAGTTGAGCAGCTGCTTTTGGCTCAGGTTGTGATTCTGGTATCCTGGGATCGAGTCCCTCATCAGGCTCCCACAGGGATTCTGCTCCTCCCTCTGCCTATGTCTCTGCTTCTTTCTCTGTGTGTCTCTCATGAATAAATAAATAAAATCTTAAAAAAATAAAAATTAAAGCTATTTTAATTCATATAGTCTGTCACATCTGGCCTGCCAAGTTCTTGGTTCTGGATTTATACCACCTTGCTAATTGACCCACCCAGTTCAAGTCTCAGTTTCAGTCACTCTGAGGATGACTTTTAATTACTATGTCTGCCCAGTTACTCTTCAGATTTTTGCAACAGTCCAGGCTGTTTTAAAAAGAATAGGCCTTGGGGTGCCTGGGTGGCTCAGCAGGTTGAGCATCCAACTCTTGATTTTGGCTCATGTCATGATCTCAGGGTCTTGAGATGGAACCCAACAAGCTTCATGCCCAGTGCAGAGCCTGGTTAAAATTCTCTCTTCCTCTCCTTCAGCTCTCAATCTTTCTCTTTCTAAAAAAAAAAAAAAAAAAAAAAAGTGGGCTTCTCCAGAGTAGGAACTAAAGATTCTTTGTGTATGTGATATGTCAATCTCATTTGCTCTTGAACTAGCTGAACTTTTTTGATTGGCAGTTATTCTCCATGCTCTTGAAACTAACCATATTCCTTCTTCTCTTCCTCCGTTCTTTCCTCTTCCTCCTCTCTCTGTCTCTCCTAACCTTTTTAAAATCTTTTTTTTCATATGGAACCAGTGGTGTGCTGATAAATATTTAATAACTGGCCTGCTTGCTTTCTCTCTCTCTCTTTCTCTCTCTCTCTTTCTTTCTTTCATCATGTGGCTTTTCTTTTTCTTTTCTTCAACAACTGGCTTTCTGAAAGCTCAATTTGTACTGTATGCTTTGCCAATTTCTAGGTATAAGTACTTACATCATGGCCAATTTTAAGTTCCTAACATAATGTAATTAATCATGGAGTTGGGAAGAGGAGTGCCCAGTTGGCTCTTCTGAGGTGGCAGGAACTAGCACCAGTACAACACTGTGGAACCCAGATTTCTTAATTTTCATGATGGTATTTTTATTGGCATAATTTCTTACGTGTATTCAAAGAAATAAACTCAGACAGCCACTTTGAAAAATTAATGAACACTTAGAGGTTCCTCTTTCTCAGTCCATAAAAGTAAGCAGAAGACTATATTTAATTTATAATTTTTGATTAAAAATTATAAATTAAAATGTTTGCATAGGCAAAAAAATTCATAAAGTTCAGAAATAAAAATGTAAAAAAGTATAAACTGAGTAAAATACTTAAATTTAAGTTTCTGATCATTAAAAAGAGCCACATATTTTGTAGGATAGCCACAGACTATCCTAATTTTACCTAACAGTTTTGGTAAAAATTTGTCCTGTATTCTTAAATAAAGTGAGAATGGAATACTAATGTTTTCTAATTTTGTATGAACTTTCAAGGATTCCTGGTCATCTCACAATCTATATTATGAACTTCTAATCATTCATTGTCAAAGTCCTTCCAAAACTTTTCTGTTTGTTGCAAATCCTATCCAGCCATGTTATTTCAATTTTCTATTTCTTCTAGTTGAGAAAAATTACTTATAGTAAATCCAAGATCCCATTTATCTTCTTCCAAAATCAAATAGGATTATCCAGAATCAAAGAATTTATGTTAAACTCTTTCAGGGGCACCTGGGTGGCTCTGTGGTTGAGCGGCTGTTTTTGGCTCAGGTTGTGATCGCAGGTTCTGGGATTGAGTTCCACATCAGGCTCCCCACAGGGAGCCTGCTTCTCTCTCTGCCTGTGTCTCTGCCTCTCTCTCTGTGTCTCTCATGGATAAATGAAATATTAAAAAAATAAACTCCTTCAGAATAAGGTTGTAAAATAACCTTCAATATTCTCCTAGGTAGACATGGCCAAACTGGACCATCTCCTGAGCCTTCTCCTGCCCCATGCTTAATTTACGTTTTTTTTTTTCCCCTTTGAGTAGCTTCAAACCTCCATTTCTCTAGTGCTTTCTGTTGGAAATCCTGCTGAAAGTTAGAGTGCCATTTCTACCTTAATCTTGTTACTGGAAAATTTTTAAAAATCATGATTATTGATGTTCTTACTTTTTATATAATTGTATAAATATATTATTTAATATTAATTAAGGATTTGTAAAAATTAATTGTATTGCTCTCAGCAAGGAAGAACCCACTCATTAGGTAAAATTCCTTTGACTTTCCAAACTCTTTACCTTATAAGAGTAGTTCTGGTTGCTTTCAAGACCCATTTCCATATTAAAATTCACTTATGGGTAGGAACAGTTAAATTATTCATTAGGGATAATTTTCTCAGAAGATATAAAATTGCTAAATTAAAAGCAAGTTTCACAATGGAAATGTTATCTCAGCATTAACTCTGGCATAGATAAGTTAAATTAGACTTAATGCCCATTTTCTGAAATATTGATTAGTACATCAATGAAAATTCCATTAGGGCATTATAAAGTTGTTAATAAACTCATTTGATCTTCATTTTTCTTCTCAGGAAGGAATGGATATATTAAAGCTCAGGTTTTTCCCCTTCATTTTGCCAAATTTTCAGTCAATTTTCACAGAGTGCCACTTTAAAGATATTCCCAATGTGGTAGATTTACTTTAATGGATTTCCGAGTAGAGTGGAATCAATGGAAGGCTTGGCTGCCTGTACGGTTTTCTTTGCTAGCTAAAAGCATATTTTGTTTTTACAGCAGAACTGCCTATGAACTGTGTCATTAAGATACCCCTCAGTGGAAGTAACCACCTTTAATAGGAGTTTAATGAAGTTAAATTTTAGTTAGAAATCTTATGATTTGTTTTTGTTTTCAGATTTTAAGAGCATCAGAATATTATATCTGGAAGAAACTTCATAGGCACTCTGGTTCAATTTCCTCCTCATTATTGGGAAGGTTTTTACCACTTCTGATAGATGGCTCTCAATTTTGTGTTTAAACTTGTGCACTAATGAAGGACAGTTTACTTCCTGAAGTGATCTCTTTGAAATTTTTAGCCACTTGAATGTGTTATGTACTTGAAACAATATACAGACTCTCTTTGACTGCCCTCCAAATAAGTATCTGAGTGCCTTTTTTTTTTCTTTTTACCACATTTCCAGACTTTAATCCTTCTGGTCTCACTGTTTTAGATGCCTTTTTGTGGAAGTGAGACTCAGAGCCAGCTATAACATTCCGGATGTCATCTTGTCAATAGGGAGACAATGGGATCATTATTTCCCTTGATCATAATCCTCTGTCATATAGTAATTGATCAATTACCAGTGTTGAATTAAAATAATAATACTGTCCATGGTTCTATTCTTTAGTAGTTTTGTAGCTAATTAAAGAATTTGAATTTAACTAAACCTCATGGAGAAATTTTACATTATTGGTGTCCATATTTTGGATCATTGGAATGAGGATTCAGGAATTAATGAATTCCTTCTATTCATCCTTAAATGTATGTATGTATGTATGTATGTATTTATTTATTTTTAAAAAAGATTTTATTAATTTATTCATGAGAGATACAGATAGAGAGAGAGAGGCAGAGACACAGGCAGAGGGAGAAGCAGGCTTCATGTAGGGAGCCTGATGTGGGACTCGATCCCGGCACTCCAGGATTACTCCCTGGGCCAAAGGCAGATGCTAAACTGCTGAGCAACCCAAGGGTCCCCTATCCTTAAATTTATTTAAATTTTGATCCTGACATATTCCTTTCAAGTTTGCCATCTTTAAATTTGATACATATGTTTTATAAATAAGTACTAACGCTGTTGATAAAATTTTTGAGAAATTAGTCCTATGGATTTGAATTTTGAAATTGGCATTTTTGGATCTTTTTTTAAATTTTACTTCCTTTACTTGAGGTTCATCTTCCTGTTCTGTGGAAGTAGATGTTTGGGGTGGTTAAGAGCACAGGTTCTTTGTCAGTCTGCCTTAGCATGACATCTGGTTTCAGCAGTAATAAGCTGTGTGATGTTTGGCAAGCTACTTAACCTCTCTATGACTTTGTTTTTCATGAACAAGAAGTGAAAAATGGGAATAATAGCTGCACCTGGCTCAGAATTCTTATGAAGTTCAAGTGAGGTAATATATATATATATATATATATATATATATATATATATATATATGACTTCTAGTAATTTCTGGCACTCCATCCATTTTACTCTTAAAAATTTATTTGTTTCTTTAAAGTATAATTAACATAGTGTTATATTAGTTTTATTCTTACTAATTCTTCTTAATGCCTGAAGATTGCTTTCCATCTCTTGTCTTTAGATCATTTTCCCCAACCAGCAAGTCTATTTTATCCTTTTTTGAACATAGATTTTAAAAAGCTTAGTTATGTACATGTTTTAGGAAACATATCCTGAAGTAATGTGTTGTTTACTACCAATTCTTTAATTGGAAGTTTCTTCTATCTTAAAAATTTTAAGTACTTTTAGACTTTTTCGAGGACTTCAATCTAAAGAAATAAGGGAAAAAAATAAAGAAATAAGGATAAAGCAGGAAAACAAAGTGCACAAAAATATTCATGGTAGCATTATCTATAATAAAAATAAAACAACTTAAATGTTCAAAAATAGGAAAATATCTAAATGATATATATATGTCACATTATATGGCTGTTTAAATTATAAATTATTAATAAATTATTAATTTATATTGATAGCAAAGAAATTTATGTTAGTGTGGGTTAATGTCTCTATCATAAGGAGAAAGAGAAAAATGAGTTACAAATTTATTTTTACAGAATAATCACACTTATGCGAAGTAAACTAACTCAAAATTATGCATAGAAAAAATTTTAGAAAGTAACTCTGAGATGTTAATACAGGTTTTCTTTAGTTAAAGGAACTATTAACCATGATAGTGAGTATTGGTGGTAGTATACTAAATACATGCCAAAAGAATAATCATTAATAACTAATAGCAATATATTTTATTATGGGAGCACCCATTTATGGTAATATGTGTGCTACAATATAACAATATTTTCTGCTAGCCAAGGGTTTTTGGTATGCAGGATAGATTTAATATAATCACATTCCATTTGTTCTGCAAAAAGGCATCCTATTCCATAGCTAGTTCCTGGCTCAGGTGCTCTGCCCAATAAAAAAAATTTGAGACTCATGTAGGTGCTTATTTCATAAGGATTACAGCAATTTAAAACTTTGGTTAACCAGGTCATGTGGAGGTAAGAACAGGGAGCTTTTATATTCTCATACTGGGAAGAATGGAATTTCATTCCTGTTTATTAAAGACCATCTGATGTTTTAACATCATAATCACTTACATTTTATTGAGACCTTATTATGTTCCAGACATAGTTGTTACAAAAACCATAACAACTTTAAACTTTACAATAATGCTATGAAGTGAGCACTATGATTTCTTTCCCACTTTACAGCTGAGGAAATTGAGGCACAGAGAAGTTAAATAAACTGCTCAAGTTTGCAAGCACAGATGTGTTTGAGTTGACTGAGAATCCGACGCTGGCACAAAGTTGTACTGACTTTCCTATAATACCACATTGCCTAACATCAGAATAAGTTTCAAAAAGCAACTCTCTTTTTTTGTTTCCTTTATTGCTTATGTTTTTTATAAGATTATTTCTTTATTCATGAGAGACACACAGAGAGAGGCAGAGACATAGGCAGAGGGAGAAGCAGGCTCCCTGTGGGGATCCTGATGCAGGACTCCATCCTAGGACCCCGGGAATTACACCCTGAACTGAAGGCAGATGCTCAAACACTGAGCCACCCAGGTGTCCCTATTGCTTATGTTTTGAAAACATCATCTGTGGTGGTCAAAATTTATTAAATAAATTTTATCATTTTATTAAGAGAGAGTCATATATAAAGAAATAGATGTTTCTGAGTTTTCCCAGGAAATAACAAGAACAGAATGATTTGCAAAAAGGAGTTTATATCAGTAAGTTCATCAATGTTTGGGATAATCTGTATTTTCTTTTCTGCATAGATATGTGAATCTATATTAATCTACTATTGCAAAATGATGGGCTAAATACTAGTACCTACCTTTTTAAACTTTGTGCTTTTTTTTTAATTCTTATTTATTTATGATAGTCACAGAGAGAGAGAGAGAGAGAGAGAGAGAGAGAGGCAGAGACATAGGCAGAGGGAGAAGCAGGCTCCATGCACCATGAGCCCGATGTGGGATTCGATCCCGGGACTCCAGGATCGCACCCTGGGCCAAAGGCAGGCGCTAAACCACTGCGCCACCCAGGGATCCGAACTTTGTGCTTTCTTGATTGCAAGGTAATTCATTAAAACATTCTATTTAGATTAGAGCCAACTTGTAGTGGACACTATGTTAAGTTTCTGGTACTGTGATGAATAGCACAGTGTCTTTAACCTCAAGGAATTTATAGTCATACATATAGACATACAGATTTGGTCAACATTCATCCAGTGATGTAGCAGGATCCTGACATGGTTGGTGTCATGTATGTAAACTCACAATGACAAATAAGGCACAGTTCCTGGTCTCAAGGAGATCTAAATAGTTAGAATACAATATGATGATTACAAGTGGATTATATATAAACTGGTAGGACCGGGAATGGATTGGGAAGGTTTCAGAGAGGAGATGATGACTAGAATTGTCTTAAAGACGAGTAGGAGCCTTACATGTAGATAAATTGGAAATACCATACAAGAAAGACAAATTAGGAGCAGAGGCATAGTTATATACAGAACGTGGGGATGTTACAGGAATGTGAATGGTTTAAATGTGTCTAGATTATAAGAATATATATATTTTAAATCATTTTATTTTATTTTCATCATAAGTGTACTCCTTACTCCCCATACCTATTCCCTCATCCCTCTACCCACCTCCCCTCTAGTAACCATCAGTTTGTTCTCTATAGTTAAGAGTCTTTTTCTTGGTTTGTTTCTCTATCTCTCTTTTTCCTTTTGCTCATTTGTTTTGTTTCTTTAATTCCACATGAGTGAAATTACATGGTATTTGTCTTTTTCTGACTATTTGACTTCGTATTATACTTTCTAGCTCCATTCATGTTGTTGTAAATGGTAAGATTTCCTTCTCTTTTAGACTATAAGAATAATTTGAGGAAGTAGTAGACAATGAGACTGAAATAATAGGGAAGGCTCATATCATGCCTAACCTTCATTTATTTTCTCATAATAGCATACTGTATCCTAGCTATATGTCATGTATATATGTAAAGACACAGAATGTTCATGCTATGGAGATTTTTGGAATTTGTGCCTTTGAAGAAGAGTCAGCTTACATATAGGAGCATATAATTTTAATTTGGTCTTTCCAAGATTTGAGTGATTTGAGAAAAAACACATAAACCATTCAGAAATTGTTATGCTGTATTTATGGAAAATAAGAAATTATCTAGAATGTTTGAGATTCATATTTATTTTATGAAAGAAGAATAAAATTCTATGTCCTGAGAACATTCTGATCAGTTAAAGAGATTTTATTACAACTTTAAACAGCCACAAATATTAAATATTTTGCTCAGATACCATTTGTTATTTTGGTTTTCTTTCCAACCATTTCTGGCCTTGCTTTTTAGATTATTAAAATCACTTGCATCTGTTATGATCTTGAGCCATGGTTCTTTTTATAGCTGACATTTTGAATTTATTTGTAATCTCATTTGCTGTTTTTTTTTCATTTTGCTTACCTTATTATCAAACAGCCTATTTCTTATTTGCAAGTCTACAGCCTCCTCTCTACTAAGATCTAGTTTACATTTTCTATGTATCTAAAAGAACAGAGAATCTGCTAAAAATAAAAAATATTTAAAGGTGACGAGTTCAGCTGCTCAGTGCTTTTTGAGTTACTACCTTTTCAGCTTCAGGAAACTTCTGAGTTAAAAGGTAACTTTGTGAACAAGTGAAGATGGCTCTGACAATCTTTTATTCTGAAGAGTACAATCACTTAAAATGAGGTTTTGAATACTGTAGATGATGAAGTATCTTATCCTTTTTGGAAATTTTTCTGCATCTAAAATATTTTGAGGATGTCAACAGGCATTTAGTAAGTCCTAGGTGATTAAATAATAGGCACATGCAAATATCTTTTCATTATGTACGTACTAAGTTTCTCTGTGATATTTCAAACCACCCACAGACTGAAGAAGCCTACCCTAAATGGGGTCTTTCTTCTACCTAGAGTATAATCAGACTCTTTCAATTTGCTTCTAATTCACTATGGGACATTTGCAGGGATATTGTCAGGTGAGTTTTCTTCTTCCATTTATATCTTTACTACTTTTCTGTAGAGTGATGGACTGAAGCTAATACTAAGAAAAACAAGACATGATTCCTTTCTCAAGGAACTTTAAATTGACTAGAAGCTATTAAAAAAAAGATGAAATTCAATAATATAAGTTATATCCCAAAATATAGACTGGGATTGGAGTGAGGTAAAGTTCACTTTTTTTTAATAAAAGGTATTTTTAGGGATAGATTGTGTGAATGATGTAATCCTATGCAAAGAAAATGAAAAAATAATGAAACTGAGAAAGTATAAGGATTCTTTGGAGTGACAGAGAATTTGGCTGGAACATTTAATTAACAGTATTGTAGATGATAAGGCTGGAAGGGTAGTTTGGGGTCATATTGTGGGGAATATAGAAAACAGGCTTAGAAGTTAAGATTTAATATGCTGAGAAAAGAAAAGGTATTTGAACAGAGGAGTAGCATGGACAAAGAATGTATTATGAAAATTTAGCCATGCTCACTTTGGCAGCACACATACTAAAATTGGAACAATACAGAGAAGATTAGCATGGCCTCTGCACAAGAGTGATGCACAAATTCATGAAGCATCCCATACTTCTAAGCATAAGAAACATAGTCAATAATATCGTAATAGTGTTGTATGGTGAACAACACTATTGTTAGCAAGATTTGCAGTGGCATAGCATAATAACATATAGAGATGTTGAATCACCTTGTTGTACATCTGAAATGAATGTAACATTGTGGGTCAACCCTACTCAAATAAAAAGATTTTAAAAAGAGAAAATTTGGCAGCAAATGTGTTAGCATACGGGGAGGAGAGACTCTTGAATTGGAGGGCCAGCCAGAAGGTGTTCATGTAGGTAGGAATTAATGGTGCTCTGAGTCAGAATAATGGAAATGCATCCTGGAGACAGTTGGGCTATCTACAGGACTGGCCATATTTTTTTCTGGGTGGCAACAGGGGGAGGCAGAGCCAACAAGATTTAAGATTTTTTTTGTGTGTGTGACCAAGAGAACAGTAAGGCTGTTAAATAGGAGTCAGGAGGAAGAGGAGGAGGAGATTTTGAGAAGATAGGATAATAATTTTAGATTCGTGTATATCAAGGTAGAGAATTCTAGCAGATTTTGTACATAGATGTAGAAACTATATGTATAGATGTTTGGAAGCATAGGAAATTATAAGATTGTTCAGGGATAGAAAGTAAACAAGAAAAAAGTTTCAAGAAAAAAAATAGGTACATATTCTTAGAATTGAAGTACATTTTTGTAAGAACTACCATAAAGGTAAAAGAAGGTGCCATAGATATCTATCAGTCTAGTAGACTTTTAACTGTCCCAGGAAAAGCTTCCTAAGGGAGGGAAGGTTTAGTTCACATCCGTAACATGATTAAGGGTTGTCAGAAAGAGATCAGGGAAAGATAGAATGCTCTGTGGATTCAGGACAATAGTTTCTTAGGCCAAACCTAGAAAGGCTCAGTGTCCTATGAGGTTCTTTCCTTGAAATATGACAAGGCCTACATATTCCTTTAAGCATAGATCTCTTAGAACTTCAAGCTACTCCCCCCCCCCCAAAGAGACTCCCTGACTTATAAGGTAATTATGTTTTTGAAGGTCTTATACAACTCTGATTTTTCCTTAATTCAAAACTGTATACCTAAAGTGCCTTGCTAAGGCCTTTAAATTTATCTTGATTTTCTGGGCAATAAGGAGAAGGTTTAGTTAATAATTCCTGCTGTCTTGGCTATAAGTGAAAATTTGGACCTATGTTTTATAGCCTTAAATCTTGCCTTCTAAAAACCTCTTCTTGAAATATACACTCTATCTGAAAATTTCCTCCATGTTCATACAGTTTTTCCTCCCATTTAATGTTTGCTACACTCTCTGACAATTTTCTTCGTAGTTTTTTGTAACATATTAAAGTGCATATTTGCTTTCATTTTTATTAGCTTTTGTATCATCCCTAGAGGCTTGTATATTCTGAAAATTAGCAAAGGATTTAAAATTATTTTACGATTCTATGAACAGTTATAAGCACAGCTTAGGGTTTTTGTAAGAGTGATAATAATACCAATACCAGTGATACCAACAAGTAGTCAAATACTACTACAAACATTAGTACTAATGTATTCATGAATGTTAGCTATGTTCTAGGACTGCCTTGCTCAATATAGTATAGTAGTCACTAGTCACATGTGGCTACTGAGTACTTGAAATGGGGCTTAAACTAAATTGAGATGTACTCTAAGTATAAAATATGCGTCAGATATAAATGGTGTTGCGCTTATATTGGACAGCACTGTTCTAGGGCATGCTAATAGAAACTTTTTAACTCTCCTTTAATCTCCACAGACTACCCCTATGGGGGGGGGGGAGAAAGATATTAGTATTATTCCCATGGTATAGATGAGAAAACAAGTAGGTCCCATTATAGCTAGCTAATCAGTGGTGGAGAAGTCATCTATTCACTCTGGCTCAAATGGAAGATCGTTTTTAAATGGAAGATAGAAGTTGTTGTTAGGCTAGAAGCACACATTTGAGAATTTGCTTCTGTCTTTGCTTTGATAGTAACGTTTCCATTTCGTATATGACACCTGAAGTTGGCTCTATTATCACTGTCAGTTTTAAACGCGCAGAACCTTTCATCTAGGTGTGCACTATTCAAGTGCATTATATATACCAAAATATATAATATACATGACAATGTGTAATGTACATCAAGCTGAATTCAAATATAAGGATAAACAACTTACTTAGACTTGGAAGTTGTTGCAGAGACTAAATGGAAGGGCCCCAGCTGTATGCTTTATTGTTGCCATCTAGCTCTTGTGTGTAGACTAGGGTATTGTTAATACCTTCATGATCCATTGGGATAAAACTTGATACCAATTGGATTTCTAGCCTCTTCTAGTTTCTAACTGGAGCTTAGAGTTTTCAGTGCCCAATAGATCCCTAGGTGGTGCTTCTTTGTAATGAATTATAGAAAGCTCCTTTGGGCCTAACTTTGATAGTGGTTCTGCTCCTGTATGGAGATGAGTCTCAGAGAAAACATACTTCAATTTTTTATGAAGTTACTTCTTTAATTTCTTCTTTAGTCAAATGTTATGCCTGTAGCTTCCTAAGATGGAAAAATTTAAAGAATATTCTCTAAGGAATCCTCGTCCTTTTCTGTTCATTTACCCTCAAGCTCCTAATAATAGCCACTGTTGTATCCAAAAGAGACTATGTCTTCTTTTTACATATCCCACATTTACTTCTTTGAGTTTCATCAGTGCCCTGATATTTGGTGACTCGAAAACCTACTCATGTATTATTAATATCACTATATGCAGTTGTACGTTTTGTACTGGCTCGTATTATATCCTTGGTAGTCAGAACGAACCAGTGTTTAATATTTCAGACTCAGGAGGAGATGTTTTGCAACTTCTCTTGGGAGGTGTTGTTCTATTGATGTCAATTCCATCCTAAGGCGCATTTGTGTTAAATGCTAATATTACAACACAGAAGAGACAATGATGCTTTGTTAAAATTTTATTTGAGGTATTTTAGGAAGTATTAAAAAATATTTGCCATTTTTTTTTTCTTGGGATACTTGTATTTCCTCAGTTAACCATGTACTGTTTTAACTTAACTAACCCTCTTTATAATTCTCAAGGTTTAGCAACCATTTGGAATATTCTTAGAACAATTTATGAAATACGCCCTCTTAGTAGCACTTTCTCTGTGTCAGGTACTGTTTTACACGCATTAGAAAATATTAATTCATTAATGCTATGATTAAAAGTATAAATATGTATATCCTGGTGATTTGAATGAATTAGGAAAACTAAGTACATTCTTGGGTATAAAATATTGTTTAAAATTATTATAGTAATAGTATTTTTGTTGATTAAAAAGCATCTAGAAAAGCATGATGTAGCACTAATATTGACTATATTTGAAAATATGTTTTTGAGAGAACGAAAGCTATCCTTTTCTGTCCTTGAAACCATCTATCTATCTGTTCATTTATCTATTCATTTATTTATTGATTAATAATTTAGAATTCTTCTTACTTCAAAAAGGCTTTTAATGGTTTCTGGTGTTTGAAAATATATATAAAAGAACAAACACATAAGCAACTAAGAAGCATGATCAGAAATAATATAAAGGAATAAAAATATTTCTGTTGGAATCCATGAGGAGATAGACACAACAACTAAACTCTATTTTTCTATTCTCTTCCTCACTACAAGAGGAAGGATCATGGGATGAATAATAATTTTTGTCTGATAAAAATTCAAATGAGATTGTCTGGAAAGTCATTTTTTTCTTGGTACTAAAGTCTAGGAGAATATTTTTTGGGGGTCTCCTACATAAGGAATGCCAAGTAAAAACATATTTCCATTGTGAGAATTAGAATCTTCTAATGATATTACATGATAACTCCACAAACACCTTTCTGCTAGTAAGCATGCTAACATAATCTGGGTTATGTTTCACTACATGGAATTTAATAAATACAAAGCACATAGAACACCTAAAAATTAGTCTGGACACAAATCCCACAGGTGCTCACATTTTCAAACTTTATTGCTTTCAGCTGAGCTTCAGTACACCCTTGAGAGCAGTTAGTTTAAAGTAGTGCATGCTGGCTAGTGATTATACTTTCTTCCATTACTTGGGGGGAATTCTCCATTTGGCATAGTTAATATGCATTCTGCAACACTGAATGATATTTTGATATTCATTCTTGCTATTTATGGACCAACAAGGGTTAGTACTTCCAAGATACTATTCTCCTTGAATTCAAGATACTCTTCTCTATGTGTTCCACAGTACCATAAACAAATTTTATCATAACAGTTATAATGGAGGTATTTTACTCGATTTAGTTTTATTTCATATTTTGATCTGTCTTCTCTGGTCCCTGAACTACTTGAGAGCAGGTACTCTCTTTTCACTGTAGTTCCAGCATCAGAACAGGTCTGACCATTAGAAACTATTTAATACATATTTGGAAAATGAATGAATAAATACTTGAATTAACTTACTACTGATTCATATTTTCATTCAAAGAGTCGTGTTCAACAGAGATCTCTAGGGATACCATAGCAATGCCCTTTAGCATATTTTTAAGTTCTTGATGATTTTATGAAGCTACTTTTCAATTTTTTTCTAATTATAGATAAAGTCATAGTTAGCCAGAAGGCTGTGCAGTGGGGATTATATTTTGATTGACACTCTGTTTCTCAGTTTTCCAGTACCAGAGAATTGATCTGTCATAATTGTATCTAGGAGGGTTCAGTTTCATGCTGGCTGTATTTATAGGAGATGAATTTATAAATCAGAATGCCAATTAATTGACTTATAAATGATGTATCTTTAACCGAGAAATCAGAATCATTGTTGGCAGAGAAGAGAGTTTCATATAAATTATAAATTATAAGATTGCATGATGAAGGCATATATGAAGACATACTCATGAAGGTACTTTAAATTACTTTAAAGTAATTTGTCCAGGGAGCTGTCCCAGTCTATTAGCCAGTTGATATTTATAGTTAAGGGATGATGGAACATAGAGCAGATGATAACAGGTGATCCATGAAAAAGTAGTTTCATAGTGGAATAAGTGAAAAAAAAAAAGTATAGACTCCTCTTGGAGGCTCTCAACTGATTATAGGAATCCTTCCATAAAGAAATTTGTTTCACTTAGTTTATATTGAATTTAATCATCTAAAGAATTTAACCTTGGAATAATTTTTATTGACTTACCCATGAACATTTACTTAAAAAAACTGTAGAGCAATGAGTGTGACAGACACTTTTCAAGGTATGCAGGGAACACATTTGTGAATTAGACCAACATTCTGGAGTTTCCTAGCACTAATAATTGCAGTGGGATGGAAGTAGGGTGGGGTGGATAGTCAGTAGAAAAGGAAGAAAAGAAACAAAAAGAAATTATGTTTTACGATACGTGTTATCATGCAACTAAACAAGATACTGAGATTCTGAATCACAGGAAGCAACCTACTTTAGACGGTGACAGATCAAGGACTATATCTATGAGGAAGTGAGGTATAAACTGTATGGTATATAAACTGTGAAGGCTGAGAAGGAGCCAGCCATGCAAAGAGGATTGAGGCAGAGAGAACATCATGTGCAACTGAAGGATGTTCAGTGGAAACAATCTCAGAAAATACTGTTCTTTATGTATTTAGAACCAACGAACAGTTCTATAAGGCCGAGTTAAATTTCAGCTGCACAAACTCAGACTCCCCAGAAGGACCTGAAAAAGGTAATTCATTCTTGGGGAAAAATAGGGTTTCTGCTTCACCTTTTGTTTCTAAATAAGAGTAAAAGGAGAGGCCCCTGGATGGCTGAGTTGGTTAAGTATCTGCCTTTGGCTCAGATCATGATCCTGGGGTCCTGGGATCAAGCCCTATGTTGGGCTCCCTGTTCAGCAGGGAATCTGCTTCTCCCTCTGTGCCTCCTCACCATTTGTGCATGTGCTCTCTCTCTCAAATAAATAAATAAAATGTTTTTTTTTAAAAGAAAAAAGGTGTTTCTTTCTAGATGCCCCCTAGTTTTTGCCTACATGTAAAGCTCTCCCAAATACAGGAGTCTCCCCTGAGTTGTGGTCAAGGTGAATATGCTCTAGCTTTGGTGTCTGAGTTTTCTTTCCTTTCTAACGCTCCTTCCCCTAATGTGATTTTTTCCCCTATTGTACTGTGCAAGTTATTATTATTATTATTAGTCCAAATGTTAGTAACAATACAACCTTCTTACATGGATGTAAGTGATGTGATGTTATTTGGTGACAGAAATGACATTTCATTGTGGTGACCTGGCTTCATTGCATATTCCTGCCTTGGCAGTCCTGTACTATGACTCTTGGGTCAGGTTTCTCTCTCATCCTGGAATGCAACCCAAAGATGTGGATGGCTGAATTGAGTGTGGCCTATTCTCCCCAAATGACTTCAAAAGCTAGATTGCTCTAGTTTTACAATTCATTTTAAGCACCCGCTGATACCTCAAAGAAAATAGTCTTTCACCATTTATCTGGACTCTCAGCTTCTTCAGTCACTGGCAGTCAGGAACTGATGGATTGACTTTCTGCAGTTCAGAGTTCAGGCTACATCAGAAATGAGAAAGGCCATTTTGAGGACTTCAGAAAGGGAGAAGGGGAGGGAGAACAGTGCAATGAACATCTAGAGGTATGCCTTCAGGTGAAGTTTAGTTCTGTTATTTTAAAAGGTCTCAGAGGAAAGGGAATCAAGCCGTGGAAAGAAAACTCTGGAGAAGCAAACGTAATCTTGTTGGGAGAGACAAACGACACTCTTACTCCCCACACACCCAAATTATGAGTAATCTTTCTCTGCATATGGGAAACACTCTTCCTCTGGTAATAGGGGCCAAAATCAGTAAACTTAATTGTAATATGTTTACAAAACCAACCCTAAAACTAGGTTCAATTGTTAAGAATGTGGGCATCTTGGGGTGCCTGGGTGGCTCTGTGGGCTAAGGGGCTAAGCTTCTGACTCTTGATTTTGGCTCAGGACATAATCTCAGGGTCGTTAGATTGAGCCCCACATTGAGCTCCGTGTTCAACAGGGAGTCTGCTTTTCCCCTCTCCCTCTGCCCTTCCCCCTACTTTCTCTCTTAAATAAATAAATCTTAAAAGAAAAACAGAATGTGGGCATATTTTCCTCCAACACTTATTTTTTCATAAAAATTTAAGACAGGATTTCTAGTTGCAATTGTATTAATAATGGCTATTATTTTTGTTGATTATAAAAAGATATGTAAAGTTTTGACTTGAAATACAGACACACACACACACACACACACACACACACAAATAAGACACTGTCATAATTTTAACTGCCAACCATTCTGTTTCCATACCTTTAACTGTTTTAAACATTTAACACATTTAAACATGCAAGAAAGTGGGGTAGAGGGACACATATAATTTTCTTATAAATCAGGTGCCTAGGTCTTGCCACATGGAATAAATATCATAACTCAGTTTTAAAAAATCCTTATGGCAAATTACAGTTGCTGAGATTAAAGTGTTCCTTACTTTTTAGATGAGAGCTTTATGATAGGGAAGATCACTTCGTAAAAGTGACACTTAGATTGCAAAGTAGATTGATATCTTCATTTAATCTTCTTGGTTATATGGTAATTTTGTTCATCTTCAGTTCGTGGTTTCAAACTCAAATGCCTGGGGAGGCCAGACAGGGAAAGAAAGAGAGAGAGAGAGAGAAAGGGAGGAAGGGAGGAAGGGAGGCAGTGTTGCAGGGAGGGAAGGCGGGGCCAGGGCAGCACAATAGGAAGTGGTGGTGATTGCAGTGACCTGAAGTGTGCTCCCCATAGAGAGAGGAGGCAGCCTCAGGTTAGCTCCAGTAATTACTGTCAAGTGGGAATGTGATTGTTGAGTACTGGATGTCCCACTTTCAAAGGGAAACTGAAAACTCAAAATTTCACAGGAAAAATCCTTATTTTTTATTGTATTTTATTTTTTTAAAGATTTTACTTATTTATTCATGAAAGACACAGAGAGAAAGGCAGAGACACAGGCAGAGGGAGAAGCAGACTCTATGCAGGGAGCCCAATGCAGAACTCAATCCTGGGACTCCGGGACCACGCCCTGAACTGAAAGCAGATGCTCAACGACTGAGCCACCCAGGCCTCCCTATCCTTATTTTTAAATACTAGTAACTCACTCAGTTTTGCTGTTGTTGATTTTAACTGAGTGGAAAAAAAAAACCAACTAGGTCACAGACTGTTAGTTTAGAGTCTTTTAACTAGAGAGAAGAGATTGCTGAACTTGCTCCTAGATTTAATGATTGTTAATTTTTTTTATTTTGGGACCAGTCCACCACCATGGAATCCCTAATTATAAAGGCATTCCTGAATTTTTGTTAAATGAAAAAGTCTAGAAACTAAAATCTGGAAATGCAGAAAGGCTTAAAATCAGACAATGACCAAAATTAACCCTTTTTGAAAGAGGAAAAAACTTCTATGAAACTTACATTCAAATTGCATAGTTTACTGATTTATTCATTGAGAATTTAGTATTGAAGAACCTGGGTATGGAAATCAAGGGCAGTGATAACCTCCTCATCTGTAAATTATGCTAAGGTGACCTTTATTCAGATCATACACATTCACTTTAAATAGAACCTCTATAGGTTCTTTATTGAAATACTGATGTTCAGAAGAATTATGGCCTGAATTATGTAAAAAGATAGATATGATAAAATTATGAAGGTTGTTATCCAAGAGTAAACATCAGCAAGTATATATAACAAGGGAATCATTAAAATATAGGACTTAAATGTTTTATTTTAATTTACACAGTTTTTTATTTATGTGTTTTTCTGAGGTATTAGATCTCTAATAAAGAAAGCAGAGTTTTTGCACCCTTGCACACTTTTATGTATGTTTCTAATTAAGTCAGTGCATGCTCCTTGTCTTTAGTCTACGATACACAGTTTTCTAGACATGTATGTTGTACCAAATTTTTTCATCTTTCTAATATTGCTAAGCTAAAATTGAGAACATTTAGATTATACTGGGCTAGTTGTAATGAATAATCTATCATTTTTACCATTCATATTTGTCAGTAAAATATTAGCATGAAAATATCCCAGGTATAAAAGAAATACATTTTTCTATTGTAAAAGAAAAAAAAAACCCTTGCATTTTAAGAAAAATTCTGAATATTCTGCATTTGGATAATTTTCAGCAATGTGTTAATGCTGATAAGGAAGTCCTTAGCCTCTATTACTACATGTTGTTCTGAAGCTGGAAAAATTAGGTATATGTGACAATGAATTTCAATGCATAGTTTCATCAAAGTGATGGATACTCTATTAATGGTCTTATTTTCCTCTTATAATTTTTTTGCAGCAAGGTGTTGGATGACCTTGCATATACTTGGTAATAA